>NC_081156.1:19681583-19990814 GCF_012432095.1 Onychostoma macrolepis
CCTGCTGAACTACTTTCCCGGGCTTGACACTGAGCGCAGGAACTGCCATGGCTTCACTGCGATGATGAAAGCAGCCATGCAGGGTCGAGCCGAATGCGTACGGTCTCTCATGATGATAGGTACAGTATCTATCATCAGCTGAAAAATTCATATGGGTTCCTAATTTAGTTCATGCATACGAAATAATCCATTTTGTTCCTTCATGTGGGCATTCATTTTCCCCTCATTGTCTGATGTTTTTCGCTATGCAGGAGGAGACATTGAAGCAAGGGACTTTGGCCGTAAGCTGACTCCACGGGAATGGGCTCTGTTCACGGGCCGCTACGAGACCGCCAGACTGATGGCCCGACTGATGGAGCAGCCGTGTGCCGAACAGTTCTGTGACTCTTACCACATGGAGTGGCCTATGCTAAGCGAACTGGAAGCTCGTCCAAAGGAGCCCAAGTCCTGCTGGAGGAAGTTCTCAGAGTGCGTCTGTAATTTGTTTACCATCAGCATGAAGACCAACCCTGTGGACGAAGGCGCCATGGACTACATGGTGCGCATGACCACAGCGCTGGCCAGCCCGTTCATAGCCACCGCCTGCCACACTGTGTGTCCGGGCAGCCCTCCGTGTGTTGGCAAACGTCGCCCTGCTGTCCAGGACATCCTCCGTAAACAGCGCTTGGCTAAGCTGAAGAACCTCGGGCCTGAGCGCCTCATCAACTACAAGCGGCTCTTCCAGAACTCCAGGGTGCTGCTGGTACCGAAGAAGCAGGAGCGGCGTGCCAGTCTGCAGCCACAGTTACTGCAAAGTGTCGCAATGGCCTCCACCATGGCCCTGAGGAGAAGCAGCCTCCTGCCGCTTCACATGATGCGCAGGAGCAGCGTGCGTCCTGGGATGGTGGTTCCTAAAGTCATGCTGTGCAAAGCAGCTTCTCCCACATTCATCCCGGAGCGGCCGCCACGCAGGACTTCAAAAGACGTATCGCACCTACAGATCCCTAAATGGAAGTACAAAGCTCTGAAGGAGGAGAAGAAGAAAGCTGAACGCATGGATAGGTTGAGACTGCCTGTTGGGAGGAAAAAGTGATGTGGCTTTTGATGCCTTAGTGTTTTTAAGAATGTCTTCCACTGTGAAGACATGTGAGGGTCAGGAATACTCATTGTACACTACTCTTTTAGACTGGTATGGACTAAATTTGATAACATTTGCTCTTACTGATACATTAAGGCGTAATGATTCTAATTTATAGAAACAGCTAACATATTTGTAATGTGTAGATTTTTTGGTTCATTATCTTAAGCCAAGTCATACTTGAAAGTTTATGCATACTAATTTCTATTTTTTATATTGCTCTCAAAAGGAGTGTTATATAAAAAAAGCTGCTAAAACATATTAAACAAAACAATGAAGTACCTTCATAACAATGAAATACTATTTGGCCTGGACATTTTCTCTTCTCTATTTATCTCTTTGAAGGTTATTAATCCAGGAGTCTGCATTACAAAACATTCCTTAGTTTTGTTGACTTTCTAAGATATTCGCACAGAAGCTATTCCCTGTAAAAGTGACTTCTGATTCATTGCTGCCATAGGTAAATAACTAGAATAAAAATATGCGGTAATATTTGCGCTTTTAACCAATGCAAAAAATTACCTGTTTGCAGTATCAAGCATCATAACATACTGTTTTGTCTTCACACTTAAATTTAAGAGTTCCCGCTCTTACGATTTTTTACGCGTTTCAAACAAATGTGGCGCGCATGCGCAAAAAGGCGCTCTGAGTCTGAACCAAGCAGTTTACTCATGTTCAAAGTGGGTGATGAATTAGATTACCTAATGAAACAACTCAAATGTATTGCTAAGAAGTAAATACAGGCTACTAGACGTCTGAGATACATCGTCTAAAACAGTTGATTTGAAATCTGCTCGTTGGGTAGTTAAGGCATTTATGTCAGTCATAAAGATGTCAAATGATAGTGTTGAAATCCTTTAATAACAAAGAAGTTTGTAAGGGGTGCACCTGCACCAGCAATGCAGTGAAATGGGTAGTAAACTTCCAGTAGGGGTCAGTATTACATCTAGTCACTTGCGATAAGGCTCATGTTCCAAAAACACACAATCCAGACATGTGGCCATTTCCGCTCTCAAAATGCATCTTTCAGTATCCGTATCTAACGACACGCTTACATTAGCAATAAAAATCAACATTCACATCACACCATCACCACATTTCTATGCTTCAAGCCGAGTGTATAGGGATTAATACTCTCTTATGTATTAGCATTGATGAGATTGAAATGAATGGATGTGAAGGGTCTGGTGTTTTAGAGGCACGGGTTGTCGTTTAGCGCCTGCCTCACTTTTTTCTTTTGCAGACTGGTTCTCAGGATCAAGTGAGAAGCACATAGCCTGTCAATGTCAAAATATCTCTCTGTGGGGAAAATAGTAATGAAACAGTCGTGATGAAATCCTAACAGCTCGCAGCTTGCCTGCCTGACCTCTATAGCTATCTAGAATTCTATCAAAAATACAATGAATTGAAAACTCACATCAGTACAAGGTAACCAAAAATCTTTTAGTGTGTTAGTGCTGATGTCTGGAACACAATAAATGCAGTTGACTAAAATAGACACAAAATACATCAGTGCTGTTAAAAGTGTTTTAAAAAATCATCTTTTTTAAATCTACGTGGATATATAATGTGAATAGGCTATATAGCCTATATTTGAAACCAAATCTGGCAGTAAAATGTGTACCAATGTCAGATTCACCCAAAGAAATGACTCAGACACGGGACAAAATAAATCACAAAACAGTGATTCTCCATTAGTTTATATAGCAGTTGCAACCCGGCATTAAAAAGGTTCACAATTCTCTCAAACACTTTGTCTAGCAACAGAAAAAAAGTTTTACTTACATCTTCAATACAGGTTGTCTGATATGTCTACTTTTTCACAGATATTTTGCTTGTTCTCAGACGTTCACTATCAATGGTGCTGAAGATATGCGAGTTTGGGGATCATCCTGAATCCTTGTATCTGACAAATACCTCTAAGTGTAAAATGACATGAAGGGAAGACCAGGGCTTGCTTCATACCTTCCTGAAATCTGACAGACTTGATGCTTAATGTTTGAAAATTACAAAAATGATAGGGTATTGTCAGTCTTTGTTCTCCGTTCAATCAATAGAGGAATGTTGACCCATCTTCTCCTGCAATAAGATGACCTGAGATAAGGTATAGGCAATTACCTAAGAGAAAAAAAAAATTAAAAATCAAGAGGTGTGTCTATATGCACAGCTCTCCTTCTAGAGCACAGGTTGTGCAGGAATCAAAGCTATTCATTTTAGTGGCATCCATTTTACTAAGGACATGAAACACATTCAAAACGCATTAATAAAAGGTAGCAATATAGGCCAAAAGGTGTATGAGGATTGTTTTAGCACCTTTCCAAGTCAATATTAGAAGCTTCATCATATCAGCCCTCACTGAGCCCTGGTCTCGCCTGTTTTACACAGCAAACAACATGACAATAGGAGGTCAACATCTGGATTAGAAATTAAGGTGAACAAAACCCTATGCTTTTTTTTAACTAGCATTTTTTACTTGCAATGTTTCTGCATTAGGTGACATCCACATCTGCACATAAAAAGTATATATATTTTGTATTTATATAATATATATCCATACTCTATTGACAGATCTGTCTACGATGAGCTTAAGAACCACTGATTTTCTGGAAGAAAAAAGCAGATTTTGCAAATGTCTATTTTACAACACAGCGTCAACTAATTGTACATCTTTGGAGGGGAAGTAGCTGTCAAAGACCATGTCCCTCCTTTTCTCGTTACAGTGTGAATGCTGTCGAAACATTGTTTTTAAAAAAAGCATTTACAAACGGGCATTGACAGAACCAATGACTTGTCGTTAAACGTAACTTCAACAGCAGCTCTATAGCACCCCTTGGGTCAGGGATTACCACATTTGGCACATAACTAAGCACAGATCTCTCAATGGCTTGTGGAATGACCAGTCTTCATGTCAGTACAGTTGGGGAAAAAAGAGAAAAAAAACTGACAGATAGGCCTGAAAATGTTCTTGCTATTGGTGGTAAACTCTGTCCAGGCAGTGATGCTCTGTCGTCACTTAAAAGTAGTTTCTTTCCTCGCATAGAAAAAAGGGGGGGGGCACATTAGAGCAAACGACACTTCTGAATTATATGCTTTCTGCTGCATTTCTTACCAATCAAACAGGATGCTGGAGTTCAGTGAGTGTATTTTCCTCTTTTTTTTCTCTTTTTTTTTAAAATACAGGAAAATAAAATGATATATTGAGCCACATGGGAGGACACAGTAGTCTTTGCGTAATATACACAATGCACCTTGTATCTACATCTGTAATATACAACAAGTACTTTACACCAGACTTAAGAAGTTAAAAAGGAGGTACAAAAACAGGCAAATAATAAAAAAGAAACCAAAAAAAGATAGAAAGGCTAAGAGTGTAACGGAGCACTCCATAAAAAGCATGGTTTAACATAAAGAAATGTAAAAAAAATGTGTGAAAACTACTTCCTTAGCTTGTGTCGAATGTCGTTTTCTTGTGCTTCACGTAACTGTCCCATCTCTGCGCCACATATCTTCCGCTTTCCCGTTTACATGTCGATTCCCTCCACCGCTTTGCAAAAACACCAAAGTTCAAGTGGTCCTTTCTGTAAAACGCATGAGCTTCCTTCCTAAATCCTCTCTCTTCCAGCACTTTCCTAACCTTGCTCATCGGCCGAGTGGCAGCCCACTGTGGTGCGAGCAGTGAACCGAACTGAAGGTTTACGTGTGTGAGATGTCTACTAGTGTTCATGCACATGCTGGGCTGGTCTCTGTGTAATGGTGTCCGTAGGCCAGCCTCCAGCCTGCCTCTGTGCCTCTACACCCAGGAGTCCGGCGAGGCAGGGTAGTGGCTCGTCTCGTAGTTGAGTTCACTGTACGGGCGGGATGCCGAGTAAAAGTCCACGTAGTTCCCCGTGGACTTCAGTCCCAGGTGCATGGTGCCATCAGCGGCGGGTGGGGGGCGTTTATGCGCTTGGTCCTCATAGTACGGCTCCTCAAAGTTGGCTCCTGGGGGAGTCTGGAAGGGAGGGTAGGCCTCTGGAGGGTTGCCTTGAGCGGAGACCTGACGAAAACAATGAGAGCGTAAGGGCTGCTTTGGGAAGTGACAAAATGTGTTATGTGGTAGTTCAGAAACTAAGAATCTAATTTACAATTCAAATCAAGCACTTTCCGTGTAATAAAGTTAAAAGGCAATGAATGTATGTTATATAAAAGGTACTTCTAAACCAGTGTTTCCCAGCGTTTTTCGGCCTAGGTTCCCCCACAGAGCCATCAAAAAGACTCAAGTACTTCATCCACACCAAACCAGAAATGTGTTCATTTTAACTCATAATATACTGGATTATTTTATACTATGATTAATATAATTCACTAATTTAATACAACATCTACTTGGTGTAAAAATTATACTTAATAAATAGCAAATATATACTTCTACAAGTTTTATCCAGACAATTGTAGTTTTCTTTGTAAAAAGAAACCGATTAATTGGCTTAATGGTCATTTTTTTATTTAACCATTGATAACCTTGTATTTTAAACTTAAAATATCTGAAAGAAAAAAAAGAAAAAGAAAAAAGAAAATATTTTTAAATACCTCAGGAACCTGCTTAAAGGTACGTATCCTTTATAACAACTGACAATCAAAATACAATAAGTTATAGAAATGTAATAATGTAATGTAAAGATGTAATAATGATATACAGATATATTTGGTTACACTTTATTTTAAGGTGTCCTTGTTACAGTGTAAATATACATTTAGGTACTGAGTAATATTAATTAACTACATGTACTTACTATATGGTTAGGGTTAGGATTAAGGTTACTTGCATGTAATTATGCATAATTTATAGTTATATTATAATTGTAAGTACATGTAACATTTGTAACAGCGACACCTTAAAATAAAGTGTTACCATATATTTTATATTAGTATTATTATATTAATATTATAATAATTATAACAGTTGCCTTTAAAAAACATTTAATAAACGTTAAAACATTTCCCCTTTTTTGACACATGAAAATATCAAGATAAGATACACGTTACAACTCTGTGTGACATTGTGAACTCACCTGGTTATGCTTGATGTCATCACCAGGAGACATGTAAGCACCTCTGAACAGTGTAGATGTCCCACTGGAGATTTGAGCTGCAGAGACAGTGAATTATAAAGATTCTCAGAGGACTGGCAGGTACTTTGACTTTTTCTATAGCTACAGAAAATGTTGACATGAAACAGGTGTGCGGGTATATGAATATGCAGTTCATGACTTTTGTCGAGGTAAAAGACTTCACACCAAGAAGCAAAGGTGAGATATCAGACACTTTTCTGTGGAATAAACCTGTTACACTGTTATAGAGGTCTGTGCGGGACTGTTTTTTTAGTCCCGCTCCCGCGAGGTTTTATTCCGCATATATTCACTCCGCTTAGAATAATTTTCTTCCCGACCCGACCGTTCCCGCTAAATTTAGAACTCGTTTCCAGAATCTCACATTTAAATTTCCTCTACTAAAAGAAAGAGAGATAGGCTAACAAATAAACGTGTAGTCTGCACAAAATTGTATTTGTTATTTTATTCGTCTTGTCAAGAGTCTTGAATTTATTGACTTATTTGTGTCTTAAGACATAAAATTCGTTTAACATTTTGCTGCCAACACAGTAGGAAAAAAAGTGTATTTTTATTCATCTTGTCAGGATACAATTTAACATTTACAACACAATAGGAAAAAGTGTCGCAGAGAAGAAAAAAAAATGTAGGTTGTACAAAAATAGCCTATTAGTTATTTTATTCGTCTTGTCAAAATACTAAAGTTTAACATTTTGCTGTTAACACAGTAGGAAAAGTGTTGCAGAGAAAAATAAATAAATAAATACGACACCTGTCATTTAAAATTATAGGCTAAGCAAAATATAAACAAAACCGAGTTGAACGTTATTCAAGGACAGCGCATCTTCACTTTGCTCCATCCTTATTCTGCTCTGTCACTCATCGACAACCTGCCTGTTCTGTTCTGCTGTGTGCACATACCCCGCAAATGAAATGCGTGACGCAGAGAGCACTGGTTCATGCGTGCAGTGCGTGCATAACAGTCCTGATTGCAGGCTGTACCGGATATGCTGTTCTGAAAGGACGTCGGGAACAGGATATTGTTAAACCGCCCGCTCCCGTTCAAATTACACCAGAGTTACCGACCGCTACCGCGTTTTATTTGGGAATTTAATCCCGCGTCGCAAGAAATCTGGTTGGTTCCCGCGGGAGAGCTGCGGGAATGCAGACCTCTACACTGTTACTTTCACTAATTACAACTCTCTCATGTAATTCACTGCCTTTATTTGATGGTTTGTCTGTCAGTCATTTATGGAAGCGTTAACCTTCTAAACCTTACCTGCCATGGCGTCTTTTCTGGAGGTGTGCTCGCCCTTGTTTCCATGGTAACCAGAATTGGTTCCAGTTGACTCATAGTCTGTCTTCCTCTCCTTCAAGCTCATCATTTCTCGAGGGGAGGTGGGAGCACTTGCTAAAAAACACAGCAAGTCAACCAGTAATGAGTGAGAGGGGAAAAACAGCCTGTTTGTTTAGGCTAAAGTATCTTGACACATTTGAAAGTACAATAAGATCTCATTCCATCAAGGGATCTTTTATTTTACATAAAAAACTCATTTACTGTAATGAAGCAATTCTCTTGTTGCCTTTTGAGGCAAACAAGTGTCAGTGCTCTCCTCCTAATTGCTAAATGGAATTGGTCAGGTAATTGATTGGTTTTGTCTGGGCTTCTTACTCGTTCCTTGAGCAATAATTTATTTCACCTTTCTTGTCAGCTTTGTGTTTGGCAAAGCTTTGGTTAGTTTAAATTAAGCTGTCTATACGCTTTCTGTCAGAAAGTGAGATCCAAGTATTTCTACAAGGTTACACTTAAAAAAGGTGATTAACCAAATATTATATTAACAGATTACTGCGTAGCTTATGCACATTCAAATTGAAAACATTAAAGTTTAGCAAAATTATATTATATTATGTTTTATATTATAAATATATAAATTTGTTGGAGAGGAAATTTGACAACACAAAATATAACATAACTGTCGTAATTTTAGTAAAACTGCAATCATTTTTTACCCATTAAATACGGTGGCCGAGAGAGCTCAACGCGCTGCAACTTCAGAAAACACATGCAAATAGAAAAAGCACCAGTGAATAAAGAAAACATCTTCATCAGTTTGACAGCAGGTGGTGCAAATGCTCACAACGCAAACAAATAAAGAAACTCGTATTTCTTTGTTTGTTTGTGTTGTGAGCATTTGTAGCGCGTGTGTTGTCAAATTGATGAAGTTGTTTTCTTAATTTGCAGGTGTTTTTTTCTATTTGCAGCGCGTTGAGCTCTCTTGGCCACCGTAATTAAACACTTAAATGGATTTTAATTATTTCACACTTTGTTCAGATTATCATAATTAAAACAAAAAATTATTATTATTTTTAGTATTCCATGATGAATTTTCATATAGTTTCAAAGCTGAACAAGGGCAAGGGTAAAACAATAACATTTATACATAGAAGGCTACTGAAAAGTGTCAAAACATAATAATAATAAAAATGTTTACAGAGTTTTAATGTGACCTTCATATAACAAAAAGCAATATGAAATCTGTTAATGCAACCCCTGGGACATACACGTGAAGTGTACAGAGTTGAAGAAACACCCAATAACTTCCTCAGTAATTCAAGAAAAGATTATTTTACAACAAAGCATTTCATTATATCAGAAAGAGATACTTAACGTGCCATCATTTAATTATTTAGATGTTAATGAATCAGCTCTTGATGAAAGATTCTGTGTTTTAACTATTTTTAAGCCTGACTTTGTTGGCTGGTATGCAGTCGACGCGAGATGGCCATCTTAATTGCAAATGTATTCATTTTCATTTCCCTGAGAAATGACAAATTGCACAATTTAAAAGGTGTGAGATTCTCATTTGGGATAGCTCCCCACCACATTCTCCCAAGCAGCAGGTAGAATAAATATGCCCCCTCTTCGTTTGTCCCATGATAGGTGAGGACATTATGAGCATTTAATATTCAGGTTGCCCCTAGACTACATTCGAATAAACATAATGAGAATTCTGAATAAAGATTTATTACAGACTGGAGATGATGTAGCACTATTAATGCAAGCATAAAATGAGTTCAAAAGCAGAATCTACTAAAATAAACTTTGATATCTGAAACACAACTAGAGAACAGACAGTGCCTGCTAAACAAAGCGTGTTAATTAAGCAGAACAGACTCTTCTGTAGCGCTGTGTAATTAGGATACACATGGTGCCCTGACTGACAGTACTGTACTGTATTCTGCGACCCGTCATCATTTGAAATGGACAAATATCAGGATGTACCCTGATCTTGACAGCTGTGTTCCTTCTATGATCACATAACGGCATAAGCCACACTTTTTATCTCCTATTGATGTACTATTTTGGGATTAGTCATTATGAACGACAAGTTGACAAATTCTCCAAAAACCGACTAGTTAATAAATGAGGTCAACTTGTTTTAGATGCTTTAATTAAACATAGAAGAGGAAATTAACAAAATCTGACAAATTTCTGACTACTTGGTTTTGAAAATAAGTAGTTTTGATCATTTCAAGTACTTTTTTATTCCTCTAATCTACTCCTGACAAGGGGATAAAGATGTTGATGATAGAGAGCAAAGGAAATGTCAATGATATCGCTTGTTGTCAAAATGGAGGAAAGTGGAGCGACTCTCACCTGATCGATTATTGGGCGAGGTCCGCACTGGAGAGATAGATGGAGTGCGAGAGGAGGAATAAGGTCGTTGTCTGTCTCTCTCAATTGTAGATGAAGAGCCAACAAAGTGATACTGAGAATAGCCGTCCTGTCATTAAAATAAGAGGAGCATGATCATCTGTTAATCCTGAAACTTCACTCACTAAAACCTTTTGGTTACAAGGATATGACAGACACAGAAAGATTTTCATGTATTCGAAACGGAATTCTTAAAAAAAAAACTTGGATCAGATAAACCAAAGGGTCAGAATGGTCACCTGCTGGTAGATGCTGTAGCTGCACCACTTGGCAGCAAAAAGCCTCTACCACCACTGACGCCCATTTAAAAGAATATAGGTGCAAATGTAATAAATGTGAGAACAGCGATGTCTTCTGAATTTATTACCTTTTTATAGAGGCTTCGCAAATCTCTGTACTGCCACATGCTGTTGAGGACTTGAGATGCCGCCTTCACCACCTTCGGTGTGTGTCTGTAGGGAAACATAGAAGAGGAAATGAATACAACACATAGTCCTATATGCAATAATATATGCAATATAAGTGAATTTTCAGTTTCAAATCCATTTCTGGGGCTTCTAATATAATGAATTGCTTCATATTTTTTTGCAAAGAGTGCAAACTAAATAAAACCCTATGGTATAATACAGAAACTTTATAGAACAATCTTTCTCAGCTATATAAACAAACAGTGTTTGTAGATGTGGACTATAAATGTCTCAGTAAAATTAATTTTAGTTCAGCTCAATTTGTTCATAGATTTCTCTAATGGTGATAAATTCTAACATAGAAAATAAGCTCTAACTGGAACCATAAATACTATATCTACAGTAAATGCTGTGGCAAAGAGTTTTATACTACTGTACCATTCAAAAGTTCCAAAATGTCTTTTAAGCTTCACCATGCTTGCATTTATTTGATCAAAAATACAGTAAACTGTAACATTGTGAAGTATTACTATAATTAGAAAAAACTGTTTTCTATTTTAATGTATTTTGTCATTTATTCCTGTGGTGTAGAGCCCTGCACGGACCTCAAATTTAGGCCCTAGCCCGGCCCTGGCCCGAGATGCTCAGGCCCTAGCCCGGCCCATGTCCAACAGCTTATCAGAATTACCCCCCCCCCCCCCCCCAGCTATTATAATAGTTCAGTTTTGTATGTAATGGCAAAGTGATTATATTTAGTTTTTACTTTTTTTTTTTTATTAAGTTAATTTTGAAAAACGTTTGGAGCATTTTTTGTTCGTTAAACAAGTTATTTCTTTCTTAAAGTAACGACCAAGCGGCCAGCGGCAGACTGGCAGGCTGATCATAGCATGTTTGATCAATTTAGCCTTCTCAAATCATCACGACTTACCTAAAATAAAATCTATAGATATACTAAAACAGTTCAAGCATATAACAATGTTTAAAGGTTAAACCTAGATAAATGTGCGCTGCATCCAGTAGTTTGTGCGGAGAATGGAAGCTATAGCGCAGGACATGGAGGCACTAACGCAATCAATTGCATTTTTTTCAATGGAAACAACTTAAAATAGGCTGTAATTTTTGCTCATAAAGGTAAGAGTAATACATCATTCGGAACTATAAAGGGTCTACTTTTATTTGTGTGCACTCACAATATCAACAAAACGTCGTGCATTTAAGAAAACAATGATGCACTTTCTGCCGTCTCGTCTTGAACAGGAGTGCTTCACAAAAATGAACCGAAAATCAGCGAATACATGCCTCACAGACATGATAAATATATCTATAGAAAGCTTTAAATTACTACTTAACAAAATTAATCAAATCGAAAACAAAAACTCATTCATTATAATCATAATCTGTGAAGATGCACTTCTCTCTAAAGGCGTGTCTAATGAGGAGATGGATCATCATCTTCATCTTTGCGACACTGACTCAGAAAACACTAGTTTATTAGTAAGTAGTTCAAATATCTCCTTACTATTTCCCCCAGACACATTCATGGTAATTACTTTTGCTGGGGCTTTACGGCAAGCTTTATTGCGTGTATTTGAATGCAGAACTCTTCAGCTGCGCTGACGGCGCGCTCTCTGCTGCTGCTGCTGGACACTAATTTTTTTTCATCACTAATTGATGGATGTCTAAAATATAAAAATAAGGAGAAAGCTAAAACAGGCCCGAGGCCCGGCCCTCGTCTGAACTATGACGTGAAAATTGGCCCGAAGCTTCGGCAGCCATTACTCCAGTTTTCAGTGTCACATGATCTCTCAGAAAACATTTTAATATTTCTGTGGAAACCATATTACATGTTCAAAAGAAATCTTTTGTAACATTATAAATGACTTTACTTTCCCTTTTGATCACATTTATCTTAAAAAAATAAAAAATAAATCTTACCCCAAACTACCCAAACAGTAATTATGGAAAATAATAATTATCTTGTAATGCACTTTCAGAGTTAACTAATCCAGTGCAATTGCTCTGAAATCCTAACAGAGCTACTGGACTTCCATCAATCCTGATATCTCCTGAGAGGAGATTTGACTTCTTTAAGGTAAATGCGTTTTTTCCACACTCTCTTGCTTTTTAAAAACGGTCTTGCAATACAACTGCTAAAAGTGAATTGCTTAAGTAGTTTTTCATTTTTCATAATACAGAATAGGAGATGTAATGAATGGAAGGTCCAGCATGTCCTCTTCCTTTACAAACTAATTTCCCTTCCATTTAAACATGCCAAATTGTACGGGACATAACAGGGTAAAATGGGGTTTTGTCTACACACTCTAATTGGTTGTGATCATGTTACAGAATACTAAGATACTAACTTGTCTCCTTTGCTGCGGGCAATGCCGATGAGTTTCTCAATGCCGCCGGCATCACGAAGAGCCTTGGTGTTCTCCATGTTCTTGGTGATGACTTCATGCAGAGCGCAGCAGATCGCCGTGATGGTGTCATCGGACATGCTCTTGCTGGTGCCGCCGGTGCCAGTACTGTTGTTATTGTTGCCCCCCGGTAGACGATGGACTAGATCCCTCATGGCATACTTGCCTATGGGTTGCGTGAATGAGATGAACAGAAAAGAAAAGTCAGAGAGGAGGTGTGACAACCTTTTCAGAGATGCAGATTTTGGATTCAGGTTCTACCGTCGGCATGCAGAGCACTTTAAATGCGCTGAACCTCAAGGCCTCAACTGAAAATGCCAAAGCGTCCGATACACCCACATCTCTACCCAGCAGCTCTATTACACTTAATGTGACCGCAAAAGACCCATTCCCACTAGGGAGCTAATTCTCTCTGCAACGACCTGCGCTACAAAACTGCTTTCAACCGGTATGCATTGAAGTTACATGAAAGAAAGGTTCCCATGAGCACTTGCAGCTTTGCCTGTTTCATCGCTGATTTCCTTAAATAATAAAGGACATTTGAAAAGCTCTATCTGAAATGAGCCTGCAGGATCAGTATTCCAAGGGCGCTGCCGTCTCGACATTTGTACAGTTTTATGCCGTTCCTTTTGCCCTATATTCCAAAAGAAATTCACATGCCTTCAAACTCATGCAGGGCCAGACCAGACTGAAAGAGTGCGAGCGGTTGCCAGGGAGACAAGGGGGCCCATCAGAATACACAAACTATTAAAAAGATCAATAGTCTGTTAGTGTCGTGAGCAGCCTTTCAAACAATGGCACCTCGCCTCACTGCAATACCTGACTAGAAATGCTACACAGATGCCCTCGCTGATACACACATCACAAATACACACGCTCACACACAAAAGGAAATAGATCTTGAAAGGCCTCTGCCTTACAAGTAATTTAAGGGTACACATACCTCTGCGGAATTCGGCTCTGCTGGAGTCAAAGAGAAAATGTTAGCTCGAGGCAAACACACTTCCGTGTCCCAAACCTACCTATGAGCTCCTTGTTCCTGACATCAAGGGCCATGTTTCGAAGAGCTGTGGCCACGGCGCAGACCACCCGGTCATTGTCTATTCTCAGCAACTCCACCAGAATGGGCAGTCCTTTCTCTTTCCGAACCGCAGCACGGATGTACACCGACCACTGCAGGCACAGGAAACGGACAAAAGGGTCCCGAAAAATAATTATCAATGCATCAACTGAACAGATACAGAGAAGCTGGAATGAGATTTTGGTGTTGACATTGCATGAAATGTGAATTTAGTTCATTGCACTGTTGTTTGTTTCAGTTTTCTGAGCAGAAAATTAGGACAACAGAAGATTCTGAAGTGCAAAATTGCAAAATTTGACACAGGATATCTAAGTCAATGTTTACACTTTCAAGACTTTGAGTGAGAATTCAGCTCTCTACATTGTACCCATTTGAAGATGCGAGTTTGAAGCCATCGGCTATCTTACACTGGTTGCGTACACTCCAAAGAGACTTTGTTCTCAATATAATGTTCACTGTGTTCTCCAAGTTTGTGTTAGTTATCTGTTTGCTGTTTGTAGAACTCCATGACCTTGACAGACAAAACTGAGGTATGAATGTGTATTTGTGTCAGTCATAATGGTGATGGGTGCCAGAGCCAGTTTGTTTGGTTCATGGCTCTTTGGGTGCAGGGTTACTCACAGGTTTTAAGGTGGGGCCTACCTTCCAGCTACCCGCTGCCAGGTTCTGTAGAGCCCCAGCCGCTCCCTCCAGCGTGTCCGGGTTCGAGCACTCAGACAGTAGAGTGAGGTATGGTTTTACTATGGATGGATGCCACAGCATCTGCAGTCCCTTCGGAGGGTCACTAGAGTCTGGGAAAGGCCCAACACCATCCCACTGAAAGCAGAGAAAGAGTGAGTGTTATTACAGAGTGGTACTATTGAGAAAAGAATCATACACAGATATATTCCACAAGGTTAAAAAATAGGGCCTGAAACAAAACAGAAGATAAACAAAGGAGGTGCTCAACCTTCATTAAATATAGATCATCAGGCTTGATTTAGTTTATTTTTTATTCATTTTCTATGTGGTTTTGCAACCTTGTTAGCAATATATGTGATATTTAACCATGATTTCTGTGATTTTTTTTCTAGCAAAAAAGCAATAAATAAAGACCAAAGTATCATGGACAAAACATATAAAAGGAAAGAATCACCAAAAAAGGTTTCTAGAAGTTTACAGAAGCCATTACTTCAGTCCTTAGTGTCACATGATCTCAAAAACATTTCATTTTCACTGTTGAAAACAGTTGTTTTGCCAAGAACAACTTTGATGAATAGTTCAAAAGAACAGCTCATATTTGAAATGGAAATCTTTTGTGACATTATAAATGTCTTTACTGTCACTTTTGATCAATTTAATGCATCTTTGCCAAATAATGTTTTTTGGAAAAAAAACCCCAAAAAACATGGTTTTTACAACCATGAACTAAATACCAGCAAAAATTATGACACTGTTGTATGGCTTAAATTGCTAGATACAGGGGAGATGGGACAGGCCAAAAATCACAATTTAATGAGGATGGAGGGGGTTTCACAACAAAAAAACATGGGATTTGTGCCAACGTGTAATGGGACACCAAATTGCACCCTATTCATGGAAAGTGCCAGATGCTATTTTATTTTTGGCCATTTTATTAATAAGCACAGTACAGAGCCATCAGGAAATGATGGTGAGAAGAGGGGGAAACAGGACTGGGCAAAGTCACGAGCCAGACTAGAACTCATATTGCCTGGCTGAGCACAACAGCTCAATGTGGCTTGTGCACTGATGATCATACCATAGTACAAAATGATTCTTCATATACTATAGTATTTACATGGCACTCTGAGCTAATTTGAAGAATCCCATAGTATTTATTGGAAATAACATGGTACTTTTTTGCTGCGTATTGAAATATTTAAAGATAAAGCTCACTGGTTGTTTAGGATACAGAGTAATTGAATAGACTGGGCAAACTCAACCGTCGCACAACCAGATGTGCATTTGCATCGTTGTTAAAAGGAACAGATGACTCACAGACAATTTAGTTATTTAAAAGCCACAATGCAAAGTAATGCCACCTTTTACCTCGCTATTCATGCCATGCAAATGCTGAACAAACACTCCCGATGCCCTTATCTTCATCTGTTTTCAGAAACTAAATGAAATCAGCCTGGAAAATACGTAATTATCCACTGGAGGAGGACGAGTGTCGACGCAGGCGACCCGCACGTGAATGCTGCTAAGTGATGCTAATTGCCAGCAGCTGCAGGGATAAAAACCCCCGGCCCACCTGATCGTGGCTCTTCTTTTTCTTTTTCTTCTTGCCCCAGCAGCCGGAGCTCTCTGCATCCTTCCCGCTGGCATCGGTGCACAGAACCCCGTCCAGCTCCTCCGATCCCATCTGCTGCCCCTGAGACGTCTCTGCCGCCAACCTGTACGACAGGTTCCGCAGGATGCACACGCAGTTCTCGATGGTCTAGAAGGGGTGCGTTTGATGCACAAAGATAGGGGGGAAACAAGTTTTCAGATCACAAAAATTGCAAAACATGAAAACACCAGCAAATGGGAGACTTATCTGTAGGAATTAACCGTAACACACCTCCAGAAGTTTGACTTTATTTGACACAGTAAATATCAAAATGCCTTCTTGTATTTGCAAGACAATCTGTCCTCTTTGGGAAGGCTGTGCATTATTGTGCTCTGAACTCTTAATAGTCTCTTGTTAGATTAGTCCTCTGGACGGACTCCAGTGGAGAGCTGGAGAACTAATCCTATTGTGATGAGCAGTGAGGCAGGAAAAACAAAGAGGACGACTTTGATCTTGTAAATGCTTTCAGAGGGATTAAAGTGTGACGCTCTTTTTTTCCTCATTTAAACTTGTTCTCACAAAGTATTATGCCAGTAACAGAGACCCCTCGAAAATCAAACAAAAACTCAATATAGAGAGGTGTGTCACTGCATGACTTTATCTGCATAATTACCATAAAGCTCTCTTAAAAGCGATCGCAGCTATGAAGAGCAGTTGTTTTTTACATTGTTGGTGGTAAAGCAATTAGAGGAGCAAAACCTAAACTGTCTGTCTAATACAACCTCTATTGTCCCTGCTGGAAAAATAAAATAAAATACTGGTTTGGACCAGTTTGAAAGCATCCAAGATGGTTTTATCTAGATTTAGATAAGAAATACTAGAGATTTCTTCTGTTGAACACAAATGAACATAATGAAGAATGCTGGTAACCACACAGTTGACTATGGAAGTCAATAGCTACCAACATTCTTCAAAATATCTTCTTTTGTGTTTGGCTGAAAACAGTTATTTCTGCATGTAAACCTGCTTGACCAGTGAAGCTCAAATGTGACCCTGGACCACAAAACCAGTCTTAAGTCGCTGGGGTATATTTGTAGCAATACCCATAAATACATTGTATCGTCAAAATTAAGCTTATTTATTCAGCTTTCAGATGATGTATAAATCTCAATTTAAAAAAATTTACCCTTATGACTGGTTTTGTTGTCCAGGGTCACAAATTAGCATGAAATACCCACTGATCAATGTGTACTGTTTAGAATGTAGTTTATTTAAATTTATTTAGTTCAAACCATGTTGGTTTAACAATATAGAACTGTTGTTAATGATGCTGGCGCACTGGTGCTGGAGTAATAAATTCTTGCTGTTATTTAATCGGTTCGATATTGAATTAATGTCAGATTATTTCTGTAAATAACAAACACAGCATCTGAAGACTAGTTCATTACCTTCGCTCTCCATTGTTTCACTTTATTTACAGATGTTGGATTCAATCGCAAGTTCCATCTTACGTCATGCTCCTCCGGAGTACCAGAGCACATTCACATGTGCACTCTTCAAAAACAGCACATTCATTCTCAAACTAAAAGATGTACAATTAAATTCATTTATATACTGTATAAAATTAAAAATATAGATGGAACTGCCTGTTAACCACAGGTAGTTCCAACCACAAAACTATATGATGTTGTGTGCAAATGTTTATTGGAACTATGGTTTTGGGAAGCACTGAATCACTTAACTATGTTGGTAACTTGTGTCCATATTTGGCTAACAATGCATACCAGATCATGAGTGATTTTTTGTGTTATGTGCAATATTCATCAGACTGTGAGCGAACGGACTGTGGGTGGTCGGTGGGCGTGCGGTCTGAGACTAAGCTGGTCTAGACTGGGTTTTTTGCCCATTTTGCATTGTGTCTTCAAACTCATCTACCATTTAGCAGTGGAGAAGTGCTCCAAATGGTCGGGGAGTAAAAACTGCACAACTAAACCTGCTAGAATTCTCGGAGGCGCTCTGCTGAATGCATATACTTTGGTAGAAAGGCAGAGGAGGGAAAGGTCAAACCTTGCTGTCGATCTCACTGGTGCCCAGGGCTGTCTGGATGACATAGAGCAGCGCATCAGTCAGTCCCTCACACTCTCTCATCCTGCGGCGGGCCTCTTCTCCGGCTGAGCTCACATTCCTGTAGAGAGCACATTCACACAATGTCACGCATGTTGTATTATTGACTCGATTGATTACGTTTTGGCAGTTCTGAGCTTCTAAATCAATACTCAACCAACCAAAGGGCAGATGGTCTTCAACATCAATAAGCTTTTCATGGAAATGAGTAGCAACTCACTTTTCCCCCAAGTTCTTTTCAAACAGAGCAATGTTTGGACAGCAGTGTTTTTATACTTTTCAAGAAGTCAACTCTGCGACACGAGAAAGTTTTTAACGTAGAAAAATTCCAAACATCAGCTTTATGAATCATCAGCAACATGCCTCATAGCAACAAGCTTAGCATCCCAAGAGCTGGAGCCTCGGGAGATCTGAATCGGGAAGTCTGATCTGAGCAGGGCCTTATTCGAAGGTGCCTGTGAGAAATCAAAGACCACATCCTGTCGTCTCTCTCTCTCACGCTCTCCAAGAAGCTTCTAAGAGATCTGTGTGTCTCAGGCAGCTGCAGGTGGTGTGGCAACTGTGTCCAACCATTAAATATTCAATCAGACTTCTAGTTCCTCAGCCATCCATGAAGAGGATTAATTATCACGCTGGGCGTAGGGAGCTTAGTCCAGCCATCCAAGAGTGACTCAGCACTTTCTACAATCCTACTGCTTCAAACCTGAAAGCTGATGTGCAGGGGGAGGGAGGATGGTATGTGCATATAGTATGTGCTATAAATGTAAAGTGCTGTTAATATCAAAATGAGTTTTAAAGCAAAAAGTTTCTGAGCTCCGAAAGTGCCTGCAGATTTTTTGATGTTTTGAGTGAGCTTGTAATAGCTCCAAAATACACCTTCCCATCTAGTCAGCAAAAACTAGAAACTGGAAAATATGATATTAAAATTCACAATATCAAAGCATGTGATCATCACTTATGCATGATGCATCAACATTCATCACATAGATAAAAATGACAGAGCCACAACACACAGGAGTCAAATGTATTAGAGAGGCTTTTTAGACTGCACATAGTGGACAACCCAGATACATAAACATTTGACACTATGCCAAAGGTTTTCCCATGCCTGTGTCGTGCCAAATCCAACCCCATTCAAACTTTGGACTCTAAAGAGTAGCTGTTTTAATGCCTCATCAAAAAGTCGGTCACATCACGGCCATATTTTGTTGTGTAAAATATGTGCTAGTTAACCGTTTAGCATTAAGATAAGCTATTGAGCCATACACTTAGCTTGCTAACCACAAGCAAATGGAAACGTTTAGATCTGCAATACATAAAAGTTTAGGACAAAATATATTGAAATGTATTAAAAATATTATAACATAAAAGTATGTTTCACTCATTAAGGCTGCATTTATTTGATAAAAAATTACAGTAAAAATGGTACTATTCTGAAATATTATTATTACAATTTAAAATAACTTTTCTATTTAAATACATTTTTAAAATTGAATTCATGGGACGGGAAAGCTGATTTTTTTTCAGCAGCCATTACTCCAGTCTTCAGTGTCACATGATCCTTCAGAAAGCATCAGAAAACATGATTTTTTGTTTGTTTGTTTAGGATTCTTTGATGAATATTAATTTCAAAAGAACAGCAATTATTTGAAATGGAAATCTTTTGCAAGAATTTCTTAACTTTCAGTAAAGACATCAGTTTAATGCATCCTTGCCTTAGTTGTAATTTCTTTAATATATGATAATGGATGGAGTAGCTAAAGGAACAGGCAACATAATTGCTTTGGGGTCCAAAGGCGATTTGGGCAAGGAGAAGGCTTTGGCATGCCACCAGGTCCGCAATCACAGTGCCTAACACTATTCCAGAGCTACAGAATCCTATTGTTGAATCTGACCAATACTGGGCAGAATATAATCCTACTAAAGAGGCAGAACGAGCTCCATCACAAAATGGTTTTATGCACAGAGTCTTAGACCAGCCAAATTCATCAAATGCAACGGAATCTATTTATTCAAATCAATTAACTTAAGTTATCAGTGAAGGACTCCTGGAAAAGCCTCAAAGCTAATTCATGAATGTGTTTGGTTGGTTGACACACAGAAGCAGAGAGCCATTATCCAGCGGTGTACTTTTGCCTGCTGAGACCCCAATACACGGTGACATTTCTGAAGGCACACAAATTCATCATATCGTGTCGCTTTGAAAGACGGAAACTCTCAGGCATTAGCATAATATTTGCATAATTCTTACTTGAATAATCACCTAATAAAACAATGAACTGCTTCTAGGTGAAGATTAAGCCTCTTAAGAGCAACAACAGGTCCTTCAAAATGATGTTTTGCCTGTACATAAATATGAATGAACAATGAAAGACAATAGATGTTGAATAAAAACTTGGATTGACATTAATTAGGAACTGTACCTGAGGCACCCGGTAGCATTGCGGAGCACCTGTGAGGAATGCATGTGCAGCTTGCGGTCGTCCTGGTGGGGCGAGGTGTCCCAGCCCGAGTGAGGAATAATGACTGTGTTGGTTAGCACTGCCAGAGCATCCTGAATTATGGGCATCTTCAGAGCATCGCATGAGGACAAGTTCCACAGCACACCTGTACACAACAACATCATCTATGAACCAAAAAATATCTGATCCAGTGAAGAATACACACACTGTATTTATACAGACTACAATTCCCCTTCTTCACCTTGAGTTTTTGTTGTGCAGAAAAATATATATTTAAAACCACTGATTGCAGCAGGCTACAAACATGATTTTGAATATTGCATGAGGTCTTGGTCAAGAGCCCTCAAATGAAACACTTTCAAAAGTTTCACTAGTGTGTCCTCATCAGCTCTTAGTATGAACATTAGAGGATGTGATCCAAGCCACATCACAATCAAGAATGAACTGTGAACTGCTAGAAAGTAGCATGCCGCTGAACTGTGGCTCATTTTGCATACTATTAAAAGTAGTACGTTATAAATATTTCATCTCTTTCATGAGACCCCTACAGCTCTGATTCAGTGAACAAGGGAGTGATTTTGCATGTTCTTCCTCCCTGCTGCTAGCAGAGTATAACGCTCTGTCCCCGCTAATTGCATCTTATCTTGTTTGTAAAATATCACAGACATACAGTCCTAAACAGGATGGTGCACCCCATATTATACAGTGTTTACAATAGTATGTCAAAAGTAAGATACGTTATTTTATAAATAATTTTTTTTCATTCAGCAATAATGGATTAAATTTATTTTAAAAAAATAATAATAATAAAAAATAAAAAATAAAAAAATATATATATATGTATATAATGTTACACAATTATAAATATGTAACAACATTTTAAATAATTGCTGCTCTTTTGAACTTCTCCTGAAAAAAAAAGAAATACACACACACACCATATCATCCACAAAAATATTATGCAGAACAGCTGTTTTCAATATTGATTATAATAAGAAATCAGCATACTAGAATGATTTCTGAAGAATCATGTGATATTATTTCATAATATTACATTTCTTACTGTATTTTGATCAAACAAGAGACTTTAAAAATCATCAAAAACTGACCCTAAATTTTTGGTAGTGTATGTTTGTTCTAAAATGTTCACTCCTGTGTTATAACAAACAGCTTCCCAAAATAGTGCACAAAATTTAGACCAATGAAACCAAAATCCTAAAAATAGTATCCCAAATGGCAGAGCACATCCATACTTGATTTTTTGTCCAAAAGAGGAGGAGTTTGTTTCATAACGGGGTTTTTTTCAGTTACAGAAAAATGTCAAGGAAGAAGCTGCTGCAGTACTAACATTTTTAAATATTTTTGCATTAACAGTGAAGTACATACTTTTTATTACACGGTAGAAGTATAGAAACTGGAAAACAGTCTATGGATGCTTGCCTGTCATTTGTTTGGTACCCTTCACTGACGCGAGTTTGCCGTGTGGCATCACCCACAACGTTCATGAGGGACACTATAATTGCCTTTTTACGAGTCAGTAATGACAAGAAACATCTTCCTTACAAGTGTTTCTCAATTCAGCTCCTGGGGGCTATTTTTTGGATGTCTCACTGCCATTTAGGCCATAGAGGACCTTACTAATGAGATGATGTGCTAAATCCAACAAGAGGTCCTCACTGCAGCCTGTAGCACGATGACGTAGCTGGATCAGATCCAATACGTATTGGATGTTTGACGCGCATGCGCGGTATTTGATTTTAATGAGCATGCGCATAGTGGGGCTGCATTGAAGCTAGTATTTAATGTAAATTAAACTGTAATTACGAGATATGTGTTTCATAGGCGTACACAAACAATATAGTACTGTGATTTTAAACTCATGTATTCAAACTTTATATAAGCAACAATATAAGCGTAGTTTTGAATGAAAGAGTTTGGTATGTAAGGTATGTTTATTTTTTTATTATTTGGTTCGTTTTGGAAATAAAAATCTACTAATTACAATTTAGTTTGTTCTTTATGAAAAAATGGGGTGTAACTATGGTCTTTATTTTTTCCTCTGATAGTCTTGTCAATAATTCGTTCATGAATCAAATATTATTTTTCGTTCTCACTCTCTGTGCTAAAAGTTATAGGCGTACTAAAATATGCGGACATCTTTTTTATACCGTATAAAAATAAAAATAAAAACAAAAACAATCCTGTCAGTCGGACCCGTTATTATCCCGGGTTATACCGGGTTTTTACAGTTAATCCCATGTCCAACAAATAAATACACACATGGTCGGGGACAAGGCATATTAACACAAAGATGATAATTTCAATTTTTTTGTGTGTTATATGCAAGTGAAATCCCCGGAGATAGATAGTGGCTAAAAACATAAACCATCCATTCCATTACGAGCGCTCTCTCTCTCTCTCTAGGGAGACTTTTTTTTTTTTTTTTTGAGTGTTTTGTATTGTATCAGACGATAGTGTGAAAATAAACTAATAAAACTTTTCTTTGACCTGACTGTGGCGTTATTAGCGAGGTAAAGTCTTAATATAAAGTGAATGGTTGTTTTTTTAATTATTATTGAAAATGTTTGTAATACCTATATTACAATAATATAAAATCTAAATAAACAAAATGGATCGGCATTAATCTAATATCCCCAATTAAATTTACTTTATTGTCTGAACAGAGGTTCTGGACAGAAATTCATATTTGACACTGGCATAGAACATAGCCTACAATAAACAATCTACATACAGTTACATATACTAAAACACATGAAACACACATTACCCTAATCATGTTATATAATAAATTTAAATAAACATGACGGATACAATCAAAAAGACATTTAGGCTAAATCTGTCAGAGTGATGTATATCTGAATTAGCTATTTACAGTGCAACCTCTGCATATCAATCATGTTACAGTGCTTGTTTATAATAATGGATACAACACTGATACGTGCATCCTGGCGATAACATATGAAATGCAGGCTATTCAAAAAAAAAAAAAAAGCTTTGAAGTAGTAAAGACGAAAAACATCGTGGATGATTTTAATGATTTTAGACATTAAAGTTTTTACATTGTAATGTAGGTCATCGCGTGTTGTAATGTAGGTCAAAAACCCTTGCTACATGTACTGCGTTAGACTTCACTTAGACCAAGTCGTTAGACTAAGTCGCTGTGGATAAAAGCGTCTGCACAATAATTAAATGTAAATAAAAATATGAATTTACTCAAGACCTACTACAGCGCATGCGCGTAAAACATCCACTATGTAGTGGGTGTAGTCCAGCTACGTCATCGTGCTACAGGCTGCAGCGAGGACAGACTCAAATCCAAGGGCTCTAGGTTCGGCTGGTTAGCATGGCCCTGTTAGCCCCTACTGGTAGATGCTGTAACTACACCGTCTGGTTCTAAAAAGCATCTTTCGGCATTGACAGCCATTCAGAATTGGCAGGGCATAGCCAAGCAACACATATATCGCTAACATTTTTCATTACATTTAATTTCATGGACAGTGTACAAGGGAGCACTTTCATAGGTCCTTCCTCTGTGCTGTTAGCAGGGCGTACAGCTCTGTGCTCCAGCCAATTTAATCTTATCTTATCTTATCCTATCCAATCTTGTTTGTTAAACATCAAAGACTTCCTGTTTTTATTCAACCACCTGCAGAACGAAGAGTTCTGAGCTCAAATTCAGGCCCCAGCAGGCAATACAGGCCCGTGACTGGCTTCAGCAATCGGCTGGAGACTGGGGTCTGCAGAGATGTTGCGTGAGGAGGGTTTGTTATGGACTGACGAGAGGACTCTTTGTCTCCTAATTTGAACCACTCTTTAATTTACATGTTAATTGTCTTTGAAAAAGCATAAATGGCTTCTCGCCTCTTTCCAAATGTTGCAGCTAAAGTGAGTACAAGCACAGAGACATGGTGCTGTAATAAGCACATGCCACTCAGCTTCACTTCAATTTGAAACATTTTCGATGCTTCTCCGAGCTCTGGATTCAGGAGGATGGTGATTTTTCAATTGATGGACATTTAGATTGCTCACTAGGCTGAAACACAAGGGAGCTGCAGCATCCTATTGAAGCGTCTCCCAACAATTCCGCATCTGACATTTATGAAATGCCTCAAAAAGCAAATTGCCGCCCAATTTTTCCGACATCTCTCAGGAACCGTCTCAGTACCAGAAATATTTCTATAGGGGATTGAGAAGAGCCTTTGTCTTTTGTCAAAGCGTCAAGACTCATTATACACAAGTCCCTAAAGAGGCTATGCCAAGCACTGGTATTATCCTTAATTATTATAGCCCTAACCAATTAGGAGATCATTAACAAATCATTTAATGGGTAGTGGGGTCTACAGTAACGAGCGGATGATTCTAGGAGAGCTGATTAACAAATTGGGCCCAATTATATAGAAGCCAGAGATAGTGACAGAAAGGTCACATACAATGTATTTGTATGCTAAACTTGCAAAAAAGGTGGTAAGAGAGGAAATAAAGATACAGCACATTCAAAGATGGGGAGCAGATCAGCCGCGACACGTTTGGTTCACATTTGGGTTTGTTCATTTCTACTGTGAAATCTCACTGGTATATCTCATCCATATATTTCCATATAACTACTTACTATAAGTGAACTATTGTGCCCTTCAAGTGAAGTCGGAAATATTGTAATTACGAGGTATGAGAACATGAATGACCAAGCAAAGTCATATTTACAAGTGGGAAACTTTGAATACTAGATGATGCACCAAGTTGTGACTTTGGGAGCATGATGATTTAAAACACTTATCTATAATATAGACAATATATAATATATAATACACCTAAAATCTATATATACACTATGCAGATCTGTGAACAGAAAGCAAGTCTATAGCAAATGGTGCAAAGTTAATCACTTAACTTTAATGGTTTATTTTATTTAACAAAAACATTCAGTTGTGAGATCTTAAATAATAGACTGAAATGAATAATATTCATGAATTTAGATTTTGAATCTTGAGTGCTACGTTTACCAGGTGCACTTGAAGGCAAAAGAAGTTCTGCAGCATTTTCTCTTTCAGTGAGAACAAACAGATTACTTCTCACCAGTATCCCGTCACGCCAGAGAACAAAGGAGAAGGAGCGAAACTGAATTAGAAATAAATGTGCTTAATGTGTCCTGAGCACCTGTGAGCAGTTCTCTGATCTCCACGTCTGTCGTCTTGCGCAGGAGCCGCACAAGTGCAGGGATCCCACCGCAGTTCTTCAGGGCGATCTTGTTGTCGTCGTTGGCCTTGCCGTAAACCAGGTTCCTGAGTGCGCCGCAGGCACTCCTGTGCACATCTGTCATACGGTGATCCAGCAAGTCCACCAGCAGCTGGATCCCGCCCTGCCTCCGTATCTGATATTTATCAGGAATAAATTACATTTTAAAATACATTAAACTAAAAAAAGAGTTATTTAAATTTGTAATAATATTTCACAGTATTATAGTTTTTTTCTGCATTTCGGATCTAATAAATGTAGCCTTGGTGAGCATAAGAGATTCTTTGCTGTTGGCATCTGACTAGATTGGCTAGTTTCCACAAAGTGACAGATAAAGAGTTTAAGCATTTCCACCTTTTTATTAAAAGTTCATAAGCCTATATATTTTTTATCCTAATTATGTGTAATTATACGATTAGCTCCACTTTATTTTATTTTATTTAAAAACAAAAACAGAGCTAGAATGACACCATACCAGCACTAACTAGCCTGCATCAGCAGGGAAATTCAGATTAACCTGAAATAATGATCCTCACTGCAAGGCCTTATTAGTACATAGTCTATATAAGCAGATTGTATGTGATTTTGGTATGCAGGAGTTACCTCTGATTTGATCTTGTTGTCTCCAAAGCACAAGTGCTGGAGGTAGGCGGCAGCGTTGGACTGTACTGATGGAAACTGGTGCTGCAGCATTTGGATGACCTCTGGCAGTTCAGGATCCCTCCAGCCAAATTCCCTGAAGAGGCACATATACACACAAAAGTGAACGTGGAGAAGCTTTGATCTAAAGAAACACTGTAACAGTAAAAGAGCATGTTTGTGAAGGTGTCTACAATAACAGCATACACTACCAGTCAAAAGTTTTTGAACAGTAATATTTTAATGTTTTGTAAAGAAGTCTCTTTTGATCACCAAGCTTGCATTTATTTGGTCCAAAGTACAGTAAAAAAATTTAATATTTTTACTATTTAAAATAAGTGTTTTCTATTTGAATAGATTTTAAAATGTAATTTATTCCTGATATTTCAAAGCTGAATCTTTAGCATCATTACTCCAGTCACATGATCCTTCAGAAATCATTCTAATGTTCAGATTTGCTGCTCAAAAACATTTATTATTATTATGTTCAAAACAGCTGAGTGGATTTTTTTTCAGGTTTCTTTGATGAATAGAAAGTTCAGAAGAACATCATTTATCTTAAATAGAAATATTGAGTAACATTATGAATGTCTTTAAAAGTATTAAATAAAAGTATTTATTTCTATAATTTAAAAAAATTATACTGACTCCAAGCTTTTGAATTGGATAGTGTATAATGTTACAAAAGCTTTTTATTGCAGATAAATGCTGATCTTTAGATCTTTCTATTCATCAAATAATCCTGAAAAAATGTACTCAACTGTTTTAAATATTGATAATATTAATAAGAAGAAATGTTTCTTGAACAGAAAATCAGCATATCAGAATGACTTCTGAAGGATCATGTGACACTGAAGACTGGAGTAATGATGCTGGAAATTTAGCTTTGATCACAGGAATAAATATATTCAAATAGAAAGCAGTTATTTTAAATAGTACAAATATTTCACAAAACGACTGCTTTTGCTGTATTTTGGATTAAATAAATGCAGGCTTGGTGAGCAAAAGTGACTACTTTAAAAAACATTACAAAATTACTGTTCAAAAACTTTTTACTGGTAGTGTATTTCTTTTATATGGCGTGTAAACATTTTTAAAAACATTCTCCTCTCTGAAGCTTTGAATGTTTTTTTTTTTGTCTTCGCAATTAATCAAAATGAATGCAACATACTCTAAATTTCTGCCAACATCTGTGATCTCCCACTGTTAAATGCACTACTTTTCTGCTTTGAAACTAGTAAAGTAATACTAATTAACACAGAAGCGAATGCTACTAAACAATGAAAACAAATTAACCTCAAAAAATGATGCATGACAGTGTTGCTAAGAGAAAAAAATGAAAAAAATAAATAAATAAAAATAACATATAAGAAACAAAGGTTTCACAGCCACCACATGTCAGCAATCATTTTAAAAATCTGATTTTGATGCTTTCTGCAGAGGTACGTTAGATCTCAGATAATGTATACAGACAATAACATCCTCCCAAAAATGTCGGCCTTATCACTAGATATCAGTGGCAGCTGTGCTATTGCCTAGAGCAGTCCTAAGGTGCCTGGAACCCCACAAGAGAAGATCTGCATTTCCTAAACCCTTGGGTCCTGCGACTCTATCGTTAGAATATCAGTACCAACACCGTGATTTAAAAAAGCAGCAGAAGTAAATTCAACATACTATCTTGAAGCCTGCAGTGAAAACACACTCGCACCGCATGTAGGCAAGAGAGGAGAACATTGTATTTGACAGTCATGTCTTTTTCTCCTTCTCTCATTCTCAGACCACCAAACACTGTCTCTACACTACCACCACGTCAGAGGCTGTCAAACAAGAGTAATAGATTCAAATAAAAAGATCCAATATGAAAGAAATGGTGTGGTAATGATAGACAGAGAGCACATGGAAGGAGGGAAAAGAAAAATGAAAACTAAGATGTGGAGGCAGAGAGAAAATGCGATGCTGGCAAAAAAACAACAACTTGATGGACAAACATCTCTGGGTAAGAGGCACCATGGGAAACATCTATTGTAGAATGTCCCATTTCTCTCTAGCACAACCAGTAAACCTGAGAGGGCAATTGTGGTCATGAAAAGAAGAATGGGATCCATTGGGAAAAAGGTCAAAATGGAGATAATCCTGAAAGATGGGTACTTAGCTTTCACTTGCTGTATCTTTGTTACTTTTTATCATTGTTTAACCTTGAGAAATGAATGCTTGTTTAAATCACATCTCACTAAGCTGCTATGTTGAGGGCTTTGTTCACAAAACAAGGAACCAAATCCACTAGAGAGAGTAGGAAATGCCCAGCAGCCCACAAAACGTCAAGGCATACTCTCCAATGCAATGACAGGAGGCTGTCATAAATCACAGGAGCGGGCTAATTGATAATGTTTGCGTTAATCAGTAATTAAAGCGTAACACAAAAATGGCTATAAAACAGATGAAGTTTATATGGTAATCAAAGTGGCGCTGTCACATAAGTCAACTCTAGGTTAATTAGTGTAAATAAATTTTTGACAGAAGCTCTAAAATGACTCTGTTAATTAACTAGTGCACTAAAGTGAAATTATTCACTCAATGTTTACCTCATGTAATTATATATGGCAGTTAATCAGAAGGCATTGCCCCAATGCTTTACCAGCTCCTAAGTTCATCAAGAAGTGACGTTTGTGTTTAGCAAAGCAAAAAGCTAAAGCTAGCTGCTTCGACAAAATAACATTTACAACCAATAACATAATACAACCATAAGGAACCAACTATTTTGTGAATGTGATACAACAGTTTAATAAACAATACAGTAAGTTAATGCTGTGTAATATTAGGGACAGTTTTATTTACTCTGCATATTTTTGCTCTGTCAATCAAAAATAAAATGAAGCCACTGCAGCTTTTTCTGTCTCTGTCTCTGAGCAACACAGTTTGTTTCAGAATGAATCACTGTTTTGAATGAATTGTTTGAGAGAATATTTCAATGATTCACTCATAAGGACAGTCTCAAACAAAAATTGTCATTCTTGATTCGATTGCGTTATTCACAATTTTTTAAGCAGGCTATTTTGGACTTGAATGTCAGCTGTTCTCAGTTATTTTAAAGGGGTCATGAACTGAGAAACCAAAATTCCCTTGATTTTTTTTACATAAAAGAGGTCTTTGTGCTATAAAATCATCCTGTAAGGTTCAGAACTTGAAACTTTCATGTTAGTCTAAAAATAGCTTATATTGAAGCCAGTCTGCCAAAACAACAGCTTGTGGAATGTGCCCCTCTATAATGTAATAGTGTGGCTAAACACCGCAACTGCAGAAGAAGATCAACGCCTGCTTCTACATCGCTGTCTGTTTAGCTCCGCCCACTGGTTCACAGACATAGTGTAAATAACAAGAAGCAGACGCAGGTCTACGCAGAAACAAAACGATAAAGATACTGTGCAGTGCTAAGCAGTGGAAAAAAAGTCTTTGCATTGCCTTCCTCCTGATCCCAGCGTTAGGAAAGAGTGGATGACCGCGTTAGAACTCGGCCATTTTTTCAATTCATTTTACCATGGATTCGTTTACAAACAAAGCACAATTCGACAACAGGATTTTCAGAAAGCAGTTCATGACCCCTTTAATGGTAAAAATCAGTCTGTTATGCTGCTTTATGTTGAAAATTGGTATTTGCTATGATACTGATTATCGTAAACATAAACATACTGGTTTGTGAATCTTCTAGTTATTTACCTATTTAAATTCTTACGCATTCACAGAAAATGGCTTACATCTGAATTTAAAAATGAGGTGGATACAAAACTTTGTACTTGTCTTTTTTCCAGTTTCCAACTTTGAGCAAGTAGGTTGTGTCATTGAAGATTCTTTATTAATGTAGAAAAGGAACGGGGAAAGTTCTTCAAGTATCAAGGCCACCAAAAATGGACAGTCACAGTTGTGCTCTACATCTATACATAACGCAGCATCACAGCACGAACGAATGCATACATAAGTAATGAGGACTAAATGTGAAGTAATGATTTAAATGTGCATAGCAGGGCACTGAGATTTATTAGATATCTGCTGCTCTAGAAACCAACTATATCATTTATGATTAAAGTCAGAATAGTAATGGCACCCTGCTCGTCCTCGTTCGCATCATTAAACCTTAGCGCTGAATCATTCCCAGCACGCCAGTCCTACAGGGACACACACATATGCAGAGTGCAAGCTGCTGCAGCCTGGTGATGCTCCCTCCTCTCTGTCAGGTCTGTCACTGGCAGCCAAATCCTTAACCTCCCCATTACCACAATTAATGCCCGGGTGAGGCCACTCCCCCCAGCACAGCTCCAGTCACTGTGACAGGCCGCTGAAGCAGGGATGAACCTGCCATTAATCACCAAACATGAATAATCAAACGTCTGCTCAGAGCCCAGGCCTGCAAAAAATGTCATCCCTTGCCAAAGCCGGAGAAGGATTTGGCTGGGAAATGACTCATTCACGCTACAGAGAACAGAGAGCTCTTTCGTTATGTGCGCGCTCAGACTTGTGATTTCACCCCTCATGGTCTGATAGGGAGAGATGCTGTGGGTGGGTGGCTGGTCTACTAATAAACCGTTTGTCCCTTAACCTTCACCTGCAGGATCCACCCCCTCATCAGCACAATTAAACTGAGGGTCAGCAATGAGAGAGGCTCTGTTCCACAACCTAGCGTGCTGCCTACGTAGGCAGTATTTCAAGGCATGCACGTAGACGGTTACAAAAAGACATTTGGAGGGGGGAGCGTGGGAAAGAAACTGAAGCATTCTCCTCATTAGAAGTCAGTGCACCATTAGAATGATTTTGAAACTAATATTTTAAGGTAAAAACTTACATTGCTGTAAATTATACCTTGTTTTGACCGAACTGACTAAGCAAAGGCTTGTTTTTTCAATCAGTGCATTGTTCAGTTAAAGAAAAATAAATCCAAAATGGCAGATGAGAAATCAAATAAAAATAATTTTAAATAATATTAAATAATAAGTATTTGTATACACTCTTAAAAATAAAGGTTCCAAAAGGGTGTTTTTGCAGTGATGCCATAGAAGAACCATTTTTGGTTCCAAAAAGAACCTTTCAGTGAATAGTTCCTAAAACAACCATTTTGAACATTGGTCTCAAACTCAATTCCTGGAGGGCCACAGTTCTGCACAGTTTAGCTCCAACCAGAGTATGTGAGTGGAGTGGAGCAGGGGAGCAATTTCCCCTCCGCGCTCCGAGCATTCAATAATCACTCCAAGTTCACCATTTCCCACTCTCGCTTCACTCCGCGCTCACTGATTTCAGAAACACCGCTCCGCCTTCGCTCTGCGGCTAAAGTAGACTATTTCAGTATGTTTGAAATATCACAGTTCTGTTCATAAAGTATATTCAAAGAGAAAAATAAAATAACAGGAGAGTTTCAGAGTGGCTTATTGGAATACTAGAGTGCAAACTTTTTTCCTACCACATGCCATGCTAATAACATGGTTGTCAGCAATTAAAATGTATAATTGCTGCTTTTTGCAGTGCAAATTCTGTTTGTGATGAAAATAACAGAACGTTTTTGTCAGTTATTTTACCTATGGATCGCTGCATTTCTTAAAGATTTCTGCTCATTTGAAATCAGCACTGTAGGATTAGATTTGTTTGAATGCATTATTGAGAAAATCACATTGCATTATTCAAAATCACACCGCTCCACTCCGCGCTCCGCTCACATACTCCGGCTCCAACCATAATCAAACACACCTGATCCAGCTAATCAAGGTCTTCAGGATTATTAGAAACTTCCAAGCAGGTGTGACTTGGAGCTGGTTGGAGTTAAACTCTGCAGAGCTGTGGCCCTACAGGAATTGAGTTTGAGACCACTGATTTTGAAGAACATTTTAAAAATCTAAAGAACCTTTTTTGACTATAAAGAACCTTTTCTGCATTTGAAAGGTTCCATGGATGTACAAGGTTCTTCATAGAACCATTGATGCCAATAAAGAACCTTTATTTTTAAGAGTGTATAGTATGTATTCTTAGGCTTAGTATCATCCAGTTAGTTCAACAACATGCAAATATAAGGTGCTACAGGAATGAGTCTTCAAACCCAAAAATGAGTTAGCATTTTTGAAATTCTGGTTCCATCATCCTGAAGTCAACAGGTGTTTTTGAATGGGTTTTTGGTTAAATGCCTGAAATAGGAGTCTGTGGTTAAAATAAGCTCATTAAATTTTGACGTTTTATTCTACAACATAAAATACACCTCACTCCCGATTTTTTATTTTATTTTTAAAGCTTTTACTTGTCTGGAAAAAGGTTCAATTTGTACATTTTAAATAAAGAGCTGCTTTTGGTGGTGACGTTGCAGTCATGCGACTGTGGTGCAGTTCATTTATAGCCTAACTTTAGATTTTTTTTTCGACAACCAGGATGCTGATTATACTATATATGCGGCAAAGCTACTCACTAGGTTTTGGAACAAAGCTAGGGGAAGAAAGGCTTGGGTCTTGTTGTCCATGGATTTATAAAAGGTTTGCTAGGCATGCAGTCTGAAAATCCTTCAGCAGAAGGTGATGTAACATTTGAGCACTCACTGGATTGAGACAAACTCTCCTGTTTGTGACAGGTCTTTGTTTAGGCTTTTGTTCTGGTTCAGTCAGGTGAGCCTATCTTTCATTCCCATAGCAGAAACATTAACACCACAAAACCCAGCTTCATGTTTCAGTGCAACAGCCAAAATAACCCACGGGGCTAGAGGAAGAAGAGGAAAAGCCCCTTGTGGACCACTAAATGTTGCGTGGCATAAAAACAGCCAAATAAAAGCATCATAAATTATGCATTCAGGACGCTTGACTTAGCATGATTATTAGAAATAAAGCTAATGGACTGATATTTTGAATGGGATGCAGCAGAGGTAAATCTAATATAGTCTTTATGTGAGATACACACCGATCCTCCTCAAAAAGTAAATGTCAGTTTATTGGTCAGTTTATTGGTGTGCAGCTAAAGTGCAGCTAAATTGCCAACATACTACGAATGGATTTATTCCACCAATTCCACATAAAACAGTGTCAGTGAATCGTCACAATTTGCAGTGTTATATTGTGTACATATATATAAAATATTACATATTGTATCAGCCAATATTGGATTTATTACAGTTGCTATTATAATATATAATTTATATGTAATACTAATAATTCACTAACTAATATATATATATATATATATATATATATATATATATATATATACCAAAAGTATTCATGATGTATATATATATATATTTATATATTGAAATTCTGGACAATATGACAAGATGACAATTATTTTCATGTTATGGCTGATAACTGATAAATGACTAATATTATTAATGTATATTAATATGTAAAAAAATATGGCATTCATGGTATGATATTACTTACCATTTATACAATAAATATAAGCATCGCAACATTATAATGCACAGTATTAAAGAATAATAAAATAATAAATAAATAATAAAATAAGTAATGAAGAATAAATATTCCTTTTGAAATAATTTCTAAAAATAATTTAACTTAATTTGCCGTAAATGTACACAGCTCTTAGAAACAGCAACCTTAATAAATATCCAATATTGGCTGACACAGTATGTTTATATGTACTGACACAATGAGATATTGTGCATCCTAAAACTAATTAACAGTATTTTGTGCCTCATTTCCATAGTCATTGACAAAAAAATAAAAAAATTAAATACAAAAAAATTAATCAGCATGTATTTTCACCAGTGATTTCATTTATAAGGTCAAGGCTATGCAATTAGTCAGTTCTTTTTCATTTCTTACTCATAGACAGAAGTGGCATTGCTAAGTGCCACATGTTCAAAGTGTGTGCAGCGCCAACAAAACCGCCACACTACAGGCCTGTTTGTATGTCATACAACTAGCTTCTGGCATTACGGGCAGATGAATAGAGAACTTACACATGCTGAACAGAGTAAATAAGACCAGTCACCAGCCCATGTAATCGCTGCAGCTCTAGCTTGTGGCTTAGCCGATGAAGCGTGCAGACTGTTAAAACAAACACTCTAATGAGCATAGAGCTCCTCTGTCCTCTCGGCTTGCTCCCTGGCTTTCCTATTCAAACAAGAGCACAGCGCTGAATAAGCGTCACGCACATGAAACATGCACTTCATGCACTTCCATTCTGGTGTGTGCTTTTGTCTGAAAGAAAATGGGGAAAATGACTGCTGGAACAACAACATGTGACAGCTCAATCAAAGGCTGCGCACATACAAAATAGATTAGACAAGAATTGTGGATTCATGGATAAAGGCAATCCTAAAACGCCATTTTTCTATTCCACCTTGAAAAGGTAGTCATGACAATTCTCCCATAGTTTACTCACAAACATGTTGTTCCAAACCTGTATGACTTTCTTTCCTCTGTGGAACATAAAAACTGTTTTTGTTCATGCAATGAAAGTCAGTAGGACTTTAGACACCTTTAAGCTTCATTTTATGAACACAAAACATAAAATAAAATGTGCTCATAGAATAAAGTAAGTAATACAGGTTTGGAATGACATGAGGGTGAATAAATGTTGACAGAATCTTTACAATTCCCATCCATGGCTTACAAAAGACAGCAATTCTGGACTGACCAATGGCGTGAGTTTTGGGTGGGATTCTGCATGTCCGACCAATGGAAGATGGGGGATTATACAGGAAACATATTTGTGACCCTGGACCCCAAAACCAGTCTTAAGTCGCACGGGTATATTTGTAGCAATAGCCAACAATACATTGTATGGGTCAAAAATTATCGATTTTTCTTTTATGCCATAAATCATTAGGACATTAAGTAAAGATCATGTTCCATGAAGATACTTTGTACATTACCTACCATAAATATATCAAAACTTAATTTTTGATTAGCAATATGCGTTGCCAAGGACTCCATTTGGACAACTTTAAAGGTGATTTTCTCAATATTTAGATTTTTTTGCACCCTCAGATTCCAGATTTTCAAATAATTTTATCTCGGCCAAATATCGTCATTTCCTAACAAACCATACATCAATGGAAAGCTTATTTATTCAGCTTTTCAATAAATTTACCCTAATGACTGGTTTTGTGGTCCAGGGTTACATTTGATAACAGTAATTGTCACTCACATGACATTGCAGTAATTAGCAAACAATAAGATGATTTGCAATTTTCTTTTTATACCAAATTTAACAGGATTCTCCCAAGGTACTCTTCATTCTAACACCCTTAGTTATTTGATTGGCATCCTTAATTTTGGTCATCCAGAACATTCCTATCAACCAATCAGAGTTTAGGTTATAAGCTCAGGGGGCTGAACAACATTTGTATCAATATATCAAAGGTTGGATTATATTGCTTCAGGACCAACATGTTCTACTTCAGTAAATCAAGTTGTTTGGGGCAACTAACCACCAGTCAGTTTGAGATTACAGGTGGCTAATTCTGATGGCTCTCACCCTACAGTAAAACGAACCTCTAATACACTGTTTTGACAGCTGTGAGAGAAACATGGGACTCAAAGAGCTGCTAACGGCCACATAAATATGATTCGTGCAGCCAGGAGCGGTGAGCTCTAACAGGGTGTGAACGTGCGACCTGCGGTTGACCCCCTCTTTAGGAAATAGTGGTCAGCAGTGTTGTGGATTCAGCACACACATGCTTGAATGGTCCTGAGAGGCGGCTTGAACTGTCTGCAATGAGAGAGGTCAGGAAATGTCTCTGTCACGTTCAGTGATCACTTCATCTCCAGCCACCCACTCAGAGCACAGATCAGAGAATCTGCACTGCACTTCTCAGCATTAGACTATATTAATGCTTCCACATGCCTGAGCAGGCAAATGCTTCTGACATTTTTCAACAAAACAGTCACATAAATTTGATTTCCACAAAATGGGCAAATAAATCCTCACATCTTACATTAATAGCATAATTCTGGAACCCAAGGAGTTCTGTTAATTCACAGATAAGCATATGGCTTATAATGGTGGATATAAGTCTTATCTCTAATATTTTGATAAATGCAGAGGATCATAAAATATTTGGTAAATGATGCTACACATATTATTAGTTATAAAACAAATGTGCATTGTTTACAATGGTAATCACAGATACTCTATCTATCTATTTATGTATTTTTGCTCAGAAAGGCTGCAATTATTTGATCAAAAATACAGTAAAAACAGTAATAATATGAAATATTACAATTTAAAATAATGTTTTAAAATATTTGTAACTACATTTTAAAATGTAATTTATTCCTCCGATGGCAAAGCTGACTTTTCAGAGTCACATAACCCTTCAGAAATCATTCTTATATGCTTATTATAATCAAAGATGAAAACAGTTGTGCTGATCATCATGATATTTTTGTGGAAACTGTGATACTTTTTTCAGGATTCTTTGATGAATAGAAAGCTCAAAAGAAAAGAATACATTTGAAAAAGATTTAGTATTTAGTTTAGTCACATCAATCGATTCCATCCTTGTTAAAAGTATATTTTCTTTCAGGAAAAAAGTATATATTTTAGAAAAAATATCTATATTTATTAAGGGTGTCAACGTTAATGTGTTAACGCATGCGATTAATCAAAAAAATGTAATGCGTTAATATTTTTTAAAGCAGATTAATCGTTTGTTAAGGTTTGACCCCAACTTCTTCCCGTCATCGCAGCACGGAAGGTTATCTATCATTGTGTGATGAGGGTACAGCACTAGTGTTGCCAGGGTAACGGCACAAGTGGGATATTTTGAAAATACAGTCGCAGCAAAAATTACAGAGCGGTGGGTTGCGGTTTTTTGGGCTACTTTTTTAATGTACCGCGGCCGCCCAAAGTGTATATAGACAAATAAAAATAGATCCTTTTACTAATGTGTATTATACTTCAAATGTATCCCTGGCAACTTAAGAACTGAGAGGCGGTTGTAATATCACAAACAACGTGAGTTTCAGCAGAGCAGCAGAAATAAACATGACAACAGCCACTATAGATTATATTAGATAATAAACACACGATTACGATAGATATGGTCTGTATGTGATTTTCTTGAGTGAATGTGTGCATCTGAAATGCTAATTTGTGCAGCTATATTAAAGGCTATAAATTAGGGCTGGGCGATATGGCCAAAAAAATTCAGTCGATATCGATAATCATCACGATAAATGTCAAAGCTTTAAACTTTATTTCTTTCAAGTTTAAAGCCAGAATTTTGCTCCAAAGTGAAAGTTGTAGAAACCAGACCAAACCATTAATTTTCCTTAACAAAATAAATATCTAACCAGAAAAATTTATTTCTTAGGTGCTGCATGTTCTAATGAGTGCTATTGTTTCAAATCAAGAAACAGGTTTGGTTTGCCTGATAATATTAATAATAATAATAATAATCACTTTTTTTGTCTCTTAGAAATTCACATTTGATAGTAGCTTGAATTAGGATGCAGAGGTAAATTTTTGTTCACTATCAAAATCAGTAACATCTGTACAAATTGTAGTAACCTCAGTTTTATATGGTTAAATTTATTCTGACCAAGTTTTTTTTTTTTTTTTTTTTTTATTAAGCATTGGTCTCCCATAGTAGCATACATATAAATCATGATACACACAGTTAAAACCACACATATAACACCTCAGTACCATGGTAAAAACTATATGGTTTTTAGGTAGCCTGTATGAAAAACAGTAGTCTAAAAACATTATAATGCACACATGCTATAGCTTAATCACAAATACATACTATAATTTTACACCGTTACTCCTGTAATAAAATTCAATGTGAATATCCCACATTTCTGCCACCATACCATGGTACAGTGAGTGTTACTACAGTAAATCCATGGTAAATGATGGCGATGTGTAGACTTGAAAGCCTTCTGACTGTCTTGTTGCACACAGTGTTTTTCCTGTTTGGTTCTAAACTAGTTTAAATCACAGAATAATGTGTGTTCATCGCTGAATGCAATCGTTTCGATCTCACAGCGCTGTTTACTGCTCGCGTGACCGTCTCATCCGCGAGTAAATGCATCTCTAGTGAGCTCGCGCCGCGTGGCAGTTTGACTTTGATCCGAGCGGATAAACGGTCCGTGTTGCACGATTCAAATGAGGCGCGCTGTTTCGTTCCGCTTTTGGCGCATAAACATTATATCGAACATTTAGCGACCTCTTCATATCGTTTTATCGAGGAAAAATATATCGCGATAATTATCGTTATTGAATTATCACCCAGTCCTACTATAAATAGCATATTTGAACAACAGTAAACGACCAACTTCCACATGTGATCGTAAAAAGGAAGTTATTATAAACACTCGATGGTGGTTTGAAGTGAGTTCTGAGTAAAAATGTACTATTAATCTCATAAATTGTCTTAAAATCTCATAATAGCTCTAATGCAGCTGCAGAACAGGTCCAATTCTTCTTCATAATGCATTTTGTCATAATACTTCACGTAAGGTCACAAGAAATGTTTTGTTGTATTTATTTAGAAATACTTTTGATAATAGTTGGGTAAATGTATGCTGGGATTGAAGCGATGTGGTTTGGTAAACGTTTTATTGCCAGTTTAAAGGCTGATAATTGCTGAATAAAAACAAAAGAATAATGATAAAAGAATAATAATGATTATGTCTCATACCTGCAGAAGTGTGTAAGGTTCTGTTTCCTTAATCTAGTTTGTCATGCACTTCTCTTTCAACACATTTACAGGTAAATCTTAGTATTTTAAATTTGCGATTAATCATGATTAATCAGTCCATGACTGTGATTAACGCGATTACATTTTTTAATCGATTGACAGCACTAATATTTATATAAAAGTTTATATAAATGTTATGCCAATTCTATCTAATGACACATTTGACAGTTTTATTGTAGTAACAATAATTAAAGCAACTATTTTGACAGAAACCGTGGTTACCATGGTAAAAGTGCAATTTCACTTGATACACTTTAAAATGCCAATCTGAACTAACCTCCGTGTTAAAATATCTTTTGTTGCCAATAAAATGATTCCATAAAGGAAAATGTGGTACACAACAACACAATCATGGCTGTTGCTTGCATTGAAAGGAAGACAATGGTGTTAAATAAAGTATAAAAAAGGATAATAAGCATGCATTAACATAAAATGATAACAAAACAATGAATAACAACACACTAGGAGATACACAAATGCACACACACACACACACACACATCACAATGTGATGCTTTGCAGGAATGAACAAACTCTGGTCTCCTATGAAGTATCACTCCTAGAAAAACCAACCAACAGATCTGTACACCTGCTCTTCGTGTAACTATGACTAATTTCTATCATTAATATTATCAATCAAAAATGACTTTGGACTTGACCACAAATGAACCTTTCTATGGATGAATCAAAGGCTAGTGCTCTTCTTGTAAACATAATGTGGAAATGTTGGAAGGAAATCCATAAAAAAAAAACATTTTCTGACATATTCTGTAAAGCATAGCTTGTCTCAACACAGTCATGCTGCCCTAACATATGATGTTGAGTAGAGAGGAGAACAGTGCTTTTGTAGATGAGGAGTAGAAATGTAAATAAATGTTGGATTACTTTGTCATTCTTTGCTCGGCTTGATTTTGATTCCAGACAAGGAATTCAGGGTCGTACCTATCAGGAGACAGGCAGAGAGAGAGAGACAGGGTAGGTGTCTAGCACAAAGGGATTTGACATTAAAAAAGAATGTATTTATGTTTAGTTGTCTTCTTGCTGCTGCATGAACATATTGCACACTTGCATTTGACTCTCATCATGCACTACAAAGTTTATCTGTTGCTTTGTTGGTTTTTATTAAAGAGGGGTCTCACATAATGGAAAAGAACTCCCATCCATATCACTCCAGTGTGAACTAGACATTAAAAACTATAACAGTTGATTTGTGGGTGAGATCAACTTTCACATTTCCAGTCAGTGCAAGCACTGATATATGGTAAGAAGGCTTCTGCATTCTACTTTTAGAAAAGCAGTACATTTCTCAAGACAATTATCAGGGGTTTTCAAACTTAAGTAAACTTAGGATAGTAACTGAATGTTTCACAGAATAAATAACACAATTATGCAACTGGACATTATTACTTTTAATTCAGCTTTCTAAAGACTGATTGGAAAATCTGATTAATCACAACATTTATTGTAAAAAAAAAAAAAGAAAAAAAAAAGCACCAAACACAATCATTAAAATTGACTGGTAACGTTTTTCATCAGGTTTATACATCTTGCATTAACAATTGTTTTGGCTTCACACTGACAATATAAAAACTAATCATTTAATTTTAGACATATTTCTTGTATAATAGAACTAATATTTCTATACAAATATTTCAAACAGAATAAATGGGTCCTTACGAAAATATATAGCCACTTTATATTTTAAGAAGGAGATAATCCTTTTCAAGAAGTTTGAAAACCCCTAATCTATACATTTCTTTTTCTTCAAAGGAGGTGTAAGGAGTTATAAATAATGCAGTGTTTTGTCTATATACATTACAATATTTTGCTACAAATGACCTTTATGTTTAAAAATGTTGTTTTATGTATCATTTACAAGGATTTTGGTAATGAACTGTGGCCGGTATTGTTGCCAGACCCACCCTTTAATATACCAAACACTATTAGTGAACCAAAGATAAAAGAGGACTTTGACATGTTCTGTAACAGTATGAAATTGTCTGTGCATATCTGTGCATTTGTTTGCAGCCAGTAAATGCAATGCATCACACGTCATACCATCTCCACCATAGCCACTAGCAGTGAAAAGACATGGGAGAGAAACAAAAGCATGAGGAGTCAACAGAAGGGATGACAAAAAAACAACAACAAAAAAAAAACAAGGTCAAATCATCAGAAAAAGCAAGCAAACAAAAAAAGAGAAAGTCCTATAATACGCTCACAAGAGATGATCGTCAATGGCCTCTCAGCACATCAAATTAATGTCACACGATAAAACCAAAAATATGCTTAATACCAATATAAAGACTGAGTGAGAAGGGTGGAACTGACTACCTATATAATCCATAAAATCATGCGCTATCATTCTTGAAGAATGTTTACAATTGTAACAAATGTGTACTATCTTTTTGTGATTTTGTAAGTGTACACAGGCAAACTAAGGTACTACAGGAAGTGACATCATGTGAAGTCTGATTCATGATGAAGGGGAGAGTGAAGTAAGATGTGCCCTTAATCAAGCAAACAACACATCTGTGACCATAAATTTAGAAAGAAACCATCATGTACAGCTGCTTGTGACTGAGAGCATTTTCATTACACTAATATCATAAAATGTCTCTCATATTGGTGAATTTAACAACATTTGTTTTTGGTGTACGTATGTACACCACTGTTCAAAAGCTTGGGGTAAGATTTTTTATTTTAAATCAACACTTTTATTCAGCAAGGATGCATCAAATTGATCAAAAGAGATAGTAAAGATTTTTATAATGTAACAAAAGATGTCTACATCAAATAAATGCTGTTCTTTTGAGTTTTCTATTCATCAAAGAATCCTGATAAAAATGTATTGCACACTTGCCAATGTTTTAAACATTGATAATAAGAAACATTTCTGCTGAAAATAATAAAAAAGTTATTTTAAATTTAAATAATGTTTCAAAATATATGAGCATAACAGATTTCTTTAAAAACCACTAAAAAAAACGTACTGACCCCCAAACTTCTGAATGGTAACGTATCTGTGGGTTAAAGTGTGTCAGATGCTTCGAGGTAAGTTGTGTCAGCTTAAAAATGCAAGAAATATTATTCTGATTATAAAATGTTGAAAATTATTTAACTTCATTCAAATATGTAGTGACATCTGTCTTTGGTAGTTTACGAAAATGCAAATAATATGCCGAAAAATAAGACGTTGGAATTGGATTGTTTTTGAGAAGTCATATTTCTATGACCCTATGTTATAGATGGCTTTCTTCTGTATTCAGTTGACATCAGACATCCTGAGATATAATTAGCCATATTAGTTCTAATTTCTCCTTGCCTAAGGACAAATCAAATGAAACAGTGGCACAGCTTACCCCACTCTCCCCTACAGTGTCTTAATTGACAACTTGTGCATGTGAAGCTCTATTTTATTTGTTAACCACACAGCATGTCAGTTCGGCTCTAATCCTCACTAACTGGGTGAGATCTCCAAATGCAGTTCCTTCAAGATGCATTAGACAGTGGGAGAACTCACCTGGGGTCCTTCTGGATGCTGTCCACAGAGGGTGACCTGACCAGCGTTGCCTCCGGAGGCAGAGCAGGTCCAGATTTGCTGTAGGGAGAGTCTGTGGAAGGGCAGAACTGCAGTGTACGGTAGGGGTTGGCATAGTCGGCGGTGGAGGCACCAGGGCCAGTGGCGTAGCCGGCACGGGGGAACGTTCCTGTGGCATTCTGGCTTCCTGTGCGCTGCAAGGGTATGGAGTCAACACCAGGAGAGGAAGGGGCTACAACAGGAGAGTAGGGACAGAGCAGAAAGTTCAGGACCTGGTCACAGAAGCGGTTCTTTGGATCTTTGGGTGCAGCAAAGGGTGAAAAACATTACATGTTGACCAGGTATTTCAGTCGTAAGAGAGGAGAAGGAGGACAGGAGGAGCAAAACAGAACAGAAATCATGTTAAACCATCAAAATAACAAACTGACCCATAATGATAGCTCTTCAGTAGGTGCTTCATTAGCTTGTCTGAGTGTGAATGCAAAACAGTTTTTTTCTCTCTGGCCTGCTTTTGTTCAGATTTGAATAGCTACCCAGAAACCACCACTGATGGCTGTTCATTCTGACGGCAGAGTTTTCCAGCTGACTGGAGCTCAGCCGTGCTGGAAGCATTCCCACTTTAAAGTCAACACGAACATTTACTTTTTATTGCACAAGCCTGGTGTGCACGATTTTATTATTCCAAATACACTTTTTTTAAATGTTCATTTGTTTATTCTTTTATTCTTTTATGCCATGTCAGCACAGGATAGTTTAAAACACAATGCCAAGCAATAAACTCTTACAGCATACAAATTGGTAAAAATTACTTTAATATAATAGAAATTATGAAACGTTTCCTGATGGGACCTTTTAAAAATGTCAAGTAAACTTTTTTTACATGACTAATTTTCAATGTTTCCCTTTCAAGCATTTGACTCCGTTTTGGTGTGTAACATCCAATTTTCACAATCCAATCAATTCTAATTCCATACACTATTCCATATAATAATCAATATCTGGTTTGACCCAGAAATACATTAGGTCAGGGACCCTCAAATCTGGCTTGCGAGATACACTTTACTGCAGAGTTTAGCTCTAACCCTAATCAAACGTTAGGTTAAGCATTAGATTATGGAAGCACAAGGAGTTATGAATAGCATCTGATGTTGACTTTCAATGAAAGCAAGGTGGAAAGTTTGGATGCGAAGGTTTAAGGGATAGTTCACCCAAAAGGTCAAATCCTGTCATCATTTAATCACCCTGATGTCGTTCTAAACCTGCATGACTTTATTTCATCTTGTGGAACCTAAAAGAAGATATGCTTGGGTCCGAAACAACATTGGACACCACTGACCTTTTGAATGAACAAAAAAACCCAGAGCGACACTTTTCAAAATATTTCCACAAAAGAAAGAAAGTCATACAGGTTTGGAACGATATGAGTTTAAGTTAACGAGTAACTGATTTTTGACTGAGCTGTCCTTTTAACCTACAGTACATACAAGCTTTTTATGGCTGTAAAAGCAGAAACCCTGAAAAGCACATCCATTAGCCTGCAAACATGTATTGTAAGTGTAAAGTAGCCTGTGCTTTTATATACTGTAGATTACACTGTTTTTTAGGCAAGACATTTTTTAAAAGGCGTCTAGACATGCCATAAAGCACCATAAATTAGTTGTAATGATATATTATACTCAGCTCAAAACAAAATGTGAACGGAAGTAAATTGACTTTAAATCCTTAAAAGCAAAAACGTGATACTATCTGATAAAGTTAAAGTGATGATTTCTAGCAGCTCACTGCTATTAATTGGGCACTTGGGAAAACATTTCTATTTTGAACAAAAAGAAAGCTGAAACAAGCCTTTTATTTCATAAACGCACCTGTACCAGAGCCACAATGTTCTAGATGAGATGATTTTGTTGTTGACATTAAATTGTTAGAGAACCTGATGTCTGCTATCTTACCCTGGCCTTGGTTGAAGTTCCTCAGGGGGGCTTTCTGATAGACTCTATCCTCATAAATGGGGTCGATGTGGTGCTCAGGAGACTGCAGGGGTCTGAGCTCTGAGCCAAGGTGACTGTGCTGACTGCTGTACGAACCCCTGGAACCTACATCATGGACAAAATGCAGATTCTCAAGCACCATTAACCAGAGCAAAAATGCTATAAATACACTTGGAAAAAACAGTGTCAAATTCTGATCCATCTGTCTGATTATGAAGTGTGAAAATGACCAGTGCTTATGTGTTTTTGATGGTGATGCTACCAAACGGAAAGGCTGTATCCCGCAAATGGCACTGACCTGCCAGACTGCCGGGTCTCTGGAGGGTGGCGTTGGCGTACAGATCGTGAGAGATCTTATATTGATCGGTGGTGTGGAGCATACGCTTGGTGGGGGACAAAGTGGCGTAACTTCCCACTGCAGCACTGAGCTGGTGTAGTGGAGACGAGCTGGAGGCATTGCCCGGTCCGGCCATGTGCAGTGGTGAAGAGGACGACCCTCCTCCCACCGCCATGTTGATGGGAGAGCTGGTGCTGTAGGACTTGGCCAGCCGGCTCGGGGACTGCTTGGGCGATGACACCCGTGCCAGAGTGGCATAGCTGGGCATGTCGGAGGCTGAGCCCAGCCTCTGCAGTTTGGATGGGGAGCCCAAAGCCTGCATGGAAAAGGGAGAGCTCACTCGCTGGGCTGGTAGAGTTGAGCAGGAATAGTTTACAGGGGCTGCTGGCTGATCGTCAGGCATGTGGAATGCACTGCCATGACTCTGGGCAAAGGAGTCTCGAGAATGGGCCCGGGCGGCTGTCTCTCTGGCAGCCAGCTGGGCAACTCGATTAGACGTCACCTGGAGGTAAGTGACATGTAAAGAGCTAAAATTTCACTCTTCTAGAAGCTGTGAGCTAAGTGATGGTGACCGACATGATATTTTCAAGGGAAACCGGGGTGAATTCACTAAATTCTTGCGCCACTTTTTGCGACTGGTAATTCAGTGCAGCAACAGTTTATAGTCCAGTTTAAATGCAAATGAGGATTTAAGTCACTGTCATTCTTTTCAGTGCAAACAAGGATGCTTTCTATTTAATTTAGGTTCAGTAAAGATTGCGCAATTATTGTTACGCAACACTGTAGCCTCATTTGCATCACAAAATTTTATTCTGCAACTGTTATTCTTTTCAATGAAAGGGTTTTTTGATTTTGTCAACAAAGACAAAACAAAAAATGTGCATCATGATTACAATTAAACAATTTTAATTAAATCATACTATCGATGAATCTTCGACAAGAAAAAAATAACACTGAAATAATTTTTATGTTTTTGTTAAAAGTTGATGTTAAAACACGAATAGCCTGCACATTATATGTAGTGAAAAACACAACTTATTAATTTGTTGCATTGTTTTAGTTAAATTGTGTTACTAATTTGTACTCTAATAGACATTGTGGCCACAATTTAATTAAATTAATATGAGGGAACAAATTAATTAAGCATGGCGGTGAATTAAGATGTGGAACAAACTTTTTTTCCCGCATGTCATGCATGGGGCTCCATATCCAAAAAAACCCCCAAAACTTTAAAAAACATTGTCAATGCATTTTTAGTATCTTGCAGTGTTGTGTTTATATATCAAATGTTATTTAATATATTTGATTTGTCAAATCTCTCAACTAAAATGAGATGCATTTAGTCTGCATTTAGATTTATAGATGATTTTAATAAGGCAAAAGCCATGACTGAAAAAGAACACTAAAAACATTAAGGCAGTGCATGCACATAAACAGCGTTATTAGCAGACGCACTACTTAGTGAATTCCCCCCAGAGGGTTTTCTCATAAAAACAGGGTACAATTCACACGGTTTAAGACAAGAGGGTCAAAATCAGAGTTTTTACAAAGAGATGAATCCCCACCTGATTATAGCTATGTAACACTCCTCCCACCTGACCACTGCGAGGAGGCTGGGAGGCCGACAGGTCGCCGAGGGCCAGGGTCTGGTTGCTATGGTAACTGACTGGATAGGGAAAGGTGCCCTCTTGATTATTGAGCTGCAAAGCACTCTGAGAGAGGATGCCTGGTCCTGTGAAGGGGACATTTGGGGGGAAAAAAAAAATATATATAAAACAAAACAGTTTAACTAGAAAAGAATTTAAGATTAACTTTAACAATCACTCATTTATTTCCAACAGAGATACTGATTTGCAGTTGGTCTTTCATGCCACCTATTTGCATATAAAATTGATATTAATCTTGTAATCTTTGCATATATTTAACCATGTATAACTTCCTTTATAGTGACTGTTTATTCTTGTGTGCAGCCAAGTATGACGATTGTTATGACTCTGTCAAAAGTGGCATGATGCAGTATTGCATTTACATAGAATCCAAGTCTAAAATCTAAACTTACGTAAAACTTTATTTCTTTTGCTGCCTTGCAAGCTCAGGTATTTCCTTCAGGAGATACAAATCTTGTTACCCTCTCTTCTCTGTCCATATAATTCCCCTCACCTCATTTTACCTTCGGAAAATTGGTTAATTGCTTTACCATTTCATCTCATATTCTTTCATTGTCTTCCAGCCTCCATCCACAGTTCTCCGTTTTACTTTCTTTTATACTGCTCATTATTTCAAGCCTCACAGTGAGTAGATGGACAGAATAGGCATGCATAATTAATCACTGCTGGAAGACACTCAATGTGCACACATTCAAGAAAATGGGGTCAGCATGAACAGAAATCGCAGTCCCTTCTCTTCTCTCGGCCCTCCTGTACTGACAGCCTGACACTGTGCCACACAGCAGTGATTCCCAGGCCTTTACAGAACATCCCCCACAATCACATAAATAAGGCACAAGTACTGCTAGAAAGTTGCAAGTACTGCTACTGTGTTCCTTTTAACTCATATTATACTTGATATCATTCAGAATGACCATAATACATTATTAAATTGGACGCTATTAACATGATTCACTTTGAAACTAAAAAATTAAATACTGTCGGGGAAAAACAACTGAAGCAGCTTGAGAAACTATACGGCATTTAATTTGATTGGCAGAGACATTTAATAGGATGAAAGTGTAAGTGAAATAAGTAAAACTGCTTCAGAAATACTGAGCACTTCAAAGGAGGCAATAAGCATAAGAGTATATTATCCACTTTGTTAAAAGGCTGAAAGACAATCAAAAACTTCACTGAGCAAGGTCAAAATGGTGTATGATAAAATAAAATAAAAAACAGAAATATTGATATGTTAATGAAACATTCATTTTGTATTCATATTCATTTTAATAAAATGTTTGTAGTTTGAATTTTGAAGTTAAATGTTCTACATACCGTTCAGTATATAGAATAGCATAGCATACATTCATATATATATAATATATATATTAGGGCTGTGTATCACCAGCAAATTCACGATACGATGCGTATCACGATACAGGACTGCACTGAATTTCACCTCAGCCGAATTTAGTAAAACAGCTGTTTATGAAAGGCTGCATACTAAAGGGCCATTGGCAGAACAGGCAGTTGACCTCTGCATTATGAAGGGCCTCCATAGCTGTACCACAGTACAATATAGGTAATGGCATATGTTTCATGTTTGCATTGTGCACTCCCCACCAACTACAATATTCTGATTGTTTGCATCTTGTTTTTAAGCCCATAAATAATAATGTACTCGTTCTAATAAATTTATATTGTAATGTACTCATTCTAATATATTAAAATCATCTTTACATTGCTGGTAGGTTATCATTGCACAAATCAACACTCTCTCTACGTTTAAAAAATAGAAATAAAAATTAGAAGAGCTCTAAACTAATGCGCTGTCTTCACTGTAGGCCTACCGCACACATATCACGCTGCGCTCAGACAAAAATTTTAGCGCTACCCCGCAATTTTAACAATAAAATAGCTTAATCGCTGAAGAGCTACACTATCTTTCTAAACAAGGAGCTGGTAATGTCATTGTTTCTAAAGCAATTCAATCCACAGCTTCACTGTTAATAGAGAAACACCGCAAAACAGTGGTAATTCATACATACACAGCCTCTCTCTCTCTCTCTCTCTCTCATAAATGAACACTTGATAAATTACACTTTTCTGATAATATTCAGAATATTGAAGAGGAGATCGCTAAACTGCAAGCTAACCGGTGTTTCCAGAAAGCCAGCGCGTTGGTTTATCCACAGTGGAGAGAGCGCGCGTACAGATGGTTGCCAGGTTGACAAAAACAAGTAACACATTTAGTTGATATTTCCGTATTAAGCAAGTGGGAAACTCTGTTTCAGAGATTACGCCTCTTTTTATCAGGCAACCCGGTTGTGTTCCTCTGCGGCCAGATTAAACCTACTGGGCCGTTGAATGCTTGAATCTGATTGGCTGACGAACGCCCGCCAATCATCTTCATCCGGCCCGAGGAAGAGTACGCAATCCGTTTTTGGCGAGTTACCTCATAAACACAGTCTTAAATCAGTTATAAAATCCTAAATGACTGTAAAGAGTTTGGAGAAAATTGGATGTGTGTCACATCCGCGTCATGTGCTTCAGGTTTTATTAAAGAAACAGCGCTGCTTTTAAAGTGAAACCCGCTGCAGTCTGTGATTGATGTGAATCAAAGAACTAAAGAAAAAGAGAAATCACTCGACTGCTCTGCTTGCGGATTAACTTTTGTAGCTTGAATAAAGAATAATCAATATAGTTTATGCATATAATTTATAGTTTATGTGAAGATTGTTTTAAGTTCACATAAAAAGTTGTAATATTTTTCAAAGCCTATTAAATGTTAAAAATAATATTTAATGGCTAAAATTAAAGGGAAAAAATTGATTTAATAGAGACAACAGTAACATTATTTGTATCAATGATACTTCTTCATTAATAATAAACTAATAAAAAGATGGCATTAAACACATATTTAAAATATACCATCTTTATGTTGTTTATTAATTTGGAAGTTCAGTGTGAAAATATGACAACACAAATATATTAATATGTGTTCAGTCAAATTTTTTTAAATTAATTACAGAAAAAATTTGATTATTTTTTTAACTGAATGGCAGACAGCACTAATGCTAACCTTTTATAGATGTTACTGTTGGTAATATTAGTTAATCTTACTGCTGAATATGCATTTAAATTTAATTTCCAATTTTATAGATGTCTGATGGCCGAAACGTCATTTAATTAATAAAGTTTTCATCTCTTCAAGAGTGAGTGCTGCACCTTTTTCAGTTGATACAATTTTATAGGTTCCCCAGAAAAAGATCGGGACACTCAGTGAAAATTGTACTCAATTAAAAGTACAAGTATCTGGCCAAAAACATACTTGAGTAAAAGTAAAAAAGTACAACTTTAAATTGTACTCAAGTATTAAAAAAGTAGAAGTACTTTTTTTTTCTAACAGACTTACAGAAGTTTGGTTAAAGGGAGAAAACAAAACAAAATGCAATGGCACAGGTCAAACACATATCTAGTGCAGCGATAACAATTAAAGTGCAGCACAGCGGAACACACACACACACACACAAAAATTGCAGGGAAAGGAATTAAAAGGAAACTCCATCCTTTCCACCCTCATGCCACCCCATATATATATATATATATATATATATATATATATATATATATGACTTTTATGTATCAGTTGAACACAAACTAAGATCTAAATCATCTAAACTAAACCATCTCTCTTCGTGTAATAAGACAAGTATGGGAGTTCCAAAAATGACACTTCAAAAACTACACTAAGTGAATATGACAGTAACTCATACAACACCTGTTAATGAATCAGTGTCTTCTTAAGTGAAATGATAGACGTGTAAGAAAATTACAAATACTAATATTTTTAACTTGAACGTCGTGTTCATTTTGTGTTGTTTCTATAGTGGTCCTGTCCCCTTGCATTACACGGACTAAAAATATTTGCTTGTGTTGATCTGAAGAAAGAAAGTCATGAACATCTGGGACGACATGAGAATCTTAATTTTTGGGTGAACTATCGCTTAATAACAATGTGATGCAGAGGTTAGAAACATATTCCAGACAGAATGCAAGAATGGGCTGAATTAATGAGGAGTGTCATAGAATTAAAACATACAACATTAACATTTTGAAAGGCCACTTTTTTGTGTTGTCTACGTCACTGTCTAAAAGGATAATTAATCTTTGAATTGTTTATTTGGGGCATTTTTATTTGGCCATTTTCTCAGCAAATATTGCTACATAATTATTTGTGACTAATTATATGAATTAATGAGCAAATCATGTAATTATTAAGATTAAAAAAAATATTCATTGAGAGTCCAAATTCCTACTCAATTTCAAAAAGCAGAACTGTGTGTTTGATGTGTGAAAACAATGGTCATTGGTTATCACGTCAAGAACACGTTTGAGATTCCGTTTACCATATTTAATGTGCATAAGATCAAATAAAAATATAATGTACTTTTTAAGTTGAAATAAAATTGTAAGGAGTAAAAAGTACAGTTTTTTCTTCAGAAATGTAATCAAGTAAAAGTACAAGTAGTCAGTTTAAATTGTACTTGAATAAAGTAAAAATCCGCCCAAATAATACTTAAGTAAAGTAATCAAGTAAAATTACTCAAGTATTTTACACCTCTGTTGACACTCAATCAAAATATATCCTGCTATAACAAGCTCAAGAATTTAAAGCGGCAGACGAGCTTGTGCTTAGAATAAACAGACAATATCGTTCACTGGTGTGGATGCTAATATTATCTTTATAGTTATCGTTCTGGGTGTGAACGGGGCTTTACAGGATTAACAAATCAAAATCCCAATTTCTGTACCCCTGGAATCTGATGAAGTAATTCCTTTTTGGGAATCACTGCTATATAGCACCACATATCACCTGCATGCACAGAGACTAGTTTGCATGCTGTTTAATCTCTGACAGCCTGCAAAGACGATCATGTTAACCGAAGCTTATTTACATTTACATTTTACATTTATGCATTTAGCAGACGCTTTTATCCAAAGCGACTTACATTGCATTCAAGTTATAGTTTTTACATTTGATCAGCTCTTGCTTTCCCTGGGAATCGAACCCATGATCTTAGCGTTGCTAGCGCCATGCTCTACTATTTGAGCTACAGGAAAGCCTTATTGCCGCACTGTCAGAGCATGGTTCTCCTCTTTTGAGGATGTCTGACAGCACCTAAAGATGTTGCATCTTTTAAAGAGGTGCCAGTTTGAAATGGCCTGACAGAGCAATAATGTTTGTTTACAAAAGATCTACACAACATGCTGTAAAATGAACTACAATTAGGAAACACCTTATTTTAGTGATATTCACTCATTTTCATCTCTGATTCTCTTTAAAACAAAAATTGGCTGCAAATATGAAGATTAAAAGAAAACCAATAAAGGTTTGCAGTCTATGAAAAGATTTCTCATAAACTGACACACACACATAGACACTGAGACTATTGTGACAGTGTGACTTCTAAACCACTGAAGATGATAACTGGGTCATTTCAGATGACCCAATAATATCAGAAACTGTCCGACTGCGGTTATTGAAAATGGCTGGAGTTTACTACTATAACCACTTTAGCCACTATCAGATTCAAAAAGAGGCACATTTACAGTAAGAGCTGAAAGTTTCATAAATCCATAATCAGACTTCTGGTCCTTCTCCAGTCTCAACCCAAGCATTTTAGACATCTTAAGATGCCATTTTCTGCCATACAGAGTGGTTGTGCGGTGGACAATCTATGTCCAGGTGGCTGGTCACTTATCTGTTTGGGGAGAGGGGTTTTATCTCCACACTCTATGACCTGCATTTTAGATCAGAGACGATAAATATTTCAGCTGAATTCTATTTATAACTCACAACTACAGAGAGTGGAAACCACAACAGCCGAGTAAATAAATACAAAATATACTTTATCTGTCTTGTAAGATGGTTCATTAAAAACCATTAAGGGTCCATGTATCCATGTATGCTGATTTATTTAGAAGTTTGCTCAATATTTAATGTTCTAGACCTTGCTTTAGTTTAAGTTTCCTGCAGTTTGTTTAGTTACAGCTCTGTCAAACTACATGTGTAGCTTTGATAAGTTTAATCAGTAATTGACACCAATGGCTAGTGCGAGTGAAAGTTATGTGTAGTGTATCTGTGATAATTAATAGGCATAAAGTCTAGATACTGAAGCCATGATCAGAAAATATATGTCAGTGTTGTGCACTTTGAAAAGTATATTTTATTTTTTTAACATTTAAAAGTACATTAGCATACTGACTATTCAAAAGTACATGTACATGAACATAGATTAAAAGCCACAAAACTTTTAAGATTTCACTGGGACTTGATCAAAGGTGACCATAAATATAATCTCTTTTAAATAAATTATTTTCTTTTAAACTTACTGTTCATCAAAGTAACCTGAAAAAAAAATGTATCGCTGCTTCCACAAAAAATAGGCAGAAAAACTATTTTCAACATATTGGTAATAATAACAAATGTTTTTAGAGCACAACCTCAACATATTAGAATGATTTCTCAAGCATCATGTGACACTGAAGACTGAAATTTTGGCTGCTTTGCCATCACAGGAATAAAAAAGTTATAAATTGTAATAATATTTCACAAAATTACTGTTTTTATTGTATTTTTGATCAAATAAATGTTCTCTTGGTGAGCATCTTTCAAAAAGGTTTGTATAATCTTATGTACTCAGGCTGATTCTGTCATTTTAAGTAATATTTGATGTTAATATAATATAAAATATAATATATATACAACAATATATAAAGTTAATTCAAATGTGACCACATGATTTTTAGGTTATCAGGAAACTTTTTTACACTATCTCAACCTCCTTTAAACACTGAGAGACTGAGCCTTTGAAGATATGCCAACTGTTCAGAGTATTCATATTTTAATCTGTTCAGATGAGGTAGGCCTGATCCTCTCAGCAGGTTGAATATGCTTTTTGACATATTTTATTTGAACATTTGTTGCCTCCTTGAATTTGTGGCCCAAAAAACTACCAAATAACCTGTAATTCATGCATTAAGCTACTACCATGCATAATAAGAGAGGCAGTGAGTCTCACTCATAAATTTGAGAAAGCTGGAGGATATACCAAGCTCATGTGGATACACTCTACAGAGCAACACCTGCAAGCTCATATTATGGGCTGTTATGCATGCATTCTGTAAAAGAACACTCAGAGAATGTAAATTATAGTCCCCGACTATCAATCATTTCAGCTTAAGATCACAACTCTGCAGGATCAGAACATTTAGAAGTCATTAGCATTGTTCAGTCTTGGTAATTTCTTAATTGTGTTAAACTAAAAGGGCTCCTTACTTTCGCCTGCAGTGAATTCCTGTGAATCCAGAATACCAGATTCTTGAAGAGATCGGATGCAGGAATCTACAAGTTCCAGACCTGTGGTGAGCTCCTCCTCTATATCCTTCTGTCCGTCTGTGAACAAAGACATGAAAGGTAACTTCATCTAGCAGGCTAATAAAACAGCTCCCTATGACGAGTGTTTCAATAAGCTGGTAGTTACTCAGCAAGGGCTTAATGTTTTACAATGTTACATATTGATTGCTGTTAAGTTACGTTGCAATAACATGCTTTAAAAACATTCTAAAATTACACCTATAATTTAAAATTGTAAGATGTAACTATGCAAATAAAACCAGACCAATCTGCAACATTTTTAGTTTTAAAATAATATAAGTTCTGAATTACATATTTCAAAAACACATAGGGGCAATACTTTTATTTACAGAATGTAGGTTTGTGTCTCAAAATTTGTGATTCATATAGGCTAGTCTGTGACATATGGAAGCCCGTTTCCGCCACTGAATTAAAAAAAAAATTGTGACTTTATCTCACAATTCTGATTTTTTTTTCACAGAATTGCAAGACATAAACTCACAATTGTGAGTTATAAAGTCAGAATTGTGAGATATAAAGTCAGAATTGCGTGATATTAACTCACAATTGCGAATTATAAAGTCAGAATTACGATTTATAAAGTCACAATTGCGAGATAACTCGCAATTCTGCCTTTTTTTCTCTCGCAATTTTTTTCTCAGAATTGTGAGACATAAACTTGCAATTGCGAGTTATAAAGTCAGAATTGCGTGATATAAACTCACAATTGTGAGTTAAAGTCCAGTTTTAAGGGGGGAAAAAGACTGATATGTTCTCAGAATTGCGAGCTTTATATCTCACAATTCTACTCGCAATTGCGTGAGATATGAGATATAAACTCAGAAAGTCAGAATTGTGAGTTTATATCTCACAATTATGACTTTTTAACTCGCAATTGCGGGTTTATATCACACAATTCTGAGAAAAAAAGTCAGAACCATGAGATAAAAAGTCACAATTACCTTTTTTATGTTTTATTCAGTGGCTTCCACAGTGACATAATTTAATAAAGAAATATAAAAAAAGACAACACTGGAGACTCATATTTGATGTCTAAATGTTTCTGCAGCATTGTGACAATATATATGTTAAAAAAACACACCATATGAATGTATATGAAATGTTATTACAACCTTTTCACAAGGTTTTTTGTTTTTTACAACTTTTGGTAGTTGGGTAGCTACGGCCAAAACATCGTGAAGTACAAAACCTACCACTGAGGAATCTACTAAAAAATTTAATTTGAACTTGCCAGGAATGAGAATGAGATGCTTAATCTGGTTTTGTTTTGATGCTTCATCAAGAGCCCAGTATTTTAAAGAGTGTGGCGTGACCGCAAGCTCATGAATCATTTATGGGCTGCACTGCTCTTGCTCTTCAATCTCAGCCTCTCCTCAGTGTTTTATGTTCTGGTAGGCAGAGGTTGTCATCTTTGGCTAACGTTTTGCTGTAGCACAATCAATAAAGTCAAAAGTCAACATGTTTCACTCTGACATGCACGGTTTACCACGTGGGCTGCTGGATGATGACAACTGTCAAAATGCATTGGAAAAGGTGCTGTTCATGCAACATTCACCTTCTTGTAAGGTTTCAGTTCATGGATTTCCAAACAAATTCACTTTTTTGGTAAGAAAACAGTCCAGTTACCTTGGTTGTTCCAGCGAAACTTTTCATCTGCAGAACTGTAAGATAAAGGATAGAACAGATTTAGATGCATCATCAACACAAACACTGAAGTGAACACAATCTTTTACATGATGTTACAATCCTACGCCTGCAACTGACCATTTATATCTTCACTACATGGTCACAAGTTTGTGGGCACCTATACTGAACTGTATGTGCTTGTTGAATATTTTATTTCAAAATCATGGGCATTAATAGGGAGCTGGTCTTCTGTAAAATCTTCCAATTTTCTGGTAAAGCAGACACAAGAGCATCAGTGAGGTTAGGCATGATAGACTCTAGCTCGTGATTCATCCCAAATTTGTTCAATGGTTCAGACTCAGTGAACCATTTCTTCATGGACCTTGCTTTGTGCACAGGAGCATGTCACACTGGAACAGAAAAGGGCACTATTTTACTGTAAATGTTTAAGGAAACTGTATGCTTGATTTTATGCACCTGTTAGTAAAGGGTGTAAGTAAAGCAGCCAAATCTTCTAATTAAATGTGGGCATCCACATACAGTACACTGTATGTGTTTTTTAGGAAATTAATATTTTTTTTAGCAAGGATGCATTACATGTATTAAAAGTAACAGTAAAGACCTTTATAAGTTTCTGTTTCAAATAAATGCTGTACTTTTAAACCTTTTAGTCATCAAAGAATCCTGAAAAGATTGTATCACAGTTTTCACAAAAATATTACTGTTTTCAAAATTGACAATAATAAGAAATAATAAGGATATTAGAATGATTTCTGATGGATCATATGACACTGGAGACTGGAGTAATGGGTGCAGAAAATTCAGCTTTGCCATTTCAAGAACTAATATATATATATATATATATTTTATCACATAAATGCAGCCTTAATGAGGATAAGTGACTCATTCTTATTATCATTCTAAAAAATCTAACCGACAAACTTTTAAACAGTAGTGAACTTTTGACCATGTGGTGTTGCTAATACTTTGGCTGCCATAAACTGCTTATGTAACTGTTTACCCATCAAGTTCATAAACCTATTTGCGCACTTTCTGAATCACATAACTCACTGATCAATGAAGTATCATCTCCGTTGTAGAACACACAAACAGTGGCTATGATGGTTATGGATTGGGTGGAAATGAAGGCTTGAGGAAGAACGTAGAGCCACATACCCCTAATCAACGACCGGCTTTGCCACCGCACGGTAAATAGCGGCCTGCCTTACCCGTAACGCTATCAGGAGGCTAAACGCTCACCCATTGTCCTTGGAGCCTTACAGCAGCTGCTAAATCACTCTATTGATTTTCTTCCGGCGAGTGTGTAAGGATTCATTTTGTGGAGCTGTCTATGTTTGTGCGGGGGGTGACGAATCGCAGAAGAAAACAAAACGCCACATGTTAATAGGGCCACGGCGTTGTTCTCCTAAAACCCATTCATCACCGATTCTTCCACGAACAATGCCTAGACAGAGACAGGCTCCCAGAGAGTGAGCAACAGTGATGAGCCACAAGGCATTTTTACCCGAACCCCCGTTTTAATGAGTGAGCTGACCTGCCTTCAAACAAGCATTCACTGTTTTCATCCTAATAGCTCCCTATAAAAGACAATTACTGGCTAAATATGTCAGGTAATTACAAGCAAATAAATAAATAAGTCCTGTAAGGTAGATAAACACAGATTCAGTTGTGAGATATGATTATGAGGGCCTACGACATTAAATAAATAAATAAATAAAAACTAATTGTTCCCATTGGCTGGAAATTGTCGTTCAATTTCCAGTACGCTATAAGACTGGCAATTGTGATATCGCTCTCGAAGACGTCTGGCTAGATAACATCACATTGATAGCACAGAATGAGTCTGTCTTCATGGGGATCATTAAAGCCTTTTAGGATGAAGATATTTTTCTCTCCCAAGATAATTAACTTGAGAATAATGACATGACAGATGAGGCAATCACAGCTGTGGGTCATTGTGTGGTCAGTAGTTAATCACTGTTCTTTATGTGCTCCATTTCCATATTGACTCAACATATTAGCTGAAACACTTGGAGCAATGTGATTTGGGCCATTACAATTAGCACACTGAGTTAGTGTTCTTTGCCTCCGTTCTGGCTAATTTTAATCATCTACATATTGTTCTACAATTATTCACTAGATCAGTCATGGTCAAATAAACAAAAAACAAAGGGGAGTGAACGTCAAACAAATGCAGTGCTAACACTGGTAAATCAATGAATAATCTCACCTGACACCTGTTGAATTTTTAAGAGCGCCTTTAAGGTGATATTTCCTACCTGTTTAGCTAAGGTGATAATTAAACACCATCTTATTTAAGTGAATTATTTGTTGTTTGCAGTATGACAAATTCTGGTATAGCTTACAAAAACAGTTTATTCAACACATCTGTTCAATGTGTTTCCTCATTCCCCATTCAAACAGGTCTTCTTGTTGAACACTAAAGCATCCCCTGTTGACATTTCTGGACCAGCTGAATGCGGCATTAAAATACAAATAGCTTGGGACAGCACATCTGCAATGCTATATTAACCAATCAGAATCAACTTTACATTTATGAATCCATTCTAAACCAGTTAAATGTCAAATAGGTAAGTTATTAACTGCTTTAAATGCATTTAAATAGACGTTTAACAGTATTAAAATAAATATTTTTTGAAAAAAATATCTTCCTTGATGTCTGTCTGTCTACAGTATTTATCTATATATCTACAAAATTATATTATTAAAACTATAGAGATATATAAAAATTAAAAACAGGTAAAAAAAATGTATTATTATAAATAAATAAATGATATATAATTTCATTAATTTTTAACGTAATGCCATCAAATGCATGTGTATTATAATGTCAAATACTGCATTAAATTCATTTATATATACACATTTAACAGCATTACATTAAATACACTTTTTATATAAATATTGAAACACTTATATTTTTCTCTTTCTGTCTATCAAATATACTTTAAAAATCTAGACATATCTGTATGTTTTTAATTTGATTAATTCTCATGCATTAAATGTGCATGTGTGTGTGTGTGTGTGTGTGTGTGTGCATATACATATACATACATACATACACAAACACACAATAACAATCTTAAATCAAAAGATTAAAACTTACATTTTTTTTAAATCCAACTTATGTTGTGGACCCTGCATTACAACACCTAGCTGCCTAAACTGCAGTTATACAAAAAGTTTTTTGTGTATGTTTGTTACAGCCTGTTTGCCTTGGATTGTCATAGGAGAAAGAAAGCCGAGATTTTGGTGTGAAAGAGTGAAAGTGTGCTATGAAAAGCTGGAACAAAGCTGAGAGCGGCTTTTGTTCCCTGCTAACGTATGTGAAAAGAGTGAAAGAGGGAGGGAGAGAGGAGGAGGCCGACCCAAAACCGCTGGGGGTCAATGAGTGCCTCCCAATTGACAGACAAAAAGACAGACACATGCCATCAAGAAAGAGAGGCTGCCTGCTATTTCAAGCTAAATATATATATATATATAATATATAAAGAAGAAGAAATTTAAATGTAAACAACACCATAACTTAGAAAGCAGAATGTCACCTCAAACAGATTTGTGTTGAAATTCAGATTACATGCATAAATTTATGCAGTGATTTTCACATGTGTTTGATCGAGGGGGTCGGGCTAACTACTTTCCCATGTCTTCAGTGTGTTGTATCCGACAGAGCATGTGAAAGGGCTTCACGTGATTGTATTAATGAGTGCGGAGCAAAGGCACTCGTCCGTAAAAGCCAGGCCACCCATTATTAAACTCCATATGAGAGGGCCTAAAATAGCCCTTGTTAGTCCTGGTACTGTATGTGAGATATAACATACAGAACAATTTATCATGTAACCTTTCAGCTAGACAGACAGAGACAGTCTATTAACTCAATTAGGGTTCCAAGATTAAAGCGACGGTTCACCCAAAACATTAAACAATCTGTAAATTGTCAATTCTGACTCACTTTCTTTAGTGAAATACAAACTGTGTTTTTTTTTTAAAGATTATCCTGCCCACGTCTTTCCTTATTATGCATGAGAATAAGAGCTGTCAAGCTCTAAAATGACTAAAAGTACTATAAAAAGTACCATATTCCAAGTCTTCTGAAACTATATGATATCCTTCTGTGAGGAATAGATAGAAATTTAAGTCATTTTGCCAACAGAAGCACTCCTACAGTCTATAAAAAGTCAGTTTAGCAAGGACAAGAGGAAAGCAGAAACAATCCTGTGTGGGCTTTTGGACTCTTCATGAGGTGATATACGATACACTACAAATCAAAAGAGATGTAACACAGTCCTCAGAGAGGAATACATTTCAATCCCAGTGCGAGAGAGCATCCCGTAATGAGAGAGCCCCTCTTGAAGTGCTGAATCATGGCCGTCTTTCTCACAGCAGAATTGTGTCAGTGGATAAGAAGGCAATGGCTGGTGTGGCACAGATGCTGTACAGCTGCTCTGTGATGGCAAACACTCTTTTACAGTGTATTACTATGGATGGCATGAAGGTAAAATACTCTCACTACAAATCACAGCAACATAAACATGAGTCCCCAGACACCTCTGCAGCCCAGGGTGGCTCAAAATGGCTCTCGTCTGGAAACTGCCTCATGAAAATTTATAGTAGTTTTAATATAGTAACACTAAAACTGTGGTAACTGTAGTACTTATATGGAATACCATGGTGTGTGTGTGTGTGTGTATATATATATACTGTATATACAGTGGGGCAAAAAAGTATTTAGTAAGCCACCAATTGTGCAAGTTCTCCCACTTAAAAAGATGAGAGAGGCCTGTAATTTTCATCATAGGTATACCTCAACTATGAGAGACAAAATGAGAAAAACAAATCCAGAAAATCACATTGTAGGTTAATTAATAAAGAGTTCATTGGTAAATTCCTCGGTAAAATAAGTATTTGGTCACCTACAAACAAGCAAGATTTCTGGCTCTCACAGACCTGTAACTTCTTCTTTAAGAGGCTCCTCTGTCCTCCACTCGTTACCTGTATTAATGGCATCTGTTTGAACTCGTTATCAGTATAAAAGACACCTGTCCACAACCTCAAACAGTCCAACTGCAAACTCCACCATGGCCAAGACCAAAGAGCTGTCAAAGGACACCAGAAACAAAATTGTAGACCTGCACCAGGCTGGGAAGACTGAATCTGCAATAGGTAAGCAGCTTGGTGTGAAGAAATCAACTGTGGGAGCAATTATTAGAAAATGGAAGACATACAAGACCACTGATAATCTCCCTCGATCTGGGGCTCCACGCAAGATCTCACCCGTGGGGTCAAAATGATCACAAGAACTGTGAGCAAAAATCCCAGAACCACAGGGGACCTAGTGAATGACCTGCAGAGAGCTGGGACCAAAGTAACAAAGGCTACCATCAGTAACACACTGCACCGCCAGGGACTCAAATCCTGCAGTGCCAGGCGTGTCCCCTGCTTAAGCCAGTACATGTCCGGGCCCGTCTGAAGTTTGCTAGAGAGCATTTGGATGATCCAGAAGAGGATTGCAAGTTGAGTTTTTACTTTTTGGTAAAAACTCAACTTGTCTGGTTTGGAGGAGAAAGAATGCTGAGTTGCATCCAAAGAACACCATACCTACTGTGAAGCATGGGGTGGAAACATCATGCTTTGGGGCTGTTTTTCTGCAAAGGGACTAGGACGACTGATCCGTAAACGAAAGAATGAATGGGGCCATGTATCGTGAGATTTTGAGTGAAAACCTCCTTCCATCAGCAAGGGCATTGAAGATGAAACGTGGCTGGGTCTTTCAGCATGACAATGATCCCAAACACACCGCCGGAAGCGAAGGGTGGCTTCGTGAAGAAGCATTTCAAGGTCCTGGAGTGGCCTAGCCAGTCTCCAGATCTCAACCCCAACGAAAAGTTGAAAGTCCGTGTTGCCAACAGTGCGTGAAAACCTTGTGAAGACTTACAGAAAACGTTTGACCTCTGTCATTGCCAACAAAGGGTATATAACAAAGTATTGAGATGAAATTTTGTTATTGACCAAATACTTATTTTCCACCACAATTTGCAAATAAATTCTTTAAAAATCCTACAATGTGATTTTTCTGGATTTTTTTCTCATTTTGTCTCTCATAGTTGAGGTATACCTATGATGAAAATTACAGGCCTCTCTCATCTTTTTAAGTGGGAGAACTTGCACAATTGGTGGCTGACTAAATACTTTTTTGCCCCACTGTATGGGTCATTCTTCAATTGGGGTGGCAAATGAGAGGCAGAATTTGTAAAAATGCTTTTTTTTAAAAATTAGTTTAATATGCTATATCCATTAAAATGAAAGCTTAAGAACATTTTGATTTTTAAATCACTTCAATCAAACACTGGGGACACAGCCACTTATGGCTATGTCATTTTGAAGTAACACCACAGACTTTATATTGCAAGTTACTATTAAAATATGTAAAATCTGCAAGTTATCAACAACACGACAGACACTGATAAAGCGTGGCACATGAAATTGTCACAAATTTAGCTAAACTTAAGAAAATTAATAAGAAAGAATGTACTCCCCATGTACCCCTCAGATCAACCATCTGCAGTGACCTTTACACACAGGAAGTAGTCCAAATAGATTTCCTAAATTTGGGGGACACAACTTTTTTCTTAAATATAACGAAATATGTATTTTGTAAAACAATTTAATAAAATTGTACATGTTAAATAAAATCTATATTCACATCATAACCACTTTATTTGTGTTAAAATGTTATATTGTTGCAATTACATTCCATGATACCTCTCTAAGGTATGGCGGGAACATGCATATTTTGTTACAAATGCAATCTCTCAAACTCAATTAAATATGTATTTTAAAACAAAAATGTAACTATTAATAGTGCACAAATTGTGTTTAACCTACAGAATACAAACATGCAAACATTTTATAATTTATTGGTATTTAAAGTTTATTTCAACTGTTGGAAAGTAGAGGGACACCACTTGCCACCGCAATTGAAGAATGACCCATATATATATATATATATATATATATATACACCTTAAAAAGCTTTACTCCAAACACCACAGTTGCCCTACGGGTACTATTTAGGAAATTATATACCATACGCTACAAATTAGTCCTCGGATACATACAAAATCGATTTCAATCAAAGTGTGAAACAACAGCCCTATTCAAGAACTATGGTAAATTTAGGTAAGGTCACTACATTTCCAGAGTTTCTAGACTCATTTGAATTCAAAAATAAATGAAACATTCTAAATGCTAAAAAAAGATAAACATTTATTTAACCCCAGTGTGCCGTCATGAGGCTAAGACAACAGCAGTTAGCCCGAGCAATTACAGGATCAATCACACATTTCCTATTGCAAGTGTACTTTCTAAAAGGACGAAGTGTTATTTTGAGTGCATCTGAGGATGTGGTGGGTCATTAGGCTGACAGCATGAGTGATGTCACATGTGGGGAAGCTCAGTGGTTGAGATCTACACTATGCTAGGCTGTCTTAGTTAAGCTGGGCGGCAATGTGCTGCTTTGTCACAAGGCAGATCAAGTATATGTCGCTGCCTAGACACTTCCGCTGCCATTGACAGGCATGTAATATAGTCAAAAGACAATTTCCTCTGTGTAAGAATACACTAGAACCACATTAAAGCCCAAAACATTACCATTAAATGATAATACAAGATTTAGTTGATAAAAATATTATGATAAATGATAAAGTATGACATTTCAATAACAATTCAGCTATATCTGAATCCAAATCTGTTATACAATATTATAAATCTCTTCCAAATAGTAATTTGCACTCAGCATAAACTAGTTATCTATCAATATAATAACTGCAAGGTCACCCCAGTAATTGAGATGCAGACAATATCCTTGTTTCTCAATCATCAGACTGAGTTTAGTCTACACAGTTAGGCTAAAATCAAGCAGTCCGGGTTTACAACTGAACTTGGTAGCAGAAGAAGCTTTCATCACCCTTAAGCCTGACAGATTGCTTGCTAAATCAATACGCTCTGTATTCCCTGTACTGTATAGGGAGACACTTAGTGTGAGTCAGCCAGTGCAGCAGACACCCTTAATATGCTTAATATCCTGTAAGAATGGAGAGGGATTGTCTGAGCACAGACACCCTGGGTGCACAGGCAGATGGGAAGGTTTCTTATTGGTCTTCTTGCTGCCACTGTCCTTAACAATATCCCAGTTCTAGACAGGTTCAACAGGATGTAAAAGGACATTTTGAAACAACATTGGACCCCACTGTGTCACGGTGCACACAGCAGGGAGGAACGAGGAACACGCAGATGAGGCGTAACTTCAAAATCATAGTCTTTAATGAGGACATCAAGACAAGGCAAGGCAATGCAGACACGGACAGGAACACCGGGGAATAACGAGTAGACCAGACGAAAACTAACTACACAGGCAGGAACTAAATACACATGACAATCACTGATAATTAGACGAAACACGGCTGGACAAGACTTAACTAATAATCACACTAAACAAGGACAGGAACATGACCAAATATGGAAACAAGAGGCGGGAACACATGACACACACGACAGAGGACGTGACACACTGACTTTGACTGTATGGATAAATAAAATTCTGTATTTTATTTTAAAGGATTAGTTCACTCCTGAATTAAAATTTCCTGATAATTTATTAATTCCCATGTCATTCAAGATGTTCATGTTTACTTTCTTCAGTCAAAAAGAAATGAAGGTTTTTGAGGAAAACATTCCAGGATTTTTCTCCATATATTGGACTTCAGCGGGGACCAACGTGATGAAGGTCCAAATTGCAGTTTCAGTGCAGCTTCAAAGGGCTCTACACGATCCCAGCCGAGGAAGGGTCTTATCTAGTGAAATGATCAGTCATTTTCTAAGAAAAAAAAAACAATTTAAAAATGTGTATACTTTTTAAACACAAAAGCTTGTCTTGCACTAGCTCTGCGATGCACGTATTCACGTTGGAAAATATTAAGTGTAGTGCCCTTTGAAGCTGCATTGAAACCTTCAACCTGTCGGTACCCGTTGAAGTCCACTATATGGAGAAAAATCCTGGAATGTTTCCTCAAAAACCTTCATTTCTTTTCGAATGAAGAAAGAAAGAACATCTTGGATGACATGGGGGTGAGTAAATTATCATGAAACTTTAATTCTGGAGTGAACTAATTCTTTAAGTATCAATATCAAAATGATGTGTTTTCATTAATTTTATTTCAGTTTAATTTTAGTTATTTTAGCCAAGTGAAACACTACATCAAGTTGAACTAAATGAAAATGAGAAAAGCCTTGACAACTAGCTGAATTTATTTTATTTTATTTATTTTATTTCAGTTAATGTCATCATTTACTCACCCTCAAGTCATGCCAAACCTGTATGGGTTTCTTTAAACTGCTGAACACAAAAGAAGATTTTTGAGGAATTTTGAGGATTTTTGAAGAATTGTGAAGAATTCTGGTAACCAAAGAGTTGACAGTAGCCATTGACTTCCACAGTAATTTTGCTCCGTAGTATGGAAGTCAATGGCTACCTTCGATAGTGTGATTATCAACATTCTTCCAAGTATGGTTTTTGTGCTCAACAGAAGAAAAAAAGTCATACAGGTTTGGAAAAACATGAGAGTGAGTAAATGATGTCACAATTTTCATTTTGGGGTGAACTAGCTATCCCTTTAAGTTTTTGTTTTAGTTAACAATAATAACCCTGCACCAATCTACTAAAAGCACCTTGAATCTCACTAACCATTACCTAACTAAATAATATCCTTCATTGTTAAAACACTAAAGAAATGTTGCACAAACAGGCCCAAAAATGTTGCAATTCATAATACACAATTTCTGTTCTTGATGCTGGTTGGGTAGCCAATGAGTGAAAAGATTCCAGAATACTACCACACTATGTCATATTTTACCCAAACTGTGCTCCAGGCACCTGAATTGGCCTTTGCCATAATGCTTAAAGTGCACTTTTCTACACTGTATGTTTGACTAAATTTACATACTCACGTGCTGCTATTTCAGCTCACTTAAAGCCTAGTTAAAGTAGATTGCTGGTGGTTAGTGAATACGAAGCAGATTTTTACGCTGAAATACAGAACACAAAACTGTTCAGTGAATTTGGCCCACCATCTTTCTTTCTATAAATGTAACCTCTTCAAGGGTAAAGAGAAATATAATGCATTTCCATACAGTCTCAATGGACAAGCCTTTCAATGTTTTCTTTCCTTTTCTTGTGCAATTTCAAACAAAGTGGGTATCTGATACTAGATGTACAGTACATTCATGCATTTTCTTTGTACATTTAGGTAAATGCTTTTATTCAAAGCAGATTACAGTGCAATCAAGGTACACACTTTGTAGCTAGCATCATAACTCTACCAACTGAGCTGCAGAAATAGACAAAAAGCTTTTTGGTGCGTATAGCAAATGCTGAAATAATGTACATACATTACAAACAGAATACTAATAATAGTATTTTCCCGTTGCCTACTGTATGGACAGAAGCTCTCGCTTGCCATTATACTACAGTGAGATTAGAGCATTAGAGCTGTCAAACACATTGTCTCCTCAATACAACTTATTTACACCACATGCCAACAAAGCATTATCTCTCCTCGAGGCACACATTGTAGACGCGTACATAGTGCCAGCGCAGTCCGAGCTCACAGGAGACTGGTGGACTAATCTGGCAGGAAAACAGTCAAACAGCTTTGGCTTAATACTCCCTCGCTGTGCTCGACAGACAGCGTTTAGTGAGACAACTCCACGCTACAGGATAGGGCTCAACAGTGAACGTCTAGTATCGAGTCAAAGGCCTCACTCAGAGCAGCAGATGTTTGACGCTGTGCCGAGGTTTGGTTAGATGGACGTCCTGCTAGAGACAATGAGACAACTTCACTTGGCATTTCCATTGTGACTGCAGAGGCATTTTGCACATCGGCTAATCAGAGATTTGTTTTTGCTGAGTATCAGACAGTTAGCTGAAGAACTAGGCCAGTATTATGTTTGTTCATAATGGAGTGCTGTTTGAAAAGACCCATGTTTCATTAAACAAGTGGGTCACAGGCTGAAAGTGCTCTCTTTAGCCCACGGTGCTTCTCCTGATGCTATGACTTTCAGCTTGCTGTCTTATAAAAAAGGAACAAATAATAGTCAGTGAAGTGTTTTGTATCAGTATTGTTCTGCAATTGAAATTCAACACCAGCTAGTAACACCATCACGGAAAGCATATGGCTGTTGCGGTCAACAGTAGAAAAAACAAAGTGATACAAAGTGCACAAAGTAATTGTGAGACCAATCAAGATCCATGCAAACCCTGATTAGATACTTGAGCACCGTGTTATTTGACTTGCAGCTTCTATTATGGCCTTGAGCATCTTGTTTGTCTGTAAGCTGTATTTGTCTTGAGGAGAGATCTGACCTTACTTGACTCTTTAAGACTAACCACAACAACAGCCAGCAATAAATGCAAAAACATTCAAAGATCGTGCATGAGTAAAAATGAAAGACAGGTTCAATCAACACTGTGATTCATTGCAAACCTGTAAGACCTTCGTTCATCTTCGAAACACAATTTTTTTTTGAAGAAAAAAAAATTAAGCTTCATAAAATTAAGGTTGAACCACAGATCTCACATGGACTATTTTAACAATGTCCTTGCTACCTTTCTGGGCCTTGAATGTGGTAGTTGCATTGCTGTCTAGCAGGGTCAGAAAGCTCTCGGATTTCATCAAAAATATCTTAATTTGTGTTATGAAGATGAATGAAGGTGTTACGGTTTTGGAACGACATGAGGGTGAGTAATTAATGACAGAATTTAAATTTTTGGGTGAGCTACCCCTTTAACCAATAACAATCCAAAAAGCACTACAGTACTGTTCAAAAGTTTGCAGCCAGTCTTTAAAGAATATATTTATATTTATATATTATTATATATTATATATTTATATTTATAAATCATCTCATGGGCTTAAGTGCAAAAGCACTTGATGGCCTGACATCCAAATCATCACTGACTGTGTTGTCTCCGCTCCACTTTACTCTAATTAAATATTCTATGTGTCTAACTGCATGTGTCCGTTGGCAGCTCTCATCTAATGTGGGAGAGAGGCCACTGAACTGCTACATGAACGAAAACAGGGTTGGGGGGAACATGCAAAAATGACTTGTGATAGACCAGGAAATACAAAATAGCTAGGGAAATATGACTATGTGTAGACATTAAATATAGACATTTTCTGTTTTATAATAATCTCTCAAGGTTGCATACATGTGTGAAAGCAATATGAGGGGGTCCAGGTTTCCCCCTGGTTGAGGTCTACAGTGCCCCGCTCACACTGATGGTAGTGATACTAAAACCAATGATAAAATGACATCATCCTGTACAACAGAAGCTCACTGACAAAGCAACCAACGTGGGAGTCTTATTGACTGAACAGCTGAAGGACATTTGATTTATTGAGTTTTCAGGCTAGATGAATAAACACAAAAATATGCTTCACAGCAACAACAAGAGGACAATACAATGGGGCCATTCAATTCAATTTGAACATTCAGTGTAAACAGTGATTAGAAGCACTTATCAGCCTCTGAGAGGTCAAATTGATTGCATATATAATCCATAAAGTCTGTTTTATTATAGTATCTGTTCTCGTTTACTACTTAAACATGATGAGATTTTAATTACAGGCTGAATTCAAAGCTTGTGACAACAGCAGTAGTGAAAGAATTTAGTTTGAGAGAGGAAGGTTAGAAAACAGAGGTTTCTCCTGTGAATGTGGTTACACTAAAATATTCATGATGGAATATGCCGGGAAGGGACATCAAATGATTTCACGGAGGAGACCTAAAAACATGTTTTTAATGATATTTGATGTTTAATGACAAGTTGGATGGTGAAGATCAAGGAGAGATGGAAGGGTGTGAAAGATATCTATCTTTAGCTCTAGCTGGTGTATGTGGTGATGGTGGGGTCAGACAGATTGAGTGAGTGAGTGAGAGGTGTCACTCCACCAGACCCACCTGATGCTGCTCATGCTTCCGGTCTCAGATCCCAGCTTGCATCTCTCCAGCTGGGTGGCAACAATCTGCCTCTCAGCCTCCAACTCTCTCGTCAGTCGCTCAAATTGCAGCTCCTGCAAATATAAAGCAGACAGAGCGTATGTGTAAAGCCCTAAAGGAATTATGGAATTGATTCTGTCTATAACATGTACCGCATATGCACTTACACATGCTCCAGTAACTACTACACAGAAAGTGTCTGTGTGTGTGTGTGTGTGTGTGTGTGTGTCTGTCTGTCTGTCTGTGTGTGTGTGTGTGTGTGTGTGTGTGTGTGTCTGTATGTGTGTGTGTGTGTGTGTGTGTGTGTGTGTGTGTGTGTGTGTGTCTGTGTGTTTGTCTGTGTGTTTGTCTGTGTGTGTGCGTGGGATGTAGAGACACTGTGAGGCTCTACAGCCACTCAGGGCTTTTCTTTACATACTGATAAAATGCACTTGCATTTTCTTTATTTAAAATTGCTGGCATATAAATCTAGTCTCCGGTCAATAACTTTATTAGGAACTGCAATTTTAAACATGGTCAAACTGTAAGAATGACTGTCAGACCCTTGCTCATGTAAGCTGGCACACAAACCATCTATTAAAGCAAACATCTGTCACAACTTGTGTGTTTTAAGGCATTTATCTTTCTTCTCCAGATATCTATATGACAAAATATATGTGGAAGGCTACTTGTAGTAAACCACCAAAACAAATATATTATGAGCAAAATCTTGATCATCTTGGTCATCATTTGTGAGAGGTACAGTTTTACAGAGTGATGGAAACTAGCTTTTTTATGATGCTGCGAGAAGAAAACAGGTAAATAATAGTTATTTAAATATATTTTTATTATATTTGGCCAGGAAGCTGTATTTTACATCATTTTTTGATGATTAAATAATAATAATAATATACACTACTATTTAAAAAGTTGGGGTTCCTATGATTTTTTTAAAGAAAGTTTATTTTGCTCAAGACTTCATTTACATATTTCAACAAAAATACACAAACAGTAAAACTGTGAAATATTATTACAATTTAATTTTTCAGATTTTTTATTTTTTCTATTTGAGTATATTTTAAAATGTAATGTATTCCTGTGATGGCAAAGATGAATTTTCAGCATCATTACTCCAGTCTTCAGTGTCACATGATCTTTCAGAAACTAATTCTGATTTGGTGCTCAAGAAACATTTCCTAATATTATCAATGTAGAAAACAGCTCTGCTGTGTAGTATTTTTTAAGGAAAACATGATACATTTTCAGGATTCTTAGATGAATAAAAAAAATCTAATTAATTTTTTTAAATAGAAATCTTTTGTAACATCATAAATTTCTTTACTGGCACCTTTTTCAATTTAATCCTTACTTGCTGAATAAAAGTTTTAGTATCTTACTGACCCCAAACTTTTAAACAGTGGTGATATACTTAATTTTGGGCACTGGCCATAATGAGTCAGCTGTCTGCAAAGTACAATAATTAAAAAATGAAAGAGTACATTCTTATTAACTTTTCTCCACAGTTTCTCCAGACATCCAAAGGCATTATTCTGAACTTTGATAGTCACTGGACCATTCCAGCGCTCCACACCCCTCCCACCCCTCTCTTAATTAGATATGCGCCGCTTAACATTTAATGACAAACTTGTCGATGCTAAATCAGAGATAAAATCCCAGAGCTCCTCTTTAAAGTAATCACTGTGAAAATCCAGTCAGAAACACTGCACTACGTGCCTGCTCCCGGGGCTACGACAGTCAATGCAACGTCCTCACTTCTTTTGTGACAAGGCTGAAATGAGTTCACTCAGCCACAAGGTCAAAGACTCTCTCCCCAGCGCGGTTAACGCTAAGAGGGCTCCAGAACGCATCACCTGCTATTTTGGGCACAAACCCAGATGAAGGCTACAAAAATACCCATTCAGAGTGTTGAAGAGAGCTCTATGGACCATGACGACTAAAGAGGCGCTAACTGCAGCATTCAAACACTTTTCCACAATCATTATGCATGTCTAGGGTCTCAATTAATGAATTTACGGCAGACGCATTCCAGTGCATTTGCAACAAACAGGCAAGCTGCTGAGCTCTGCTACTGAAAAGCGCCTGCAATTACGATACAAACAAGCATCATCTCTGACCTTTCTTATTTCACATCAACAAGTTCAAGATGGAGCCGCAAACAGAGAACAACAACTGATTAGACACTAACATTCTAACCATCAACAACAACACAACTACTCCTGAAACACCTGTTGCCTTCACAAATAAAATAACAGCGCTCTTACCGGCACATGTACCATACTCCAGAGGCCGTCTGCGCTGAGAAAGAGCCGTGTCTGCGCATCACTATCCCACTAGACTGTGTTCATCTCCTCTTATCAGGAGAGCAAAGTCATTAGAGAAAGTACAAGAGTGGTAGTGACTGCCTTCCAGCGGGAAAGCAAAAAGTGGAGTGCAGTCAGGCACAAAGGTCGTCATGGCAACAGTGAATTTAGAGCCCCTTTGGCATTATTTATGCAACATTGCATCACAAAGGGTCCCTCCCACCAGCCAGCCAGCCAAATACCACCGCCCTCCAGTCACTCTTCCGCCTCCTCCTAAACTCTTCCCCTCTTTCTGACGCCATCTGTGCTCTACTCTGAAGAGGAGAAGGGCGGGGGACGTGGGGTCTTGTTGAAAGGATCGCAGAGAGAAAGAGGTGTTTTTTGCCGGTCCAGGCAGCAAAAAAAGCACCGTTCCACTGTGCGATGCTAAGCTTTGTGCTTCCTCCAGGGATCCTAACAGGCTGTTCTGCCTCAGTAGCCTGCAATGGACAGGCTCCCTGAGCGGGGAGTAGCCTCCACTTGTCACAAAAGTTGGTTAAATATAGCAGTCCGCATAAACAAAAAGCACTCGGCTAGGACAGCAGACATGTCACCTGGACCAAAAATGGTGCTTCTTTAAGATACAAAGCATAGTTTTTTTCTGCCCCTACACTACACTGTAAAAATGATTTTTTGAAGATAAAACAAAGATTATTGGAGATTGACTTACAAGTAGGGTTGTCAAATCCAAAATAAAAGTTTGTGTTTACATAATACTGTATATATTTATATGTATACTATATATAAATGCACAAACATGCACGTACATATTTAAGAAACATTTTGCACACACAAATATTATGTAAACAAAATTTTATTTTGTTTGCGATTACTCGATTTGACAGCCCTACTTACAAGAGAATACTATTTCATTCTTTCTGCTTGATCTAACTAACTGTAATTCATTGTGCAGTTTCCTGAGTTTTTTCTTAGTCTGAGTTTCTGAGAATTTCTTTTTGTCTGTATAATTTGATAAAAACAGTGTTTTATATGGCCGGGATTGTGACAAGAGTGCCAAACAAGAATGTATTCCCTTTATCTTACATAATAACTCCAGAAAAGGCAGTTAAACCTATTTGTTTTGAAAATAAATAGCCAGGGGACTGAGAAATTGATTTGACTGCTTCAAGAGCTGAATGTGGTCTTCTGGCCTAAATGCCTAATTGTGCCCTGTGGACAAAGACTGACATTTAAGTTTCTTCATTGGTCCATTTGATTGCAAAATGTCACTTGGGGTTCGCCTCACGAGTTCCTTTAAGGATTTAACCCAATTTCTATAATTTCACGGAGTTAAATGAGTCCAAAGCCACTCCACGGCCTGACCACACCGACTGAGAACCATACAAAACAGTGTTAAACAGACAGGAATGACTCAGATGAACTCATCTGCTCTGTAAAATGTAAAGGGAAAGTACTCGTATTCCTGGTTGAAAATTACAGCAGAAATGAGGCCATCCAAAGGACCTCAGCATCAATTTCAAATAAACTTGAACAGCCTTTTTGTTGATAATTTGGTCAAAACAGCCTCAACTTTTATGGATACCGTAAGTAATTAAAAGAACTGCTTCATTTGATTGAATATGTGACACCTATTACATGATTAAGAAAAATCGAAATGACTTCACTTCTGGCTAAAGCAAATCACTCCTATCAGACAAAGATATAATGAGCTGATTAACAAGCTTTCTCTAAAATAAAAAAGCCTTCAAATTGTGAGTGTGAATTAAAAGGAAAGAAATATTTGACCTTAGCTGTACTACCCCTTACAAACACTGGCACTTTCCCCAAAGAATCCTTGCCATGCTCATAATAAAACGTTATATGCCAGTGGCTTTTTTTATGAATAATTAATGTGTCATTTTGAAAACACTAAGATAAATTTCTTTAATTAACACCAAATGAAAGGGACAAAAAAGCTGAGCTATAACAACAGCTCTTCAGAAAATTCTGAAAAGAACACCTGTACTTTTAATACATTAATGAAACTGCTACAATCACTGTGTCAACATAATCTAAGAAAGTGTCGCTCAAAGGCAAATAATAAAAGAGGGTTCATTATATAGAAGAAGCAACATTTTACTGAGAATACAGTAACTGTGTATGTCCAGGTTGTTAAACATGCGATCATTGCATGTGATTCTGTTTAGCACAAGTGATACAGGAGAATTTTAATGGGAGAGAGTCGTACACAGGAGAGACTGTGTTCTGCTTGCACGTGCAACCTTGAAAACTGCACACAAAGCACACATACAAGAGACCAGGACATTTTGCTAGACATTTTGGTACACTGTATTTATACATGGCAGAGGGGAGATGGTTGTTCAGTGCTGCAGAGCATCCTTTGTCATCAAAATCTACTAGTTTTAGATCTGAAGTTCAGTTTATTCTGTGAATTTTGAAAAAAGCATGACCTCTGACTACTAAATGCCTCCAAAATGGGAGATTGCCATCTAGTGGAGGAGAACAAAAAAAATCTATGGTGATTTATCATAATATGTGTGAGTAGACAAGCAGTGGTGCTTGTCAAAATGATAAACATTTATTTTCAGTGTATTTTGAAAAGGACACCAGGCTTGCTGCGCTTGATTACAGTCTTATGAATCAGAGATACTTAAATATGACTGTAGTAAAAAAAAAAAAAAAAAAAGGCTAGGAGGAAAGATTAAGACTAAGATAATTCTTGAAAAAAAACACATAGGGTCATACTGAATCACAGTGAGATGTGGTTTATGCTTACAGACCTCATTAAATCATCACAATATGAGTTTCAGTGAATGATTTCAGTTCGTTTTGAGGTCTTATTTTTCCTGTTCCTAAAGGTTGGTCAAATTCACTCTTAGCATGTGTAAAATATACAATGTTTCTTTTTCAGAAATTGGACCAAAAATAATGATGACTCATCTTGTACTACACATTTTTGTCCACTAAAATGCATTCTATTGTGAGAATACCCAATAGAATGGGTATGTAGCAAGCAAGATCAATAATATTTGGAGAAAGCTAGTTATTAGCATTTCCATTGAACCCATTGTCTAAATATATGTAAAATAAATGCATTTAGTCACTATACGCAACTAATTTTGAATGTCCATCGATGGATAATGAGGCTTTATAGTGCCAAATGGTGTAGTTACAGCATTTACCAGCAGGGGCTAAAATAGCATCCCTTGATAGCAAGTAGCAAATAATGGTTCGTGGCTATGACATACTGTACACTACATTTGGTGAAACTTTGGTGTCAGTAAGATTACCCTTTAAATAAATAAATAAATATATATATACTTTCATTCAGCATCATTAAATGGATCAAATGTGAAGACATTAAAGACAGAAAAGACATTAATAATGTTACAAAAGATTTCGATTTTCTTTTTAAAGTATGGGCTTTTGAACTTTCAGTTTATCAAAGAATCATGAAATTCAATGTATGCAGTTTCCATACAAATATTACGCAGCACAACTGTTCAACAATGATAATAATAAAAATGTGCACTATAAATTAGCACCAAATTAACATATTAGAATGACTTCTGAAGGATCATGTGACACTGCAGACTGGAGTAATGACTACTAAAAATTCAGCTTTGCTATAACTGGAATAAATTGCATTATAAAATATATTAAAATAGAAAAAAGTTTATTTAAACTGAAAATATTACTGTTTTACTGTATTTTTGATTAAAAAAAAGTGCAGCCCCGGTCAGATAGGAGACATTCAAAATCCAACCCCAAACTTTTGAACGGTAGTGTAACTAAAGCTCTTCGATACATCCCACCCAATCATCCTGTTTCAACAGGAAGTACACCAACACAGGAAAGAAAATCACCCCATTTTACATGTTTTTTCATCTCCTCTCAGAAAGAAACACTGTACGTGACATGGATTCTGTCCACCAGTACCCTCCAGTGAAAACCATCAAAAAAAGATGGCAGACAGTTTTTCTCACTCTGATAGGAGAGCTATTAGACTGGCCCACAGCAGCCTATGGCTGTGGCCTACTTTAACATTCACCGTGTAGATTTCCAACCCTAAGAGCATGTCGCTTTTTTTCTGTCCCATGTTTAAAAGCAGCTAAACGCTAGCAGGAAGTGAAGGGCTTGTCACGATGCATTTTTATCTACTCATGGTCTTGACTCAAAAAATGGCCTCTAGCCAAGACAGACATATATATATGCATGTAAAAGAGAGAAATACTGTACATTATCACCCACTAAATTCTGACATATGCAATAATCCTATAATTCATTTCATAAATTTCATTTATGACAGGAGGTCATAACCAATTACAATCACCTGTCATTATTCCTGACAGATCAAGCCGGTTTATCATAAGGTTGCGCCAACGTCTGGGAAGCTGTCCACCTGCTGACAAGCAGGTGACCAATCTTATTATAGATAGGATGTGGCGTAGTGACTAGCATAGCATGGAGACCTGATTGCAACATGGAGTGTCAAATATTTCACATTTCTTACACCACGCAGCCCCAAAACCTACATCCATTCCTCCCACTCGTCCGCAAAACCATGTGATACTGAGGCGTGACGGCGCATTTGCAGTGTGTTGACCATCAAAAACCATTTGTATCTGTGAATTTAGGCACCAGGCGCTAAATGAAACCGGCAGCACGAGATGATGGAAATGACTCACGCAGAAACCTACCAAACCTTGCGGCTCCTTAACCCAGATGGTATGCAGTTCATCTGAGGTCTGGTATGGTTCTGTGTAATTACTGTTTACAGTATATAAAGATTTAGAGAGTTTGTAATTAAACTGTTGGGAAATGAATGTTTCTGCATGAGTGTGGGGGGGGAATCATAACCTTCTATTAGAGACAGTCTGTAAGAATGAAGAACTTTACAGTATTTTGACATGAAGTACCCACCTGTTCTTTAACAGAGGCCAAGATGGCAGAGGTGGTCTCCGTCTCGGATCCATCTCCGTTTGAGGCGTTCAGTACCGGGCTCAACATGCTGGAGTTCTCTGTGTCAGAGAGCTGGTCTGGTACTGGCATTACTTCTGTGAACCAAAACAATAGAACCAACAGTTATTCAAGATGAACTGTGCAAGGTTTTTGTCATGCTTCAGTGTACTGGAGCAATCAGTTGAAACAAATCCTTCACAACGACAGACTGTCGGGTAAAATGACATTAAAAATCATGTTATGGCACTTTTCGGATGCCATAATACTAATCAAAGTGCTTTATCAACATTTTCAATTGTTTGTCATGATGTAATAATTGTTAGACATAATATTTAATTAACCGTCTCTTGTTTCTTTCAGTCTCTCTCTTGTCTTTGACCTACTTTTTTCTCCTCATCTCTCGAGGTTTGTGATTCCAAACACGATTCTCAGCTTGTCGCCGTCATGCTTTGATTTGTGTACATCAGCTTCAGAAAAGACTTTGAAAACCCAATGAAACTAAATTTTAGTTTTGTGGCTTTTAGTTAATGTGTGAGACCCACTATAAATAAACATTTACAAATTTCACTTTTAGCAAATATACACATACTCTACCATTCAGAAGTTGTTTTTGAAAAAAGTCTCAAAAATATTTTTATAAAAAGGATGCATTTATTTGATTGAAAATGAAGTAAAAACAGTAATATTGTGAAATTTTCCCAATTTAATAAAATGATTCCTGTAATTTATTTTATTTAGTCTTCATCATCCTTCAGAAATCATTCTAATATGCTGATTTAGAGCTCAAGAAACATTTCTAATTATTATCAATGTTTAAAAGTGGAAACCATGATACAGGATTTTTCAGGATTCTTTGATTAAATTTTCAATTCTCAAAGTTAAGTAAAAACTTTGATTAAAGTGTTTACTGTCACTTTTGATCAATTTAATGATTTAATGAGAAAAAAATTACCCCAAATGTTATAACTGTATCATATATGCATATAAAAGCACCACCTTTCTCTTGCAGGACATTTAAAACTATCCAATCAGATGTGCTCTAGAATGAGTAAGCTATTTAAAAAAAAAAGAAGAAGCCCATCAATATGTTTGGCCCAAACTTTTTGTTTGAAATACATCAAGTGAGTTTGTGGGTTTTTAAAATCTTGCATTTCAAGTAACGAAATCCCGCTATAATGATCTGGTCCTGTCTGGTCACTCTCTTCACCCTCAGCTTCCTCCTTGGCAATTGCTTGCCCTCTTCAAAATCAACCACCCAAATTTAAAGCTTCCCCAGAGAACAGTGTGCACACAGCAGGAGCAGAAAGAAAATGGCTGCTCACGTGTGAATGTGTACCTATGAGCACCAGCACACACAGCCTTTTTACACAACCACATCAGGCACAACTGTGAGCACATCTGCTCTGTATGGGAGAGCACTCAGTCAGAAAAACCTGAACAATACGATGTGTCGTAGTCGTAGGTGAAATAGAAAAAGTATTGATAAATGCTCAATTTATTCATCGGATTTGGTGACCTGATGCAGATGCTTTTTATTTCTAGGTCAAACCGATGACTTACTACCACAGAGATCATGCAAAACAGACCAGAACATCAACAAATGCCAGTCCCAGCTGCTGGTGAGTGTGAGTTCAGATGGATTACATTTTTTTGACAATAATCTTAGTCATCCATCTGCCTCTGATTAATAGTATCCTGATATCATAAATAAATCATGATTATGAAAAATTAAAAAAAAACACAAAATATCACTCCATGGATGGCTGGAAGGCCTGTGTTGCATGGCAGTGCTGTGTTGTAATAAAAAAGAAAAAAATAATGTTTTTATGCCTTGCAATCACACAAATTGTGTTGCAATTTATTAAGCATTAATTATAATGGGCTCGATGTTGCATATCAACACTGGTTTTGCACTGTCAAACATGGTCTGTGAATTGTTTACCTTTGCTAAAAGTTGGTTTATGATTTAATCACTGTCAATGAGTTAAATTATAGCCAGATTCGGCTATTATTGCAAATAAAAACCTAATAATTCTTGTTTGTTTTTGGGATTATAAAAATGTAATAAAAAAGGATCATGTGACACTGAAGACTAGAGTAATGGCTGGTTAAAAATTGAGGAGTAAACTACATTTTAAAATATATTAAAATAGGAAACAGTTATTTAAAATTGCAATAATATGTCACAATATTACTATTTTACTGTATTTTTGATCCTTTCCAAAATACTGAAAAATCTCATCGACCTCAAACTTTTTAATAATAGTGTGTATAAAATACACTGCAGTCCCAGCAAGCCTTTTCATGTTTTGCTATGGGAAATTCTCTGCATACAATAATCACTAAACAGAATCTGAATGTTCAATATTCCATGTAAACACCACTTCACCACTGACTTGCCCTGCCAACATTTTCAAAGAAAAAAGTAAATATCTCCTTTTATGTCATTATACAGAATAATCATGTAATATTCATGCAATTTTGATCATAATCAGCTTGCTTACAAGGCATATATCATTAAAATCAAGCACACTGTTGACTTTCTTTGAAGTGGTGTTTTTTCTTGGAATATTGAAAATTTACATTTTATTCAGTGCTGTTATTATACGTAGAGAACTTCTCATAACAAAACATACAAAGGCATGCTGGAACGGGATTGAGCACTAAGAATCGGCTGTGCCTTGTAAGCACAATACATCAACTAGAGGAGTTATAGGATGCATTAATCCAAATGAACATGTAAAATATAATGAGTACTCTGATTTCTGACTCGAAAGCTTATTAGACATCAAAAGGAAATGGCAAAATTCTTAACATACTGAACCATACAGAAGCTAACTGGTATAACACGCTATGTATTTAGTGGAAAAAGGAAGAAAAAGAAAAGGCATTACTTAGAAATAGGTAAGAAAAAGCCTAATTGTATTGAGTCACATGATCGCTACAATCACTCCAAGGCCGCAGTTACCTTAGAAACAGACCTGCGCTGCTCAGAGAATATTTACTGTAATTTTACTAAAACACCTTGCACAATGGCCCCTGACTCTAACTGTCAGATCGGCTCAAGACGGTATACAGGAGAGTCCCGTAACACAACCTCAATTTCATTGTCAAACACTAAACAAATTGAACAGTGGAAGAGCCAGAGCCATTGTTGCCAACAAGCGGTTATATCCCATTTCATTTCCTCGGTGGCATTTTTTCATTTAAAGTGACAAAAGCTACATTTTTGGAATAACGTACTTGATTGTGCTTCCCCAATGACTTTTTTGTCTGAAACCACTGAGGTGAATGTAGACATTTTAAGCCTTTCCACTGGCATAACTGCAGATATCAAATAGCTGAAAAGGAGAAATTGACATAAATTGATCAAATTTGTGAAATGTTCATAATTAATGTCACTGAAAGCTCTACAACAAAGCAGAAGCTCTCTATCTGGGCTCAGCCACACATGTCTGAATGCCTAATTTGTCTATGACATCATGCTTGAGCCCGCTAACAGGCTCCCGTTTCCATAGAGATATCAATCCATTATGACAGTCTCTCACCAAAAAGGCAACCGTGAGGCTTACAGTTGATCATATCAGTGATGCGGCACACGGCAACTATTTCTTCTCAAGATGCTTTGCGCTGATGATTCAAGGTGGTTTTGGGCAGCAAACCACTATAGGCTAATATTTCTAATTGGATCTGCATGAACATACACTTCTGATAAAACTCAAGCACTCGTTATGCAGTGTGCCAAATCTTTCTATCATCGTGAGTATGTGTTTGCTGAATGTGTAGGTTCATATACGATGATGTAAGAGTCTCGCGACTGCACCCAATGGAATTACTGCATCATCCATCCTTTGGGATTATATAGGCTACAATTCATAGCAACAATCTCTACAAACACAGACCCCAGAAATAAGGACTAGAGAACCTCAGTACCAACATCTGATCCAATTTTAAGTAATCAAATTTGTTTTACACTTTACACTATGCAATCTCACAACCTGTTAATCTTGTTTTCTGCATTAAACATCTCATTCAAGACATCTGCCCTGCTTTTGCATTTTCATCCCCATTATATCCCATTAAAACAATGGCCATATGCTTTTGACAACGGTTTACTCCCCTCGGACGTTTTTTCCGCAGGATTCAAAAGACTTACTCCCAAGATCTGATCACCCAGTGAAACACCAGATGTTCCAGAAAAACGGGTCTACCTACACCCAGCAGACATGAAGGTGTTCGACTGATGCTGCCATTGGCAGGAATCACGGCTGCAATCCCAGATTAGTCATGTGATCCCACAGGATACTAAAGTATCGAAATGCACAAACAAAAGACACATATTGTGTTTACAGTCACACCCACGTTCACACACTTTTACACACCCGACAGCATTTCCAGTGTAAAATCAGACTTGATGAGCTACTAGAATGAATGAGACAGAGAAATGAGGGTGATGCATTAAAAACTAGCATTTGGAATATAAATATTTATCATGTGAAATCATTAAAACAAATTTCTAATTATTACAAAGCATATTAGTTATATAACTTACATGCCGGGGGATGGGAAGATGAAGGAAAACAAATATTTTTACAGCTTCATTAATCACGCAGACATTAATCAGTCCTTTGTATTCTGACTGTGGACAGATTTGTTTATTTATTGTCTCGACACACGACTGACAACGTTGGGAATGAAACAGCAATAAAATTCAGAGCACACTGCAAGATTAAAATGTTCAATAAGGTCTTAAAGGAAACTAATCTCTTTTTCTGTAAGGCTGGCACACTGGGAGATGACGTTATGCGCTCCTGCACAAAGCACTGAAATGGGACTGGAGATAATGTGTCTTTTATATTGCAATCGGTAGCTATATTAATTTAATCGTGCCTTGCTGTACCTGTAAACATTTTAGTGGACTAGAAATGCATGATGCATGTATTATATAAGCCATTCCAAAATACATAAACAAGAGTGACCAGTAAAAAACGACTAAATTTGGTTATGCCCTCACTCACATGACATTCAAGAGCTAATTAACTATCAGCAAAAGTCTTGGTAGAGAATGTATAGTTTTTCAAGACATGTCCCCTTGCCCAAAATGTCAATGATACATTGAGAAGCAGCGCAAATGTGAGGCAATTAAAATGCTCCTCGGATCATGTTCTCAAAGGACAGCTGAGCGTGACATCGATGATAAAGAGTAATTATGTGAGGCTTGCTGTGATCAAACAGGCCCCACTGCTTATTAGGGCTTTTTCTTCTCTATAGTCTCTGGTGGTAATGTTTGAGTGCATTTTATTTTTTCAATGGCCACCTCTCCCCCTCTTTATTTTCGTTAAATAGAAGTACACAACAGCATATAAAAGGTAACGCCTATTCGCATTAAGAACGATAATTGAAACAGTTATCCCTTTTACGTCTGTTTCAGTCTCTGGTTGTAAAAGCGCAGAAAAAAGCTTTTGGTTTAGTTCTTTTCTAACTTGCTGATAAAAAATGTTTGTTTACACGTCACTGCATGATTAACTTTTAAAATCTGTCAGCAACCGAAACTACTGATGATTTGTGGTGTGTCGGGGAAATGACAGAAAACATATATTTACAATTCCGCAGTACGCCTGGAAAATGCATCATGGGATATCAGTACAAGGCTTGGATTTTTCAAGCGTGGCGTGAGGACATTGCTGCCATGCCTGTGTAGCTCTGGGTAGAAACGGCTGGCTCAGTAAGAGCCCTGACCTAGTATGGGATTAATGACTTTGCTGCTGGAGAGAGTTGACATTGCTGAAAGCTGTGTTTACTAGTGTTATCTATGTACAAGAACAGCAGTGGAAATTTAATACACCCACTGAGTTCTCCAAGACAAAAGCTGTGTGTTACTCCTTAAGGATGAAGAAAGTGAATCTAACGGATATCTATATCCTTGCCAACGTTAATGTGTCATGTCAGTCCATTTGGTGTGTTTGTTTATGTAAAGCTAATTGCAACACTCACTTGTTTGTTTCAGATAATAAGTTCACCGACATGCTGGGACCCTCTATAATTGGCCACTGAGCGGTGCCAAAGAGGACCCCTACTGGTCAAACAATGGCAAGAGCACTTACGACCTCTCAGTAATACAAAATAGTTCAATTATCTTATTTGAGAGATGTGAAAAATAAGAGTGAAAAAACCTCAACAAAATATTTGGATTCTTACCAATGCTAATATAACCTCTCATAAGAGGTCTATGACAACTGCAACATCAATTTGAGGTTTCCATAAAATCAAATAAGTATTAATCTGGGGATAAGAAGTCATATTAATTCTAATTAAATTAATTAGTTTCCATAAGAAAAATAAAATATTATTTGGGGGATAAGAAGTAATGTTACACACATTAAAGTTTCATATTACATCACCAAATGTGACCCTGGATGACAAAACCAGTCTTAAGTGTCAATTTTTCGAAATTGAGATTTATACATCATATGAAAGCTGAATAAATAAGCTTTCCATCGATGTATGGTTTGTTAGGATCGGACAATAGTTATCTGAGATACAACTATTTGAAAATCTGGAATCTGAGGGTGCAAAAAACCGAAATATTGAAAAAATCGCCTTTAAAGTTGTCCAAATTAAGTTCTTAGCAATGCATATTACTAATCAAAAATTAAGTTTTGATACATTTACGGTAAGAAATTCACAAAATATCTTCATGGAACATGATCTTTACTTAATATCCTAATGATTTTTGGCATAAAAGAAAAATCGATAATTTTGACCCATACAATGTATTTTTGGCTATTGCTACAAATATACCCCAGCGACTTAAGACTGCTTTTGTGGTCCAGGGGCACAAATTATTTCAGTTATAGTGTGCTGCAGGACAGGTGACATAACCCCAAAACAAGTTTGTTTGCACTTCGGGTTCCGTTACACAGATGTTAAGATATTTTGATATTTTATGTATAGAATAAAATATCAAAATATCTTAAATAACAACGACAAACAACATTACCATTATTTTTTAATAATTATTATTTTAATTTTAGATAATAGCATTATCTGTGGAAACATGGTATAAGCAATACGCCTCATGGCTGCTTATCCATTTATGCATTTATTTTATATGGAATAGAGATAATTTTATTATATAAGCAGAAGGAGACAACATTGTGCTGCAAAGGACATGAAACTAGAACAGTTATATAGAAAATCAGTTGCCTGTGACAACAGTCCAGACAAATGTCCAGTAGAAAAAAAAAACAATTGTGGACTGAATGCCACAATTGATCAATCAGAATAAAGTATTCCATCTAATAATAATAAGATACAGTAGAATAGTGGCATAGAGAGTATGACACTGTTCGTGCAAGCAAGTTCATGGCCCAGTTTGTCATAATAGCACCATATTCACACAACAGCTATTTGACGTCAAGATAAACCTCTGAAAATACACTAAAAAGATAATTCAGATAAACCGATATTGCATAAATGTGACCCTGGACCACAAAACCAGTCTTAAGTTGCACGGGTATATTTGTAGCAATAGCCAAACATACATTGTATGGGTCAAAATTATCCATTTTTCTTTTATGCCAAAAATCATTAGGATATTAAGTAAAGATCATGTTCAGTGAAGATATTTTGTAAATTTCTTACATAGCAAAACTTAATTTTTGATTAGTAATATGCATTGCTAAGAACATCATTTGTACTACTTTAAAGGCGTTTTTCTCAGTATTTAGATTTTTTTGCACCCTCAGATTCCAGATTTTCAAATAGTTGTATCTCAGCCAAATATTGTCTGATCCTAACAAACCATACATCAAAGGAAAGCTTATTTATTAATTTTTATTAAAATTGACACTTAAGACTGGTTTTGTCGTCCAGGGTCACAAATAATCTCACCATGCTTATCCAGCGTATTCAAGATATTTGAAATGGTTCCATTTAAAAAGCAAACTATTGCTTTTTAGGTTGGGAACTTTAAACCATTCTTCACACAAAAAATACAATGGCATTTGCAAAAACGACACTAACCTTCCTTTTGAATTTATTTTGGTTGGCAAATCTAAAAATAGATAGCCAGGGCCCTGCTGTCTCTCATATTTCATATTTCATGTGTCAGTGGATTCCTTAATCACAAGTGCAAATGCTCAGTGAGCACAGCTTGTTTCTCCTCACTCCAGGTCTGTATAATTCAGGCAGTCAGGTAGGAATGTATTTCTGCCCTCCTATCAAGTCTTTTCTGGAGCACTGACAGTGTGTGCATAAGCAAGGCAGCTCCCCGGTGCATTGGCCGTGCACATATAAGATGTTTCCATGGTACACTGGCTAAATGAAGTTGAGGAAAGATCGCTCACTCAAGCACTTGATCTGTGTACAAGGCAATGCTGGGAAAAGACACTGCCCAATAACAATAAGACAACTTAACGCACATGGGAAATTAGCAAGAGGAGGCTATTCGATTTCAAGATCATATCTAAAGGATTCTGTTTGCTCATAATTGCAAAATAAACAAAGACACAACTACAAAATGGATAAATCAATTTGCTGACATTATAATCTTACCTATATATTATCTTAAAGCTTCCACTAGAGAAAACAATGGTCCACTACAACATATAAAACAACTGGCCTAACCACAAGACGGACAATGCAACAATATTAGATCATTATTAACTCAATACTAAAATCCTCTGTGGTCCTTTTTTCATGACAATCAATAACTGTGAAGAAAGAGGGCGTGGTGTGATACAACATGTGAATGTAGTACTGGTTGCAGAATCAAGAATTTCAGAAAGCCGTGTAATAGCTAAATATTTTAAATTGATTTCTGTAAACAAAACAGTTTGATTCCCAGCATGCAGTACAATATTCAAAATAATTCTTCAAAACAAGGTCCCATTGGTTCCCGTTAGTTAATACATTAACAATGAGTGATCTACTTGTTACAGTATTTATTAATCTTTATTAATCTTAGTTAATAAAAGAACTATTCATTATTTCTTCATGTTACATCAAATACATTATATTAAAATACAACATTTTATTTTAATAATGTATTATTAAATGTTGAAATTAACATTAGCTAAGAACAATAAATGCTTTATAATTATTTTTCACTGTTAATTCGTGTTCACTAATGAAGCTAACTAATGTTAACAAATGAAATCTGATCATAAAGTGTTACTGTAATATGTAATTTCCTGTGTTTTGATGGAAAATGTGCTAGTCTGCATTGATTTTACAGTAAATTTTTGAATATGTGACCCTGGACGACAAAACCAGTCTTAAGTGTAAATTTTTCAAAATTGAGATTTATACATCATCTGAAAGCTGAATAAATAAGCTTTCCATTGATGTATGATTTGTTAGGATCGGACAATATTTGGCAAAATACTGGCAAAAAAATCTAAATATTGAGAAAATCGCCTTTAAAGTTGTCCAAATTAAGTTCTTAGCAATGCATATTACTAATCAAAAATTAAGTTTGGATACATTCACGGTAAGAAATTTACAAAATATCTTCATGGAACATGATCTTTACTTAATATCCTAATAATTTTTGGCATAAAAGAAAAATGGATAATTTTGACCCATACAATGTATGTTTGGCTATTGCTACAAATATACCCCAGCGACTTGAGACTGCTTTTGTGGTCCAGGGTCACATATAGTATTTTGTTGTAAGACAGTACTGCTATATCTATCTCATGAAATCCTGTGATATTGACTGCCTTATTTTACAGTGCCTCTCTGAAGCCGATAATAGATATTGATCTTCAAATTTGAGACGACAAGTTAATAATAATCATGTACACATCATATGTACTAAGAAATCTTTTCTCTTTCACGTCCTTTAAGGTTAACTACTATAGTGTTGGCACACCAAGTTACAAATTAAATGTACACATCAAGCCTCAAATCGAGGCATGAAAGATTCATCAAATTCCAGGTCACTATTTGGCAGATCTTCTTAAAAATATAAAAGACTCTGTCCTTTCAGATCCTCCTGTATGACAGATATAACTACATATCAGCTGTGAGTGTCATCTCAGATGACAACGATGGCAAGTGTCTGTGTCATCAACAGCTTTATCTCTGGGGTCATTATCAGAAAAGCTAGGAGACTGAGTCATTCCATACCAAGTGGCTGGAGTCAAAGTCTGATATTTATCAATAGGTCTATTATTTTCTCCTGAGCAGAATACTGAACACTATATGAGCATGATAAAATTCCTCTGTTACCTTATAACAAAACAGTTAAAAAAATTATTAATAGCAAATATTTATTTTTCTTTTTAATTTATTTATTCTTCTTTTTATTTATTATATAATTTAAAAAAACAACAACCTTGCTACGTGTATTGCGTTAGGCTAACTGAGACTAGTACTTGGATATTGCACTGTTGCTTTGGATAAAAGCGTCTGCTAAATAACTAAATGACTAAATGTAAATGTAAATAAATCAAAATCTGCAAAAGTCACTTTTATAAAACAAGATAAATCTAAAAGAAACTGCGGTTCACCTGTTAGATCATATATGAATATGAAATAAAGGCATATAAAGACAAGCTCTACAGGCTAGCAATGACCAAACAGAAGAAGGCTAGAAACCTAACAGGAATGGCTTTGGGATAATGACAAGAAAACAAATTGTTAGTAAAATGCCTATTATAAGTACTAATGCGCTCCATGTGCTGCACCATTTTAATAATTAATAATAATACCAGCACTCTGCTTTTGCGCATTTTAATGTCTCCACGCCAAGTTTAAGCTATTGACTACCTGTCCATTATTCTGAATTTGCAGTCCCATTGAGAAAGTCAGGTCATAACCGTTTTCTAGTATTATCTGTATTGAATATTTGAACATTTAACTAAAAATGTTATGAATGTTTATGGATGTTTTGAATGCATTCTTCACTCATTTTTATTGTATATTGCAAATACTACTAATAGGAGAGCCACTCATCCTGTTATTCTGTGAGATACCTCTATGAGGTCTTTAAGTGTATACAACCCGTTACAAAATGCATACACAGCTCCTCCATTCTAAATCATATGCAGCCATATACGGTAGCTAGCAGGTTAATACCAGTATGCATACAATATTTCACAGTCATGCACTGTTGCTGTCTGAGAGCATGCTCTTAGTGTGGGTGCATCAGCACATTAAAATGTTGAATGCCAGGGCCAGGTTTGCTGAAACCTTTCTGCACAAAAAAAGGAAAAAAAAAAAATTAATTCCATATGTAATGTATAATTTATGATCAACCTGAGAATGTCCGATCCCCTGAATGATCAATATTCTCTCTCTCCATCTCTCTCTCTCTCTGTTGCATTATATCTCTTTTGATTTTTTTTCTGTAGAAAAGTACTTTTGTGCATTAATGTATCAGTAAATCAAACCTTTGCAGCTATAGTATATTATTATATTATAATATATTACTCTCTCTCTCTCTTTCTCTCTCTCTCTCTCTCTCTATATATATATATATATGTACACACGTGGTCAGAATTGTTGGTACCCATGATAAATATGATAATAGGAGGTTGTGAAAATAAATCTGCATTGTTAATCCTTTTGATCTTTTATTTAAAAATCACAAAAATCTAACCTTTCATTGGAGAATAAGAATTTAAAATGGGAGGAAATATCATTATGAAATAAATGTTTTTCTCTAATACTCATTGGACACAATTAATGGTACCCTTTTATTAAATACCTTTTGAAACCTGCATTTGCCAGTTTAACAGCTCTAAATGTTCTCCTATAATGCCTGATGAGGTTAGAGAACACCTGACAAGAGATCAGAGACCATTCCTTCATCCAGAATCACTCCAGACCCTTTAGATTCCCAGCTCCATGTTGGTGCTTCTTCTCTTCAGTTCACCCACTCATTTTCTATAGGGTTCAGGTCAGAGGACTGGAATGGCCAGCAGAAGCTTGGTTTTGTGCTCAGTGACCCATTTTTGTGTTGTTTTTAAGGTTTGTTTTTGGATTATTGTCCGGTTGGAAGATCCAAACATGCCCCATTATAAGATTTCTAACAGAGTCAGTCACTTATTGATTTTTTTATCTGTTGGTATTTAATAGAATCAAAGATGCCATGTGTCTAAACAAGATGTCCAGGACCTCCAGAAGAAATACAGGCCCACAACATTAAAAGTACAGCAGTATAGTTCATTGTAAACATGGGGTACTTTTCATCCCTGTGTTCACCAAACCCATCTTGAGTGTTTGCTGCTAAAAAGCTCATTTTTTTAGTTTCATCTGACCATAGAAGCCAGTCCCATTTGAAGTTCCAGTCGTGTCTGGTAACTGAATCTGCTGGAGTTTGTTTTTGGACGAGCGAGGAGAATTTTTCTTGTAACCCTCCCAAACAACATGTGGTGATATAGGTGATGTTTGACTTTTTTTTTTTTTTTTTTAGGTTTTCTGACCCTGAGACTCAACTATTTTCTGCAATTCTCCAGCTGTGGCCCTTGGAGAGTCTTTAGCCACTCAAACTCTGCTTCTCACCGTGCATTAGGACGATACAAACACACATCCTCTTCCAGGCAGATTTGTAACATTTTATGTTGATTGGAAATTTTTAATTATTGCCCTGATTGTGGAAATGGGAATTTTCACTGCTCTAGCTTTTTTCTTAAAGTCACTTTCTAATTTGTGAAGCTCAGTTATCTTTTGATAACTATATATAAGAAATATATTCTTTGGTTTTTCTCATTGTGATGGATGATGGATGGCCTTTGCTTTCTCTCCTATTTATATTCCTGTGAAGCAGGAAGTCATGGCTGGATAATTTCATGTTCATAATCACCCTGGTGTGTTCAAAATTGTAAATATGAATGGGACTATACTTCACATATATTTTACTCATAACTTAAGAATTTCTAGGGGTGCCAATAATTGTGTCCAACATGTATTTGAGAAAACAACTGAATTATTATTAAGAGAAAAAAATGTTATATTGTAGCCTATTTAACAAAGCAATAAGTATACTTTTAGTGTAAATTATTGTTAAAATTCTGCTTTTTATATGTAAAATAAATCACCAGCCTTATAATTTATGGGTAAAGGGATTCCCGGAATTCCCTGCATAAAATAACACATTTTTAGATCACATTTTTAGACACAATTAGGAACTGTAAAATATAGGCTACAGTCACCAAAATGCCATCCTGTAAAGTTTGCAACCCTTAGGCTACCATACTTTCACGGTAAAATTCTTGCAACCACAGTGGATTTTTTTATCAAAAAATGTAAGAAAATAAAAGAGATAAATATCATAATTCTCTTGTTAATGAGCTGCATATGCATAAGTGAGCACCAGCATACTATGGATAACATATACATGAATGTGCCACGTGTGGGAAAAGATAGCATATTATTCAAATAGCCTATAAATTAATAAACACATATGACATGAGGGCCTAATAGTTACTATACCAGCTGAATTATTGTTTATTCTTTTTCAAAACGGCCTCACCTAAGCAAGTGCAGAGAGAGGCGGTCAGTCTAGCCACATACAGCCCTCCCATTTCCACATCAACACACCTAAAACTAACATCTTTCATACTCAACATCTATTTAAACAATGTCTTATAAAGGATTTTTCTATGTTAGAAGGTCAAATATGCTCATTTTCAGTCGTAATGCTAGAAAAAATGAGGCTACACGTACCAGTAAAGCAAGAATTCATTCAAAATGAATGGACACAAATGAAAACGGTGCTTTACAAGCAAAGCCGTTGACAGTTGGGATTTCATAACGAAATGCGAGGAACATGCTGTCAAACTAGACAAAGAAGCAGCGGTCATGTCCGTGGACTAGTGTAATCTTATAAATACATCATTGAAATTTAGGTCAATAGGGAAGTAATAGGTTTTCTGCGCTCGCGCTCGCGCTCCCCCTCCCATCCGTCTTGGATGGAGAATGATGCTCTAATGGATTCCATTTTCAGTTCCCAGCCTGCGCTCACAGCCCTCTGAATACAAGCATTAAATGCGATATATATATTAAAAAAAAAAAAAAAACTAAACACAAAACCAGCGTCATCCACATGCTAACAAACACATAACATGCGCTGTTAATACGCGTACCGGGGGTTTCGCAACTGTTTCGAGCGTTTTCTTGGCAGATAAAGTGGTTGTAGGTGGGGAATGTGACAGCTGGAAATGCAACTGGAATGACATTGCGCTTACCGAATAATGTCCAGAGGAACAACGCTCTTCTCGCTTCCCCTCCCCGATTAATGCCGACAATTCACAGCGAGCGACACACGGAAATCATTCCCAACGACTGGCATTGAAAGCAGAAGAGATGCTGGTGTGTCGAGGAAAGGATAGCATCCGCTAGGTATCCAAGGAAAACCGTGAGGATAGAAGGAGACCGGAAAACTGCGGTGGGTAGCCACGGACACACCAGCAGCAGCAGCAGCGCCTGCTTTCTCCCTCTCTCTCCTCCTCTTCCCTGCTGGACCATCCCCATCCGAGCACCTTGCTGCAGTGATGACGACGCGTCCCACAGCGACATCTCGCGCTCACGTTTCAAATCGCACCTCTACACTCCCATTGGAGCGACAGAGTGTCGGACTCGTGACAATCCAAGTCATTTTTGGTCCATAAGTTGCAGTTTAATTTTCCTTTCCGCGGTTTTATGAAGATTCGACTTCCTAGTTTTAAAATATGGGTGTGCCACATTCAAGAGATTTGTGGTCAAACAGAATAGCTAGACAAAAAATAATAATATTGTGCACATAAATGTATTTCTGGCATGACAACTCTCGGAGGGATTGGTGTGGCAATGTACATGACAATGTTATGTATTTGTTCTTGGCGGAATAGATCTGCTACACTGCTGCTGCGAAAAAGACATGTTGCTGTGAGCATGTAGGAAATACTGCTGCTGCACATATAACATAGCGTACATGATCACCCCGTAGCAGATCTATACAGGTGGAGTTGGGGAAGATGGAGGGTTTCTAAAGTGCGCTGCTGCTACAGCAAACACTGGTCAAGTATTTGAATGTTGAGCAGCTAGCTCATTGGCTACTGATACAGGAGAAAACCAATCAGCTGTGACATGTGATAAGGATGTCATTTTGTCATATTGAGCTAGATCTGTTGGACTGCGCCATCTAGAGTTTCATGCCAGAACTTTGTTATGACCGAAACTGCAATGTATTTTTATTTTACACCAACAATTCACTATTGAAACTGCCCTCTTCTCTGCCAATTTTTGAAGAAGATAAGTCAACGAATTTAGGGGGTTAGGCAATTTCCAAGTTTGCTATCTATGTTTTGGTAATTCAACATGTGAAAGCAGCAATACTTTGGCAATTTGTTTGCAAACTGTACACGTACATTATTACAAATTGCAGTTACAACATTCAAACTAAACAAATATGTACACACACACACACACATTAGCGTATAACTAGCTAGCATAAAAACTGAAAATGTACAACCAAAAAAATAATATATATATATATATATATATATATATATATATAACATGCTATTAGTCTGGAAAACATCCAGTTATTAGTTCTTTCTCAAAAAAAATATTGCTTATTGCATTGCCTGATTTCCAGACAGACTGAAAAAAAACCTGTTCTATTATTCCTGAAAGCTGCATAAAAACAGCCAATCAGATTACAGTTTGCCAGACCGAGAAAGTGCTTTTCAGCCAGTCATTTAACAGAATATGGGTGGTCAGTGGACGTCCTGTCTGAGGCTAACATCCAGAAATTGTTTAAGAGACACTTTTTAAGGAAGATTTGCCACAACATTTGTGGATTAGCATATTGTAAAAACATGAATCGTGATGGGATGATGGTTTCTCTTTTCAGGTGTGGTGAGTTAATGAAGGAAATGGATAATCAGATAAAGGACATTTTCTGTTTGATCGGTTTAGATTGCTGCTGCCTTTGTCTGTAAAGGTATTCAGTGCTGACTAAAATGTCAGCATGATGTCATGTGAGAGGCACCATTGTATGAAAACACTGTTAATCCCATTTATGCCAACCATCAGCCAAAGCAACACACAGAGAGACAGCGTGTCTGGAGGGGGGACTTCCGCTGTGGAGCAGCGGACACAGGCGTTCATTCACTCCGGTGGCACTGAGTAGAAGATTAGAGGATGAAAAGGCACATACTTATTTCCCTATACTCACAATTAACTCCCATTCCATTACAATTCATCATCTAAAGATAAATCTTTCTTGGGGTCAGAAAGACAGTCAGAATCAGAATCAGACTTTATACTGTCATAGTAAATAAAAAAGGACCACCAGACGGGCACTGGCACCACTTCTGTTATAAGTAATTACAGTTAAATTCTTTCAGCAATGACAGTCTGAAGTGTTAGTCCAATGTTATAAACCGCTTCTAATTTGAAGAAGATAAGCTACAGTAAATCTAAACTTCTAAAGTATTTAGCTACACATCCAGCTACTAACAAAAGCAGCTACACTGAAGATATAATTTATTTTTATAGAGAAGTATGGAAACAGTACAGTACAGATCTGGAGTTAATACATAGGCCTACACAATGAACATACTTAACAACTAAAAAGCTAGAACTTGTGACAAACAGCAGCATTTACCTAATATGTCATATAGAATGAGTTTCCCACTGCTAGTCACAAGAAGACGTTTTGCAACACATTATAAGATATTTCAGCTCAGTTGGGCGTTAAGCTGAGTGCACAATAAAATGTGACATGATTAGTCCTCCAAGTATTATTGTGCACATGCATACTGCATCTTCCACTATCATATGTTGACAGGAGAGATGAATGTTTGTTTGTTTTTTAAATGAGGTTAGACTGTTTAATATCTGCAATGAAGCACATTAGCTCAGAAAACATTATATTGTCAGGTGCATTGCAGCTCAAGCCATGTATAAAAAAGTTTTAGAGAAAACTTTTCATGTTCAGTGCTTATTAAACAGCGGCATACATGATTTGCGTTGTATGCTGAACAATATAGAATATCAGGTTTTTGTGAAAATAGCAGCAATTTTATATAATCTAATAAAATAAAAAGACAGGGTGCTGTTAAAACCACTTCCTCAAGACTTCGCTTAAATCGTCAAGCCTTCTCTCTCTACAACCCATTGCTTTGTCGTATCCATGGTGACTAGGCAATTATATTATATTATTATATAGATATAGACATCTACGATATTACTTGTCAAGCAGAAAAGCAACGAAAATGTGGTATCTGTTATTAAGTCGACGTTTATTATAGCTAATTTATAGCTTTCCAGGCTGTTGCTGCAATATCACAAGACAGTTATTTCAGTGGGAAGTTATACTTAAGGGAGCACTAACATTTTTTGCATACTATTAAAAAATCTCTAAAGCTAAAGGCATGTTGCAGTGATGCAGTTTCTTTTACATTAATTCAACATTATGTTGCACAGGTTTTTATGAGCACACAAAAATGTCTTTTTGTTGACCACTTGGGTGTGGGCCTAAACAAAAACCCTATCAGCTGGGGTTACTGGTTTTACAGTTTATGGCGGGTGCTAATTGGTCCCACATGATGATGTTTTTATGGTTTTACAGTATATAATTAGGCATAGTTTACTGGAAGTGGCTTCTGGGTTCGCCAAGTGTTCAACATACCAGCGCAGGGATGTAATTTTAGTCGTCCAACCAACTGTGGGTTTCAGGACAGTGTGTGTTATTTATACATTTTTCAGTGGCTGACAAAATTAACTTTGTGTTTACTTCAGAAACAATCATATAGGAGAGAAGGTCTAGCCTGGTAATACCAAACTTTGCTACTTCGCTTTGCTTCGTAGACAGAGTCTGGAACAGTGTTGCCAACTAATTTTCAGAGAAAGTTGCTAAAGGAAGGTCAATTTGTTGCTAAAAGTTGCTAAATGACGTTGTCATTGTGTAATCACGGCGCAAATTTGTGTCACATCAAATCTCAGCAAAAATATATATTTTATATATGTTAATTTAGATTTGTTTGTAAAATAATATGCATAATATAATATTAAAATATAAATAACTGTATTTTAAAATACATCGAATTATTGAACACTTATGCATTTTTAATGATTACAATTACATTTTTTGGTAACACTTTATTTTAGGGTCTTTTAACTAGTTGCTCATTAGCATGCATATTGTCACGAATCTGGTGTGCACTTCCGTTCATTCACCACCAGAGGTCACTCACTCACCACATTGACTTTCACACCACACATCACAATGGACTACGTTTCCCATCAGCCATCTCACCAATCACACGCTCACCTGATCACACGCACACAGCTGTAAACAATCACACTCTCTACTTAAACCCTGGACTTTCCTTCCGTCACTGCCGAGCAGAGGTGGGTAGTAACGAGTTACATTTACTTCGTTACATTTACTTCGTTACATTTACTTGAGTAAATTTTTTGGGTAACTAATACTTTTAGAGTATATTTAAAAATGGGTACTTTTACTCTTACTCAAGTACATTTTTACTGAAAAAACGGTACTTTTACTTCGTTACTGTTGGCGACGCTCCTCTCGTTACTTTATCTTAATGCAATACAAGTTAAAAATCCTTAAATTTATTCCAAGCGCGCCATCTACTCTGGGCAATGAGCGATGCCCATTCGCGAATGATTCATTCTTTTGAGTCAATTCTGTTCAAGGCTTGATCAAACCAGTTGGCAGACCAGTGAATCGGTTCGCGAATCAGTTTGAATGATTCGTTCAGTTTCCTGCCGCACGCGCTGAGTCGCCTGAAGCGGTTCTCACTCAGAGTTGTAACATCGAGAGCGTTGAAGACGTGGCTTTGGATCAACAGTCAGTTGAAAGCAAATCTGCAAAGGCTATGGTTTACTAGCTATGAAGATCTTTAATAGATGAACACGGCGTGTGCTGTCGCTTCCACAGGTATAGATTCGATTACAGTACACGATACCACTATGACATTACCAGTTTGTTGTACATGTACCTTACACATTAAATGCAATGTATAATTGATTCATTAAATAAGCTGTCACAGAGTATGAAATAAACACCCGCCAAACCCGTGTTAATTACAGGAGGAATGCCTTGCCTAGACACAATTAATATGGAAATTTTCACAATATTTAAGCTTGCAGAAATAAAGGCTACATTTGTTTACATTTTGCAGAACAGACGGAAGAAGATCCGTCAATGTGCATTTGTTTCGTTATGTTCAGATGTTCTGTAGCGGTCATGTGAGGAGTTTTCACTCTTCTCCGTGTCAGAGGTTATATACATTTATAATACATAATTAAACTTTAAAATATAATTTAATTTAACTCAGTGATGCAAATCAGAATTTGTATCAGCTGTTACTCCAGTTTTCAGAGTCATATGATCCTTCAGAAATCATTCAAATATATTGTTTTATTACCAGTGTTGTTGAAAAAAAAACAAAAACAAAACAACAGCATATGCTGGTTGGGTATGTTTTGAAGCTGGGATGCTGGTTTGTGCTGGTCATGTGCTGGTCTTGAGCTGGTTGGACCAGCTTAGGACAAGCAAAGGACCAGCTTAAACCAGCTCAAACCAGCATCCCAGCTTCAAAACATACCCAACCAGCATATGCTGTTTTTTTCAACAGGGAACAGTTTTGCTGCTTAATATTTTTTGGAACCTGTGACATTTTGTTCAGGGTTCTTTTATGAATAGAAAGCTAAAAAAGAACAGCATTGATAATAAATCAGGCTGATAAAAATTCTGATTTGCATCACTGAAATAAATTACATTAAAAAAAATGAAAGGTATTTTGAACGGCAGTGTGTGTGTGTGTGTGTGTATAAAAATGTATCTAAATATCTATATATCTAAATAAAAATAGACTATATTCAGTATATGATCCAAAGTAACTAGTAACTAACTACTTGAGTAGTTTTTTTATCTGATACTTTTTTACTCTTACTCAAGTAACTATTCAGACTATTACTTTTACTTTTACTTGAGTAAATATTTCTTCAAGTACTTTTACTTTTACTTGAGTACAGTTTTTGGGTACTCTACCCACCTCTGCTGCCGAGTATTGTATGCATTATCGCTGCCCTACTGAGCCCCGTTAGTTTTCCTAGTCTTGCCTTGCCTCGCCTAGCCCTGCCTTTGCTCGGACTGTTTCCCCCTGCCTGGACTATCACTGACGTTTTGGATTACCTCTCCTGTCTCGCCCCTTTGGATACTGTTCGCCGATCGTCGACCCACGCTTGTCTTTGTTTACTCTTTGTCTCGCCCATGTTATACCTGTTTGCCATTGTTTGACCCTGCCTGTTATGACCACGTCTCTGCTCAATAAAAGTCTGCAGATGGATCCGCACGTCTCACGTCTCGTCAGCCCCGTGACACATATTACTAGAATATTAGCCATTTATTAGTAGTAATTAAGCACATATTAATGCCTTATTCTACATGATCTTATTCTACATCCCTAATCCTACCCAATACCTAAACTTAACAACTACCGCACTAACTATTAATAAGCAGCAAATTAGGAATTTATTGAGGGAAAAGTCGTAGTTAATAGTGAATAAGTGTTCCCTATTCTAAAGTGTTACCAATTTTTTTTTATTTTTTTTTTATAGCTAGTAAACTAGTAATACAACACATTCTCAACAATTATGCTCTAAGCAGTGTATTAGTAGTTAGTATGGTACACTCCAAGAAATAATTTTCTGTATTGGTTTTTTACCTGCATTTTAAATTACACATTGTGTTTTCGGGTTACAGGGTTACAATGGATAATGGATAATGTCCTGGAAAATTAGTGGTAGCCTATCTTTTCCATTTTTCTTACAGCGTACTAAGTGATCAACAATTGCAAGTAAGCTACTGTGACACTCACAAAAATAGGTTTTGTTGAGATTATTATATTTAGTTTTCTTTCCTTTTATTACACATTAAATACTATTGAGAGAATACACAGAAGCACGCTATGACATGCTGTTTCATAGAACGGACACAAGGTGGCAGTACCTTTCAGCCGCGTCACTCTGGGACCCTTAGCGAGGCGCGGAGGAAGACAAGCTCATAATCCGGTTGAATGGAGAAAGAGCAAGTGTTGTCCCACGTCACTAATTTCTGTGTCATATTTCCAGTATTTCCAGTGTACTTCGACCAGGGTTATAAAAATATATCTGCTAGCGGACCCCTGGCCGGGACCCGTTACAGATTCTTGGGGGCTCGTCCGGGATCTTCGGCGCCACCTAGCGGAGTGGGAGCCGAATGATGACAACACTGACCAGCGACTAACCCTATCCAGCCGTGAAACTGCGACTGCGAACGAGTGGAGGTCTACGATCTGGAGCTGACTGTATCATCGCCGAACTGTGTTGCTAGCCGTGGAGAGATGAGGAGCCATCATGTCGAGTGGTGGGAGGAATGTGGAACATTAGGAAAAGCCTACTCACTCTGTCAGCTGGAAAGCTTCTTCAGGTCGCCAGAGCAGTAGAGCCAGTGTCGAGCGAGGACCAGTCAGAGCTGGTGGAGGGAGACCAGGAAGGATGTTACCATCACATCAACTCGTTCATGTACAGTAAGCAGTTACTTGACACGGAGGACGAGGGAATGGGTCAGTTGTTGATGTTGAAAGACGCTATTGATGATGTGGTGAAATGTCGTGATGATGTGTCGACGTCAAATGTGAAAGATGATTCTGAGTTACATACTGAGCAGGGTAGGGATAAGCTTGATGACTGTGCTGATTTTATTGAAGGTTCAGTCCTTATCCAAACAGCCCCTGAAAACACCACAGACACTCACAAACAGAGCCACCACACATTCAATGTAGCTAGTGCTGCGTCACCTAGTGATATTGCTGAACTAGATTCAGACCCAATAGAAGCAGCAATGTTAAGTACACCTGACACAGCTAACACTGATTTGCTTAAAGTGCTAGCTAGCTATGAAGAGTTTAGCAAGAAACTCATACAGTGCTTACCAACACATACTGTACCGCCACAGACACAGTTAACCCCAGCCTCAGGCCTTCTTCAACAGCCAGACAGAAAACCACCGAGTGAACTTGTCTCTCAGTCGGCACGTGAGGGGATGGTGTCCTTAAGGGAACTCAGCTACCTGCCTCGGAGAGAGTTCAAAGTGCAAGGCAGACAGATCGGTGACCAATCTTCAGACATCAGCTACAATAATGTCTGTAGACAAATTGATGATGGAATCAAGGAAGGATTCCCCGATTCAGAGATTGTTCGTGGTGTGCTAAGAATCATGAAGCCAGGCATATTCAAAGAAATGTTGATAAACAAAGACGACATGACAGTGACTGAACTCAAGGGGTTTCTTCAAACTCACCTAAGAGAAAAAAACAGCACAGAGTTATTTCAAGAGTTGATGTGCACAAAACAAGACGAGAACGAGACACCACAACAGTTTCTTTATCGTGTGATAGGTCTAAAACAACGTGTTCTATTGACGTCGAGATTAGCTGATACTGACATCAAGTACGCTACAGCTACAGTGCAAGATGTTTTCTTACATACAGTGTACCAAGGCTTTGGGCACAAGCACAACGACGTACGTAGAGAACTCAAACCGTTGTTGGCAAACAGAGAGATCACTGATGATATGATTCTGCGTCATGTGATGAAAATCACTAGTGAGGAAAATGAGAGAATGAAAAGACTTGGTCCTTCACACCGACAAACCGTAACCAATGTACAAAGCACACAGCTCGGGTCGGAGGTGGGGAAGACAACTAGCACAAAGTCAGAGAGTGCGGCGTCCAAGTCAAATCAAACAAAGCCAGATCCTCTGAAAGATCTCACGACCAAAGTAGAGGAACTCACTAAGCTGATTGAAGCCATGCAAAAACAAAACCAACAGCAACCGACTCATCATGGACGTCAGTATCAGAATAGAGTACAAACAAGATGGGGAAAACCTTATGGTTGTCCAAGCTGCGTGGAACTAGACAAACAAGACTGTAAACACTGTTTCACATGTGGGGAGAAAGGACACTGTGCAGCGGGCTGTCTAAAACGACCAAGGAAGCAGGGAAACTTAAATCGGGCACTGGAGAGGGACATCTAGTGGCCGAGTCGGGAAGCAAGTCCCAACCAGAAAGTGAGGTCGGTAATGACAAGTTGCACCGTTCTTCACTCCCAACCTCAGTAGCGACAAGAACAGTAAGTCACTGTAACAAAGCAGTTCAGCTTACTCCTCAGTCACCACGTGCAGCTAAAGCCAGAGCTGTTGCTAGTTTAATTGGGAAAAGGGCCTTAGTTCAGAGCTATCTAAATGGCTTAGCAGTCACCTCCTTGCTCGACTCTGGGTCACAAGTTAGTATAATTAGCCGTGCCTGGAAAGAAGAGTACTTACCCGACCTCAGGATTAACTCAGTCTCTGAGATCTTGGGAGAGGAGGAACTGAAAGTTATTGCGGCAAATGGAAGTATCATTCCATATGATGGGTGGGTAGCTATTACAGTAAACTTGCCAGGGAACTTGGACCCCAACCTGTCCATTAGTGTTCCATTCCTTATCAGCAGCTACCCCATGGATAAACCATTGATTGGCTTTAAAGTTTTGGAAGTACTCATTTGTGGCAAACCAGAGAGGCTAGTGCCAATACTCGCTAACTTGCTTAGAAACGCCATATCTGTTCCCAAAGAAACAGCTGAAGCCCTCGTCAAGTTTATTCAGACAGCAAAGCCAGTCACACGACAAGGACGCATAAGGACAGGGGTCAAGGATATTGTGCTCCCAGCTGGTCAAGTGTTGTGGGTGAGGTGTCGGGTTCCGCCAAACATGGACACCTCCACCCGACTAATGTTGTTCGAGACAGATGAAGATAGCCTATCACCTGGACAGTGGGATACAGGGCCAGGGTTGTTTGAAATCCAGAACCCGACAAAACCCTATGTCACCATTCCAATTGGTAATAACACCAATCATGACATCATGATACCACGTAAAACAGCTTTAGGGATCCTGCAGCGTGTTGAAAATGTGGTGGAGGCGGATATCCTGGACAGGTCACAGCCTGCAGCGACTATCAGTCAGGTCACCACCACTCAAGACAGCAACTCAGACTCACCGCTGTGGGACCCACCTGTAAGCCTTGACCATCTGGAGGAAGAACAGCAAGAAGCCGCTAGGAAGATGCTTCACGAGGAGTCAAACGCCTTTGCAAGAGACGGAAACGACCTCGGCTGTATCCCAAACCTACAGATGGTGATCAATCTAAATGACGATATCCCTGTGCAAAGAGCATACACATCCATTCCCAAACCGTTGTTCATAGAAGTGAAAGAGTACATTCAAGATCTTCTTGTGAAGGGTTGGATAGTGAAATCTAAGTCTGCCTATTCTGCACCAGTGGTGTGTGTACGGAACAAAGACGGCACGCTTCGTCTTTGCATAGACTATCGTCTTCTGAATCAAAAGACCGTACCCGACAGGCATCCTCTGCCACGAATACGGGATTTGATAGACATGTTAGGAGGATACTCCATGTTCAGTATACTGGACCAAGGTAAAGCTTACCACCAGGGGTTCATGGCAGAAGGGTCACGTCATCTCACGGCCTTCATCACCCCCTGGGGCCTTTACGAATGGGTAAGGATTCCGTTTGGATTATCTAACGCACCTGCAGCTTTTCAAAGGAGCATGGATGAGATGTTAGGCTCTCTGAGAGATGAGTACTGCATCCCGCACCTGGATGATCTTCTGTGCTACTCCAGATCTTTCAGTGACCATGTGGAGGTGATCCGTAAAATCCTCAGAGCACTGCAGCACCATGGAGTGAAGCTACGAGCAGAGAAGTGCGAGATGTTCCAGAAGGAGGTTCGCTATGTTGGACGCTTGGTATCAGCTGAGGGAGTTCGAATTGACCCTAAAGACCTCGAGGCAGTGATGGCTTTAAAAACCAAAACACCCCAAACAGTTGGTGACCTCCGACGGGTTCTCGGCTTCCTGAGTTACTATCGTTCCTACATACAGGACTTCGCCAAAATAGCAAAGCCGTTGTATGAATTGCTACAAGTGAAGTCCTCCATGCCACAACCTCTTTCACGTCACCACAAGTCCAAGGGTCCACAACTTCCGTCCAAAACACCCATCTCATGGAAAGATGAGCATCAGAGTACTTTGGAAAGACTTGTTCATATGCTGACCAAACCTCCAGTACTTGCATACCCTAACTTCGAGGAAGCATTCGTCTTACACACGGATACATCGGAGAAAGGACTCGGCGCAATTCTCTATCAACGACAAGATGGAAAGATGCGAGTCATCGGATATGGATCACGAACTCTGACACCGGCGGAGAAGAATTACCGGCTCCACAGCGGAAAGCTCGAGTTCCTTGCTTTGAAGTGGGCAGTGTGTGAGAAATTCAGAGACTATCTCTTCTATGCTCCACATTTCACCATCTACACTGATAACAATCCACTCACCTACGTCATGAGCACTGCGAAACTCAATGCAGTTGGACATCGTTGGGTTGGAGAATTGTCAGAGTTTCACTTCAATATTAAATACAGACCGGGAAAAAGCAATATAGATGCCGACACGCTCTCCCGCATTCCACTTGATATTGACAGCTATATGGAGACATGCACTGGAGAACTGTCCCAGGAAGTACTACATGCGGCATGGGCAGGGGGTAGAGCAGCCCAGAAGAAAGATGTAGCGTGGATAGCTGCACTCTACACCTCCTCTGCTGATGTAATACCACAGCTTTGTTTAAACTTGCCTGAAATAAGTCACGAAGAGCTGGCAAAAGCTCAATGTGATGACCCTGGAATAGGGGACATAATGAAACTGAAAGAGAAAAATAATGTTCTTACTGATGATGTCAGAAAGTCAGTGAGTGGGCTCACTCGCAAGCTTTTCCATAAGTGGAATCAACTGCATTTGGAGAATGGAGTCCTGTACCGGCAAACATCAGAGAGAAAACAGTTAGTCCTACCTACCAAGTATCGGTCGATTGCCCTAAAACATTTCCATGACAACATGGGACACGTTGGCACTGAACGTGTGCTTCATCTCGCCAGAGAACGTTTCTATTGGCCACACATGAAGAGGTGTATAGAGGAGTATGTCACCAGGAAATACAGCTGTATAAAGCAAAAGAAACCCACCACACATGTGCGTGCGCCAATGGGTGGTCTGACTTCTGCTTCCTCTCTTGACCTGGTTTGCATAGATTACTTACATCTGGAGAAAAGCAAAGGAGGCTATGAGTACATTCTGGTAGTAATAGACCATTTTACCAGATTTGCCCAGGCTTACCCCACCAAAAACAAATCAGGACAAACTGCAGCTGAGCGGATATACAACGACTATACCTCGTCTGGGTTATCCAAATCGTCTCCACCATGATCAAGGACGTGAGTTTGAGAACAATCTGTTTCACACTCTTGGACGGCTGTCAGGGGTCGGACACTCACGAACATCTCCATACCACCCACGGTGTAACCCTGCTGAGCAGTTCAACCATACACTGTTACAAATGTTACGGACACTGACAGACAGAGAAAAAGAGAAATGGAAAGAACATTTACCACAAATGATACACGCACATAACTGCACGCGCCACGAGTCGACAGGATGCTCGCCTCATTACCTGCTGTTTGGACAACATCCCCGTCTGCCCGTGGATCTTTTGTTTGGATTAATAGAAAACACAGAATCAGTGACACACAAAGGATATGCGGATAAATGGTCAAAAGGGATGACGGAAGCGTACAAGTTTGCAAACAGATCCAGCCTATCATCGAGTGCGAAGAACAAGTCTTACTATGATCAGAAGGTGAGGGGCGTGGTCCTCAAACCAGGAGATCGAGTACTGGTCCGAAACATGGGTGAACGAGGTGGACCTGGTAAGTTACGCTAATACTGGGAGAAGAGGATCTATGTGGTAAAGGAGCAAATCTCAGACAATCCCGTTTATGTCATTCATCCTGAAGGAGATCCGAGTGCGGGGAATAGGACTATACACAGAAACTTGCTGCTGTTAGTAAATGACTTACCTGTTGAGAGTTCGACACAGCCAGCTGACTCCGTGGTAGCTCCCCGTCAGAGACGACGACAACCGCAACGGAGGACAAGCTCTGCTGACAACGATGAGACACCGGACACGGATAATGACGATGATGAGTGGACAGGAGGTTATTGGCTGAGGACACCTGTAATCAGAAGGGAAAATGATCAAGCTGGACATAACAGATCAGTGATCTCAAGGAGAGAGCAAAGTCCAATGTCAAAGTTATATCCTGCAATAGCACCTGATCAGACTCCACAGAAACAGACAATGATTCGTAAAGACTGTTCAAGTACATTACCTACGAGGGAAACTGTATCGATGGACACATACTTACCCGAGAGGCGAGAGATACACCTTCCTGAAGAAGAAGAACAACAGTCAGAGGATAGAGGAATAGAAGTAGTGGGAAGAGAATCACAGACAAGCGAACCATCTGATGACACTTACCTACCGCTGCCTGAAGAGGATGAACAGAATGCAGAGGACAGGGAAGTGGAAGTAGTGGGAGAAGAACAGACAAGTGAACAACTTGAGGATACTTACCTATCTCAACTTGAAGAGGATGAGACAAATGGACATAAGGAGCAAGTACAAGAGGAAAGACCGAGTTCTCCCTCTACTATGACTTGGCCTGAAGAAGGGACACAAAGAGAGGTTAGGAGGTCAGTTAGAGAGAAACGACCCACACCAATATTCACTTATGAGTCACTGGGCCAACCCTCCTTACAAACCCATGTAGAGTCCATTTCCTCACAGTCTACCTCACCCCCCTACCTTTCATGTCACATATGCATAGCCAGTTCATTCTACCTACTGCTTATACACCTCATATGTACATGCCTTACACATATTACATGCCCGTCACTACACGTTTACTAGAAAACAAACAGAGTAGGAGTTTTAGTTTTGTTTTCATGGGAAAATGTCGGGAGCCATTTTTGTTGTCGGGGTGGATGTGACACTCACAAAAATAGGTTTTGTTGAGATTATTATATTTTGTTTTCTTTCCTTTTATTACACATTAAATACTATTGAGAGAATACACAGAAGCACGCTATGACATGCTGTTTCATAGAACGGACACAAGGTGGCAGTACCTTTCAGCCGCGTCACTCTGGGACCCTTAGCGAGGCACGAAGGAAGACAAGCTCATAATCTGGTTGAATGGAGAAAGAGCAAGTGTTGTCCCGCGTCACTAATTTCTGTGTCATATTTCCAATATTTCCAGTGTACTTCGACCAGGGTTATAAAAATATATCTGCTAGCGGACCCCTGGCCGGGACCCGTTACACTACTACCAAATGTATCATAAATGAACAATTATTAAATTATTCAGTTATTATTATTATTAAATTGAAGAATTGCAAATAGCAGCTAACTCAATTCACGTGATGTGTGTACTGCTAGGCATCTTTGGTTTTCTTTTTGTGTAATTTGGATGGAAAATGTGTCTTTTTATTGTCTGAGTCACTTATCAAAAGTTGATCAAAGTTGCCAAATACATTAAAAAATTGCTAAATTTGTTGCTAGGTGCTTTTGGAAGAAAAAGTTCCTAGTGTAGTCTGAAAAGTTGCTAAATTTAGCAACAAAATTGCTAAATTGGCAACACTCTGGAAGGGCATAATTGACAAGCGTTTACTTTCTCTTGTGGGGCGCTTGTCTGAAGTTTAAAATCATTGGTGTACCCGTAAGCCAATCACATAACATTTGGTTATGATGTATGTTATGCGCCAGAACTTCCGCTGTAAACACTGGTATGCGGCGAAAACAAAACCATCGAGAGAAATACCGGCGTGAAGATGGCTGTGAACGACTTTTGCAGATTATGTGAAGTAAATCTATGCATCCACAATTATCGCCTTGTTCAACAGTTGATAAATTCAACTTTTCCCAAAACCTGTCGGGAGTAGGGCCACAACATCACCTCCATTCAAAATGTGAACCAAACACTCTTCTTGTTCGGGCTTCGGTTGGCAAATGCCGGGAATATTCTCCACAACAGAGCGAATAGCATCCCGTGTCTCCATGTATCTCAGCGGGTTTAATGGAATATTTTAAAATATTTTCAACGTTGTTCATCATTTTGTAACAGTTTATAATGTTTTTATTAATTTGCACGTTTTGTGCAGTCGTCCCTGACTGAATGATAGGCATTTTTTGTGTAGGCTAACGTTAGGATAAGCACAGCAAACCTCAGCTAGTTGTATTGATTTTAGTTTGTTGTGCTGTAGCTTAGCTTGAAATGTTTTAAAACTGTCTGCTATTGTTATCTTTTGAGTGCAACAACTGAAATAAACTTAGTCATTTTTAATCTGCCCTGGTGTGATTCTTCAAACTGTTTGACTTTTATTTACAAAATGAACAGGAATCCAAGACCACACACATGGATGAAAGTGTTCCTTTAATACATAAGCAAAATTTTGGACTAAACAAAATTGTATGGACAAAAGTGTATAAAGCAGCCTATATTTGTCATGAGTCCGGGTCCGCAATGATCCCTCTCACCACCAGAGGTTGCCACTTCCCATCTTCCCGGACTCATTGCCATAACCACACACACCTGCCACTCATCACACTCCCAGCTGTTCCCCATCACCATGATCTATTTATACGTCACACTCCCGCTACTCTGCCTGGTAGAATTATAATTGTTATTTGTGATCGAGTTTCCCGTGTATGCTGCTGTGGACACACGCACTGTGTTGCCGACTGTTGTGTCCTGTTCCGTGACTTGTTTTGTTTTTTGCCTTGTTGGCTTTTCTGTTATTAAATTCATTTTTTTCCCTGTATTTGGACCCAGACCTTGTTCCTTCCCTGCACATCCCTACCGTGCCGTGACAGAATTCTACCAGCAAACATGGGTCCAGCAGGGAAGTTCCTCGATATCCGGCAGGGAGACCGGAGCATCAAGGATTATGCTGGGCACTTCGTGGGAATGGCTCGCCAGTCGGCTACAGAGAGGACCTGCCTCATGGTCATCTTCTGGGGAGGCCTGGCCGACCCTTTTAGGTCCATGATGCCATACTGGGCTCCAGAGGAATCGCTGGAGGCCTACATCAATCTGGCTCTGCAGTTGAGCGGCTCAGCTTTCAGGGTGGAGTTAGCTGCGGAGCCCGCTCCTGAAGCGGCGATCAAAGGGGCGTCAGAGGCCTCGTCGGCCGCACCCAGTACCTCCAGCCCGCTCCCAGAGCGTCCCGGGCTGATACGCTGCGTGCAGGAACCCCCGCTGATGTCATTGCGAGCGGCGTGGTCTGCTCGCGGTCCTCCCGAAGCGGCGGTGTCCGCTCACAAGGTTCCCGAGGCGGCGGTAGCCGTTCACGATCGTCCCGAAACGGCGGTGGCCGTTCACGATCCTCACAGGATCCCCGAAGCGGCGGTGTCCGCACACAGGGTTCCCGAGGCGGCGGTAGCCGTTCACGATCGTCCCGAAGCGGCGGTGGCCGTTCACGATCCTCACAGGATCCCCGGCGGCGGTGTCCGCACAAGGTTCCCGAGGCGGCGGTGTCCGCACAGGGTTCCCGAGGCGGTGTCCGTTCACGATCGTCAGCGGCGGTGGCGTTCACGATCGTCGAAGCGGCGGTGTCCGTTCACGATCGCCCCAAACGGCGGTGGCCGCCACGATCCTCACAGTATCCCGAAGCGGCGGTGTCCGCACACAGGGTTCCCGAGGTGGCGGTAGCCGTTCACGATCGTCCCGAAACGGCGGTGGCCGTTCACGATCGTCCCGAAACGGCGGTGGCCGTTCACGATCGTCCCGAAGCGGCGGTGGCCGCTCACGATCCTCACAGTATCCCCGAAGCGGCGGTGTCCGCACACAAGGTTCCCGAGGCGGCGGTGTCCGCTCACAAGGTTCCCGAGGCGGCGGTGGCCGCACACAGGGTTCCCGAGGCGGCGGTGTCCGCTCACAAGGTTCCCGAGGCGGCGGTAGCCGTTCACGATCGCCCCAGCGGCGGTGGCCGCTCACGATCCTCACAGTATCCCCGAAGCGGCGGTGTCCGCACAAGGTTCCCGAGGCGGCGGTGTCCGCTCACAGGGTTCCCGAGGCGGCGGTGGCCGCACACAGGGTTCCCGAGGCGGCGGTGTCCGCTCACAAGGTTCCCGAGGCGGCGGTAGCCGTTCACGATCGTCCCGAAGCGGCGGTGGCCTCTCACAAGGTTCCCGAGGCGGCGGTGGCCGCTCACGATCCTCCCGAGGCGGTGGTGCCCGCTTCCGGTCCTTCCGAGGCGGTGGTGCCCGCTCACAAGGCTCACAAGGCTCCCAAGGAGGTGGAGCCAGCCATTGCCCGCTACGGGGTGGCAGCTCTACACACACCGCTGGTGTGGCCGCGGGTTCTGCCCTGGGTCCCCATCCCGCCGGCGCTGCCTCAGTCCCCAGGTCCCCCTCCAGCGCACGGACCTGGCCCTCCCCCATCCCTCCCCTTCCCCTGCTCCGTTCTCGCCTTGCCTTCCCCTTGGTTGGGTGCTTGGGAACGTCTGGAATCCATTCCTTAGAGGGGGGGTCCTGTCATGAGTCCGGGTCCGCAATGATCCCTCTCACCACCAGAGGTTGCCACTTCCCATCTTCCCGGACTCATTGCCATAACCACACACACCTGCCACTCATCACACTCCCAGCTGTTCCCCATCACCATGATCTATTTATACGTCACACTCCCGCTACTCTGCCTGGTAGAATTATAATTGTTATTTGTGATCGAGTTTCCCGTGTATGCTGCTGTGGACACACGCACTGTGTTGCCGACTGTTGTGTCCTGTTCCGTGACTTGTTTTGTTTTTTGCCTTGTTGGCTTTTCTGTTATTAAATTCATTTTTTTCCCTGTATTTGGACCCAGACCTTGTTCCTTCCCTGCACATCCCTACCGTGCCGTGACAATATTTGGTACACTGCAAATGAGAAAACAAATAGGCCTACTTCACCACATTTTATGGAATAGAATATGCAACTAATTTGATGTTAACAAAATGATTTTATTAACAACAACTATATATATATATATAATTTAATGTATGTCTATTATATGTATGTCTGCACTATGTCTGCATTATTTTTTTCTTTGCACTGGTAGCTCCTGTCACCAAGACAAATTCCTTGTGTATGTAAACACACTTGGCAATAAAGCTCTATCTGATTCTGATTAGCTGTTCTAAGGCTTTAAGGTCTGTGATGTCAGATTTCGATTTTTCCTCTTCAGTGTCATTTGATCTTTCAGAATTAATTCTAATATGCTGATTTGCTGCTCAAGAAACATTTCTGATTATTATCAGAGTTGAAAATTGTTGTGCTTAATGAACTGTGGAAACCATTACACAGTAACAGGATTCCTTGATGAATTGAAAGTTCTACAATATTTATTTGAAATAGAAATCTTTTGTAACATTATAAATGTACTTACTGTCGTTTATAATAAATTTAATGCATCCCTGTCGAACAAAAGCATACATTTCTTAAAAAAAAGAAAATAAATAATAATAATAATAATACTAAAAAAACAACAACATAGTAATCCCAAAACCTTTGAATGGTAATGTCATTAGTCAAATGCCAGAATCAAGTTTAGAAATATGTTGTTGTTGTTTTACCTCTCTTACATATGATCTTAGAATAACTTTATTATGTGTCATATTTTTATACAGCAGATCCAAAAAGGATATTTACATCACACCCTCTTTTCTCCTATCTAGTCTTGTGTTGGTGCATAAATCTTTTTAGATTGCAACAAGACTTGTGATTCATACTCAAAATTGAGGAAAACTTATATTAATCTCATCCTCCATGACTAAATTTTCCTGGATTTTGAGTGTGAATCATTATTGGATACATATTTTTAAAAACAAAATGTCACTGTCTCACATAATATCAAACTTCCACACCAACACACATTATAGCAACATCTAGATATCAAAAGATAGTCAAGGCCACAATCCAATCTTTATTCCACTTTATTTCTTATAGAAAAGGGCCTCTATTATAAAATATATATAAAGCCTAATTAATAATATATGTACGGTTGTTGGTTCACATGTCTATATCTGCACTACTATTGGAAATCAGTGTAGACATAATCATCCTGGGATTCTTGGTTTCACTGTGCAAGGGAAACCTTACACCTTTACTTGTGATCATCTTAATTTATGTTTGTACAAATGTTTAAATATTATATATGGGAAACATGAAAAAAAAACAAAAAAAACAAAAACAATGACAATTTCAGCAACTTTTTTCCCCCAGCAGTTAGTTCAGTTAGTTTATAACCAAACAACACGGAGAATGTTGAACAGAGTAAGTTAAGACATGGATCATCACACCCTATACAACAATATGTCCACGGATGCATTCATTTAGGTTTAATTCATTTGTAGTTTAGGCATAGGTTTATGCAACGCTGTAAATATATTTACCTTTTTTTTTTTAAATATTCCATTAAACCTGCTGAGATGCAAGGAGCGTAAACTGAAATTGTCAGTTCCACTCGCATATCCGGGAAACTGATTAATATTCATGTATGCTCCGCCCACTGAAACAGAAAATCTCGTAACACCGGAGATAATCTGGGAGCTGGTTTGCTATATCAGACTGAGTACAGCGAACTGAAATTGAGTGGAAGTACGAAGTCTGACGTAGTCAGGCTAGAGAAGGTCTTTCCATTCACTATAAAATGAACAATATAAAGGTAAGGGAAAGAAGAAGTGCTTATAGCCTAACAAAAGTCAGGTTATTGTTGGCATGAAGCAGTTCTGAAGTAAAATAATTATTTCACAAGTTTTTTAACAGGATGTATAATAACACTCATGCAAGCGTTTCAACGCCTCTAGAGGGTGCTGAAATACAAAAAGAAATTCTCCCTTTGCAGAAATGAGTATAAACAGAAGTTATTGAACTCTATCCACTGTTTTCGTTGCTTTGAAATGACTTGTTTTGAATTGCATTGAAATGTCTTTGTGTGACACCTTAAAAAGTCCTTCAGTTAGCAGTGATGGGTCTGTTGTAAACTTTATAATTAGCACTACTGATGTACTGTCATGACTCATGACACCTCGTCAGTCATTGAATTGGCTGTATCAGTGGTGGTTTGACAGTTTTGTTCCAGATAAAAATTAAAACATTTGTTCATAAGTACACAACAGATAATATCATTATAGAAATAAACACATCATTTTGAAATAATGTTTCATGCAAAACATATATTGTACTATCTGCATGTGCACGTTATGTCTTTACACTTAAAAAGAAATGTGGAAACATTTTCTCTGAACACATACAAAAGAATAAAGACCATATAATGTAAATCCATCCAATGTAAATACTGTAAATTATTTAATGCAAATTTCATTATAGACAATAAAACACCAGCTTATTTCCAAACACCCTGTCAGGCAGAACAATTATTTTAAGCTTATAAGGCACAAAAGCATAAAAAAATGGAAAACAATTCACTATATCAAAAACAACATAGATGCTATAAACATTGAAACCATCCCCTTGAATTTATCAGTTTCCATACATCTCTACCAGCAAAAACAATCATATCAAAGCAGCTGAAAGCAGTGACAGCAAGAAATACTTCATTTATATTATGCATTTTTTCAGTCTTGCCATATTCTTTCACATAATATACTCTGAATCCTTGATAGGGCACAAAACAAAAAAACATGACCGACAGGAAAACAACGTTTTTCAGTTGAGCCCAGAACTCTTGACGTTGACATGTGGCCTTTCCAAATGTCTTACTCACGTAGAGTAGAAAATAAACTTGGAAAAATGCTAGCACACTCCAAACCAGTATTAGTAGTATACAAAGAACATAGTTTAATGTCTTCACACTTTGCTGCATGAGAGCCTGACCGAAATGAAAGCACTGAGTTGAATCATTTTGCATCATTCCGTAGTTAGCAATAGTTACTGGGAACATAGAGCCAAATATGATCAACCAGACGGTTGCGCTTGCAATCGTGGCGTGAAGGATGCGATGAAATTCTAGCCTGTGCCGCTGATTAGAGTGCTCCAAATAACGCACAATTAGAAGGAAGGCATAGAAGATGAATGCAAGATACATGTGGGCATGGATCATAAGACTGACAATTCTGCAGAAATACATGCCCAGAATCCAGTTTTTATCAGAAGCATAATAGTAAATGCGAAAAGGCAGAGTGACAAGGAAAAAGGAGTGCACTGCTATCAGGTTGATCACAGACACTTTGGTGAAAGAGAGACGTCTTTGGGACTGTAGCATACAGGACATTATTACAACATTCAGAGTCCCAGCAAGAAAGATGAATATGTATAAGACCAGAAGAGCAATTTTGAAGTCCTCCGGCAGGCCAGTATGGTTTGTAGTGTTGTTTTTGCTCATGCCTGACACTTTGGAGAAAGACATTTTTGTTTTTAATTTCTCTCAAAAAAGAATATATATATATAGAGAGAGAGAGAGAGAGAGAGTTATACAGTAAGTACATTCAATGCTATTACAAAACAATGTCTAAGAAATGACTTCTAGATTTAAGATGAAACATAAATATGAAACATAAACTCACATTCCCCCGAACTCTTTTCCTGGTAAAAATGTTTTGGCCCTGAAAAATGCAAGATATATTTAGATCACATTTCTTCCTTTGAATGTTTATCTTACTTAATACAGTAAGTAAATAAATACGCTGAACAAAATTATAAACACAACACTTGTTTTTGCCCCCATTTTTCATGAGTTGAACTCAAAGATCTAAGACTTTATCTATGTACACAAAAGGCCTATTTCTCTCAAATATTGTTCACAAATCTGTCTAAATCTGTGTTAATGAGCACTTCTCCTTTGAGCTCATCTGCATGCTCGTCGTCCTCATCGGGGTCTCGACCTGACTGCAGTTCGTCATCGTAACCGACTTGAGTGGGCAAAATGCTCACATTAGATGGCGTCTGGCACTTTGGAGAGGTGTTCTCTTCACGGATGAATCCTGGTTTGCTGATGTCAACGTTGTGGATCGTGTGGCCCATGGTGGCGGTGGGGTTATGGTATGGGCAGGTGTATGTTATGGACAACGAACACAGGTGCATTTTATTGATGGCATTTTGAATGTATAGAGATAACTTGAGGAGATCCTGAGGCCCATTGTTGTGCCATTCATCCACGACCATCACCTCATGTTGCAGCATGATAATGCACGGCCCCATGTTGCAAGGATCTGTACACAATTCCTGGAAGCTGAAAACATCCAGTTCTTTCATGGCCAGCATACTCAACGGGCATGTCACCCACTGAGCATGTTTGGGATACTCTGGATCGGCGTATACGACAGCCAATATTCCTGCCAATATCCAGCAACTTCGCACAGCCATTGAAGAGGAGTGGACCAACATTCCACAGGCCACAATCAACAACCTGATAAACTCTATGCGAAGGAGATGCGTTGCACTGCGTGAGGCAAATGGTGGTCACACCAGATACTGACTGGTTTTCAGACCCCCCCCGGACCCCCCCAATACAGTAAAACTGCACATTTTAGAGTGGCCTTTTATTGTGGCCAGTCTAAGGCACACCTGTGCAATAATCATGCTGTCTAATCAGCATCCTGATATGCCACACCTGTGAGGTGGATGGAGTATCTCGACAAAGGAGAAGTGCTCACTAACACAGATTTAGACAAATTTGTGAACAATATTTGAGAGAAATAAGCCTTTTGTGTACATAGAAAAAGTCTTAGATCTTTGAGTTCAACTCAGAGCTTGAAGATATCTTCTAGGGTGTTTTATGCTGAACTTGATGTTTCTTTCAAATGATGTAATATTAGCAGAAGCAGAAGTTTCAAAACACTTCCCTAATGCTTCTAAACACCTTTCAATATTAAAGGGAGATGCAAAAGAGAAAATAAGGAACAAATACATACATACCAAATCTGACTGGCTGTTTTAGTCAGGACAACCTGCAAATGTATTTGTAAAGTTGTTGTTTTTTTTGTTTTGTTTTTAACAGAAGATGATAACTGGTGAATCGACCTTTGAGAATTCAGATATATCTTATGCTTTTTTAAATGTTTTATGAATTATTTCTTATGAGTTATTCAATATTAACAGAATATTAACAATGCATTAACTATGTATAACAAGGTTATTAATGTGCTGAATAAGTATATCTAACATAAACGAATTTAAGGCTTGGTCCCTTGGAAGGGTCGTTGGACTGAACTGCAGCTAGTTCTGCAGAATTTATGCTAACCACTGTCTGATTTTAAGATTAATTTTAGATTCCTGTCTGTCGAAATGCTGATTGTTAATAAAAAAGAAAATATCATTCTGTTCTCTAGGGAAGGTGTGAAAAGTACCTATATGTTTAGAAAGAGGTAGTGGTTAGACTTTAGACTATGACTATGTTTCTGCCTTCTAGTTCTTGGAAACAACTTAATGTTGAACAGTGAGCCTTTGTATATTTAGATCTTGCAAGGGTATAAAAGAGCAATATGATTGTACCCCTTTTCACTCCTCTCTCTACCCTCTCCTTCTCTTCTTTGATACTTCAGGCTTCACTCCTTAACCTCTTGGATGCACCTATATCTTATGACGGTTTTTATTCATTTCAGATTGTGTTACTTTTTGTGAAGATTTTGATTCGCTTTAGTTTAGTGTTAATCCTCTCAGGAGGACGGTATTCATTACTAATACTCATTACTAACTCAAGATTGATTGTAATATTTTCGAATGGTCTTAAATATGATCTTTGCATATGATCATTAATATTTCATTTTTCATTTTTCAAGTTATGATTTAGTTATTCTTTTTGAAACTTTTAAAATAAATTTGCATATTTTTCCAACCCAACCGTCTGACATGGATTCGATTTTGCATCAGTTTTTGGAGGCACCGCTGGGATCCATCGATCCATTGAATCATTATTGATGCATCGCAAGACAAAACAGAGAGAGGTGAGTATCTCTTCTATTTTTCTCTGTGGGCTTCTGCTGTGCGGTATGATCTGCCGAGTCTCAGAGCTATATCTTGTGGACCCATGGGAAACAAAACAAACAAACCCAGTGTTTATGGTATGCTTTTCAGACTATGCTTAACCTCGGCTTAATTTAAGCTATAAAATTGGAATTATATTATCATTATAATGCGATTTGACTGCTTTGATGTCTACACTTTAATAAAAGCTTATTTCAGACATGAAATTCTGCAAAAATAGTTTGTTTATTATTAAAAAAAATACACATTTCAACATTAGAATAATCAGAAAAATCTGCAAAGTTTTAATTAGTTTACATGGTTATGGCAACTAAAAATAACCTGCAGTGAACGTTCTGGGAACGTTCTCTCTGAATTATAAAAATAAAACTTAAAAATAACCTGCAGGGAACGTTCTGGGAACGTTTTCTCTAGGTTATAAAATAAAATCTAAAAAACCCTTCAGGGAAGTTCCGAGAACGTTCTCTGTAGGTTGTAAAAATAAAACTTTAAAATAAATCCTGCAGGGAACGTTCTTTTTATGTTATAAAATTAAACCTAAAAATAACCAGCAGGGAACGTTCCCAGAACGTTCTTATTTGGTTCCCCAAAAAAATAACTAGGAACCAAATGGGAACGTTAGGGGAACGTTCTGTGTTTGTTTGGCAGTTCATTCACTATTCTTGACTGCAGCAAGAGAATGAATTTGGCGCGTACGGTGGTTTAACCGTGTAAATGGGCGCGCTCTGTGGTGGGGAACGGCGATTCGCGCCATTAAATGTGTTGTACACTGCTTAGGGTTACTACAGTGTGACTAAATATCTGTGTTATATATTTGCAGGGGTTACCGGAGTGTATAGCGCGCTGTTCAGAGTTACTGCAGCGTGCTGGTCGGATCTGAAGTCGTTCTCATTTGGGTATAGGCTCGGGAATTAGACTCGACTGTTTCAGCTCTGGCAGAACCCCACCTTGCGACTAAATTACAATCCAAATAATTGTCAGACGGTGATTTGAAAGATTGGAATTAGAGAAATAATTTAAAGCTAACATAGAGAAATATTTTTAAAAATAAGCGGATATATAGAAGAAAATCTGAAACGAATAAGAACCTTTTTCTCTGTTAGAAGTGTCAGCATACAGAATGATGTCCTATACATTGGTGAGAGGGGGTTCTAACGAATCTCTGACTGTCCAAGTGGCCAGAGTCGGTTTAGGAGAAAAAGATAAGTTGCTACAAAAGTTGATAAAGGACGGATTTAAGGACTTGTGGGGACCGTGCAGAAAGAGCGAATGGTTACTAAAGGAAGTAAATGACAGTAAAAAGCAAAAGAAATATGCACGAGTGCTAAATTGTCTGTGGGTTACAGAAATTCTTCGAAGTTGAGAAAAGCAATTGGAAAAAGAAGAGATTCAATTGATACTTCTGAATACTTCGGAAGTATCACGTTGATTTGCCAACACATTTAGAGCATTGTTGCACTCTCACACTACTTAAATGAAGGGAAAATATTTCTAAATTTGGAAAGTAATTAAAAAAAAGAAGAAGCTTGTTTTATTTCGCTCAGTGTTTGAGGAGCTGCAACGTTCGTACAACAGACAGCTGTTAGAGAAAAAAAGGAGGAGGATATTAAGAACAAAGTTTAACCTTTGTTCTTAATATCAACCTCAAAGTTTTTACTGGAGGCAATTTAAGTTAAGTTGAAAACACCACGTGCGCTTGTGTGCATAGATATATATATATATCTATGCTTGTGTGTACATCTGCCGGCACCGGCATTTTTCAAATTAACGACAGTTGTTTATTGATGCAAAGAATTGTGGGTTGTCTGTTTCAGCGAAGGATACACCTGATGCATCCTCCGAATTCCCGTGAAAGAAGGTCGCATTCGGAGTGTCCTACTTGCTTTTCTGAAATGAGACAGCCTCGATGACGTATGCATCCTTCGAATGAGACCTCCGGAGGACGCAGCCTTCTAAATGAGACACAGCTGCGTACAGAAGTCCAACGCATCATTGGATCAGGAATCCAAACTTTCACATACGTGACTATGATTCGTCAGGGTCCAAATGAGCCCTTCATTGAATTTACTGAACGTTTCACAAAAGCTTTGAAAGAATTTGTTGCTGCTCGTGGAGGTCCTGATTTGGACTCCCCAATAATACTCCACGCCGCGCAATCAAATATGAATTCCACATTTGCACAGTTGTTTCGATCATCTCTGCCAACAATAATTGATTGGGCCTCCTTTGTTGCATGGGGAACTCGGGCACAAGACATTCTGGAACAACAGAAAAAGGGCTTGGTTGCTGCAGTTGGTTTGCCCTCTGCCCCAGCATTTAAGTGCTACCTTTGCCAGAGAGAGGGTCACTACGCAAACAAGTGCCCCGAGCGAAATTTCAAAAGGCTCAGTTCCTCTTTTCAACAACCACAAAAACCCGTCCCTAAAATGCGCTCTGAAAACAGCCTGAGTGGTGTGAAGCAAGGAACGGAAATGGAGTCTCGGATGAAACTACTGATGCAAAAGGTTGATAAACTAGCAAGAGCCCTTGAGGGCACAGATTGACGGGCAATGGCCTCTATTGAAAGTGAATACGAGGACCCTCGTCCATTATTATATGCTAACCTTGGAGGCCAGGATAGCTACATTTTGGTGGACACGGGGGCCTGCGTGTCAGTAACTGATATTCACTTACCTTTGACAAACAAACTAATGAATCTGCAATGAATATCTGGTTGCGGTCTTTACACACAATCTCAATTGATCCCATTATTAATATATCCAATTGAAAAACCTTTCTGGGTGCGGTTCTGGGTTGGAGACAGCAAGGTCGGCACGGTTGTGGGAATGGACATATTGGGCAGAATTGAAGCTGACATTTTGTTGACAACGAGCCAATTGATCAGTCCCTCTTTGCCCGTTCCCATACCAGTATTTAATAAGAATGGAATTCACAAATTAAGTGTCAGTGCTGTGATACAAAGTGGGGAGGAATCCATGGATTCTTCAATAATGCAATATTTTTCTGCAACATATACAAATTTGTGGTCTGTTTCTAAACTTGATGTTGGTCTTTGCAGAATTGAGCCTTTGAACGTTTCAGTGCATCCGCCAGTGTTTCAATATCCTCTTCGAAGAGAAGCTGAGAGAGCTGCTCAGGAAATTGTGACTCAGCTTCAGGAGGCCGGAATTGTGGTAAGGTGCACTTCCCCAACGAACTCACCTATGCCTCTTCCCCTGTTTTACACCACCCCAGCATAACGAAGTCATTCCATATATGGAGACATGTTGGACCGTGTGCTTACAACTGTGTGCTGGGACAACACTAAGGTGACAAATACTATGGTATTGTCAGTTATAACTCAACTCTGATTCCCTCCTCCATGAATGGACAGCTGCCTTGTTTGTTGGCGTTGGATTGCGCCGAATGGGCATTGAAAGTCACTGAACCTATCGTGGGGTATAACCAGATGGTCCTACACACCCCACATCGTTTCGTGCGGCTGCTCGCTGAGACAAAAATCAAGTCCATTTCTAATCAGAGATGTGCAAAATGGGAAACTGCTCTTATGAGCCCCCAGCTCACCGTTGTGGCTGACAATAAAACCAATCCTGCTTCGCTAATGGAAATTGAAGGGAGTTCGCATGACTGCGCCAAGGTGATCATCTACAACAAGGGACATTTCGTTCGAGACGAACCCTATACAGACTCTATGGACTTGTTTGTAGATGGCAGCAGCTTCTATGAGGGAGAGACTCGCTATACGGGCTGGGCAGTGGTCGAGGGGAAGACGGGAGAGTTTCTCGCTGCAGGTTCGCTTCGGGGAGAAAGTGCTCAGATAGCTGAACTGCATGCTTTGAAAGCTGCCTTAAATTATGCAATTAGCATTACTGCTAGCGAAGACAGTTCCATTTGCGTGAATATTTTCACCAATAGCGCTTATTGCTATCATGTAGTGCAAAGTTATGGCCCTGTCTGGAAACAGTAGTGTAGTTTCTGCTGATACTCATGTCTTTTCCTGGCTTAAGAATACTATTGGAGGATCTTTTAGGGGGATTCTCGAAGATTTAAATTTTAGGGACCTGTTTTGTTGCCATTGTTGTTATTGTTCTTCTGATGTATGTCTTTGTACGTATAATTTTTATGCCTGTAAGAAACAGGGTGCTTACTCCCCTGTTACTGTGACCAAGAAAAGAGGAAATAATGATGTCGTTTAAACTGAGACAGATGGTCAGCTGTAGTTAGTCCCCAACCCAGCAAGAGTCTGGGGGAAGTCAGGGGTCGGATTCTTTTAGTGGTCCTCCTCTGACCAACCTGGTGAAGATTTCCTGTCAATTTCATTTTGTGTTGGCTAGGGTTAAAGAGGTACCTGCAGTCTTGCTGTAAATTTGTTTCATTTACTCTCTAAGATTAATTTTGGATTCCTGTCTGCCTCGTAATGATGAATGTTAATAAAAAAGAAAAGATTGTTCTGTTCTCTGGGAAGGTGTGAAAAGCACCTATATATTTAGAAAGAGGAAGTGGTTAGACTTTAGACTACACTCTCAGATATAAAGGTACAAAAGCTGTCACTGGGGCGGTACCTTTTCAAAAGGTACACTTTTGTACCTATTAGGTTCAAATATTTACCTTTAAAGTGCCAAAATGGACCCTTTAGGTACAAACATGTACCTTTTGAAAAGGTACCGCCCCAGTGACAGCTTTTGTACCTTTATTTCTGAGAGTGTATGATAGAGTTTCTGCCTTATAGTTCTTGGAAACAACTTAATGTTGAACAGTGAGCCTTTGTATATTTAGATCTTGCAAGGGTATAAAAGAGCAATATGATTGTACCCCTTCTCACTCCTCTCTCTACCCTCTCCTTCTCTTCTTTGATACTTCAGGCGTCACTCCTTAACCTCTTGGGTGCACCTATATCTTATGACGGTTTTTATTCATTTCAGATTGTGTTACTTTTTTGTGAAGATTTTGATTCGCTTTAGTTCAGTGTTAATCCTCTCAGGAGGACGGTATTCATTACTAACTCAAGATTGATTGTAATATTTTCGAATGGTCTTAAATATGTTTGGTTTGACTTATGATTGTCATCCACTGAAACTATACTAACAGGTGCATATGATCATTAATATTTCATGTTTCATTTTTTAAGTTATGATTTACAGTTATTCTTTTTGAAACTTTTAAAATACATTTGCATATTTCTCCAACCCAACCGTCTGACGTGGATTCGATTTTGCATAAATAACATTAGGTTTATTCTGAAAAACTGAAACAACTATTTTAAGCTATTTTCTTCTATACAGAGTTTGGCATGAGAAAATTATTGCAGATACTTACCAATTTACGAGTAGTATCAATCATACAGTGAATGTCAATATTCCTTCAGCAACAGCATGCAGACAGTTTGATGTAACAGAGACAGTTCATCCATTTGCTGCTGGTGCCAAGAGAGTTGAAGATGAATGTGATGTCAGATTGTCAGTTCATGTGTAAATCTTCTGTCAGTGTCAAACAGCCAGCCTCCAGAGGCTTCAGGAAACACCTCCTGACTGTTATTTGTCACAGCAGAGATTAAAGATTTACAAATCTCACACACAAGGAAGTTAGTGAGTTTTACAACATGCCAATGTTTTCTTTCTCAATCTGGCCTTCCTGCTCTCTTTCTTTCACTATCTTTCTATTACATAATCCTTTGTGTTTTAAATAGTCTTATTCTTGTCTTTCGCTTGCTGATCATGAAAAGTCACAGTATATTCTCATAAGACTAGGTTATTTTCACAATATCCTAGGCAATATAATATTGGTGGTATGCCCAATGGCAGTACAGTCCAGTTAATTTTTTGCAATAAGATCAATGCAGTGTATTGTCTGTTAAATATTTAATTTTTCAAGGAAACAAATCAATTTATTGTACTGTTAAAGACAAGGTAAGAGGAAATAACCTTTTTTTCTGGGTGAGGTTTTTCACAGTGTCTGTTCAGGCATAACAGATGGAAAATTCCATTATAATCTATCTATCTATCTATCTATCTATCTATCTATCTATATATACAGAGCCGATCCCAAGTAGGGCTCACTGCACAACACAAGATCCAGGGGGCGTGGATGGATCCACATCTAGGGGGTGGAGACAGGTAGGTTTAGGGGTGGAGATGGGTGGGTTTAGGGATCAGGGGGTGGAGACGGGTAGGTTTAAGTATAAGGTGGGAGGAGTTGGATCTGGATCCAACCACGCCCCCTCGATCTTGTGTTCTGCAGCGAGACGCTCGTCGGTGATCCTCCCTATACGCAGAATACGCAAGCTGCGTAGGGCCCCTGAAACACCAGGGGGTCCCCTTGCTCTCAAAGATGTTTTCATTTTTGTTTCGTTTTTGAATTTTGCCAGCGGTTATGAAAACATGAATGATAATTTCTTTTAATGCGGTGCGCTGTCACGCTCTCAACGTAAAAATCAGTCAAATTATGTAACGTGAATGTTGTACAGTCTCTTGACCAAGGCTCGAGACAAAAAAAAAAAAAACATGGACAAATGCATTTCATCCATTCTTTCATCCAGCCTCTAATTTTTTTGTGTGTGTGTACTCCATTGTACTGCTCATTTACACACCGCTGATTTGTCACCTATAAATAGTTTTAAATGGTTATGTGTATTTTTAGGTTATTCATATATGTGACCCTGAACCACAAAACCAGTCTTAAGTCACTGGGGCATATTTGTAGCAATAGCCAAAAATACACTGTATGAGTCAAAATTATAGATTTTTCTTTTATGCCAAAAATCATTAGTATATGAAGTAAAGATCATATTTCATGAAGATATTTTGTAAATTTACTACTGCAAATATATCAAACCGTCATTTTTGATTAGTAATATGCATTGCTAAGAATTCATTTGGACAATTTTAAAGGCGATTTTCTCAATATTTAGATTTTTTTGCACCCTCAGATTCCAGAATTTCAAATAGTTGTATCTCGGCCAAATATTGTCCGATCCTAACAAACCATACATTAATGGAAATCTTTCAGGTGATGTATAAATCTCAGTTTCAAGAAATTGACACTTAAGACTGGTTTTGTGGTCCAGGGTCACATATTTAGCTTATTTAGGTTAAAAACCTGCAGCAAGTTTCCAGAATCCACGAGGAATGCATTCACGCTGAGTTAACAGTAGATCAGTGCTTTAAACCGATTAGCTGTGGATTAGTCTGTTCGATTTCTAATCCACACCAATGCACTGTGGCTCACGCTAAACAATGCACTGCTTTTCAGTGCAGTATCTGCAAACAACTCCAGAGGGAAGTCACGTGTTGTCTTTACAGCATCTTTGCATTGAGCAAGATGTCCAACATATACACTCTGAGGTAGGTTTATAATTTCTGTCTTTTGATGTAAACTTATAAGTGACATAAGTAAAATTTCTCACAATGTTTATTTATTGCTGCTACAGTAATTCATTTTTTTTTTTTTAGTTTACACATTTAAAACTGGAATATAATTTAATTTCACTCACATATGTTTCATAAAAACATAATCCTTTCTGGTTTACAATCTGCCATCAAAATGATACATTTATTTATTCTAGCTGCTGAGAAAAGGCTAAACGATCCGCCACCTGCAGGATCCTCACATGCGATAGCCTACTAACTGGGACAACTTCTTTATGTTTACAGACGTGACGTAATTTCCTGCGAAAACCTACCCGTACCACTCAAATTAGAAAACATTATTATAAGCTAACCGTTGTGAATCAGGCTAAAGCAAAGCGATAGTTTTGAACACTGGCTGGTTATGTACTTGCTCAAATATTGATTTCGGATCATTTTTAACCAAAAAAAGTTACGGACTGCAGCTTTAAGAAATGCTAGGAAGTTCACCTTAAAATGTAAATTCTGTCATTTGTGCACTGTTCCTTTAACTTACATTTATGATGAATTTGCACAGAGAAATGTTCGGTGGCCAGTGGTCATCTAGCACACGACTCGATGGCAAAACAATCATTATAACTGGAGCAAATACTGGCATTGGAAAAGAAACCGCAAGAGACCTGGCAAAACGCGGTATCACATTTATCTTATTCTTGTGTGCAGTTACCAGTTAAATCAGATTCTAGAAACTAACTAAAACTAAAAAACATGAAATGCATGTTACACAAATTTATTTAAGATACCAATTATAAAAGTCATAGTTTTTGGAGTTGTTCCACAGGGCCCAGGATAATAATGGCTTGCAGAGACCTTGAGAAAGCAGAAGGAGCACAGAAAGAGATCATGGAGGAATCAGGGAACCAAAACATAGTGATCAAGAAACTAGACTTATCTGACACCAAGTCAATCAGAGAATTTGCTGAGGTAATCAACAACGGTAAGTGATTAATATAAGAGTTTTACACCAAAATCTGACTGTGTATTGATCTAACAAAACTGTTTTCTTGAACTTGACAACACGATTCACTCAAAAATACCAATGTGTCTCCTACAGTAGACCAAAATAATTATTAAAACCCTCTTGTTTCCAGAGGAAAGAGCTCTTCACATACTCATTAACAATGCTGGGATCATGATGTGCCCCTACTCTAAGACAGCAGATGGTTTTGAGATGCAGTTTGGTGTCAACCACTTAGGTAAAGTGTTTTTCTTGTTCATTCAAACGCAGTGTGTCAGAGACCTCTTCTTTAATGCAAAAATGCATATTTTACCAATAATACTCCTTTGCATATTTTTACCTTTAACTTGCTGCATGTTTAATGGTGCAGACTTACTGTATATGATGTGTGCTGTTGAACAATTACTTAAACTTATATGTCAATTAGGTCACTTCCTGTTAACCTTCCTGTTGATTGATCTGCTGAAGAGATCTGCCCCCTCAAGAATCATCAACCTTTCCTCCATGGCTCATAGTTGGGGCACAATAGCACTTGATGATATCAATAGTGAGAGGAATTACCACAGTAGGAGGGCATATGGTCAGAGTAAATTGGCCAATATCCTTTTCACTCGCTCCTTGGCCAAAAAACTCAAGGGTAAGTATTCTGTAAAAAACCTGGAAGATTAAATAAATAGGAAAATTAATGGGTACTTGTGCCAGGGGAGTACTTTTTGATCTATCATGAATTGTATCTTCAGACACAGGTGTTACAGCATATGCAGTTCATCCAGGAATTGTGCGGACAGAACTTAAAAGACATATGAATCTCGGACTTCTAATCATGTGGAAGGTTGTCAGACCTTTCACAAAGACCCCAGTGCAGGGAGCACAAACTACCATCTACTGCGCAGTGCAACCAGAATTAGACAAAGAGAGTGGTGGTTACTACAGGTATTGAATTGTGTCACACTGCATTAAATACAGTTGCAGAGGCAACACATATAAACTGACTGGATCCAATAATGAATTTGTTTTGTTTGATTTTTCTGTCTTTCTCATTTTCTAAAGCAACTGCAGTCCTTCAAGATGTACTAGAGCTGCTAGAGATGATGAAATGGCTGAGAAACTTTGGGAGCTCAGCTGCAAAATGCTGGGAATAGTCTGGGACTGAATGCAGTGTTTTCCATAAACAATTCAGTATATCCATTGTTATTTACTATTATTATTGTTATATACAATTAATTCCAACATGAACACCCAAGTAAAAATGCCATGACACAAACTCTTATATCAACAAATATTTATTTCTCAGTAGGTTGCTTTTATTTCAAAGTTTAGAGGTCAAACAATATTTTCAGTTAGAATAGTTCATTTTATTTCCCCCATTCAAAGACCTCCATTTGCATTATCAAATGGTTTAGACTCTGATATAATTACATTATACAGCGAGCATGTAACAATTATATATTACAACACCTTTTGTGCTGAAGGAAATAAGTATATAACACCTTCATAAATTTATCAAATTAATCTATACAGTTTAATAAAATCGATCCTTTGTAGAGGTGATGCAATTTTATTTGATATGAGCACAATAAAAAGAATCACATTTAATGTGATAATGATGACAGCTGCCTTCGATACAGTTATTCATTGTTGTACATCATATTTTTACATTGCGCTCTTCCCCGAGGTTATTGTGCTATGATATTAATACTGGAGTAAAAACTGCATTTTTAAATGTAAAAGACACCAACAAAAGAAAAGAAAAGAAAACTAAAAAAAAATTCAACCAATTCAAATAATAAATATTTTCAGTTTAACAGATAACACACTGCTAAATGGGTTTACCCATGGATCGATTGTTTGCCAGTGTTTCACGTGACCTAAGAAAAACATGAATCTACAGGACCAATAATGGCACAAATATATCAGACAACAGAGCATTGTTCACTCTTCTCCTATTCTAACCAAATTACATTGGTTGAAGTAACAGTATAAATGACTTCTCTATGTATTTGAGAACTTCCAAGATATTTTGAAATGTGGGGTAACACTTTAAAATAATGGTCCGTTGTTAACAAATAACTATGCAGCAAGTAATAGGTAGTACCACATTAACACCAAACTTAATACTATTAATTAATATGGAAGCAATATTATCTGCATTAAGTAATGGCAAATTTAGGACAAAAGTAGTTCCTTATTAGGTATTCAGAAGGTACTAAATAAAAATATCCACATCAATTATTATGATCTATTATTAAAGAAAACAATTAATTACTAACCACAACAGTAACGTGTCTAAAAGTAAACCATTTTCTTGTTTTAGACAATTATTATTTAGACATTATTTGCGGAAACTTATTTATGAATATTATATCCCCCCAAATAAGTTGGCTACAGGTTGAGATTGTGACTACTATACTCTTATTAAAGAGTAGTTTATATCAAACTTAAACACAGAATAATAATAATGATAATTTTAACTAATTATGAAGGGATGCTGACAAGCCCATGATTGGATTAGTTGACTATTATGAGCTGTATTCACTGTCAGTTCAATTCTTCTCCGACTTCAAAACACCTAGTGACAGTATCCTGGGAAAGACTTCTCTTTAGGATATGAATTTAAACAACGATGGTCTCTTGTCAAAAACTATTTGCATCCTTAATTAAAATATTGAATGCACCGTGTCAAGCACAAAACAACATCTTCCAGATTACAATGTCTGTTACAATATCACTAGGGCCTCACAGAAATGTAGGACTGCACAGTATGTGTCAGATATAAAATATATAAAATAACTTAATAAATTACTTGTGAAATCAATGTCAACCCCTCACTAATTACTCAAGCATTACCTTGTCAGCCCGCAGGAACCAATAGTGGTCTGGACCATTATTTTAAAGTGAAAAACTTGTTTACCTCTCTACTCAAGTGTTACTTTGTCAGCCCACTTGAGTATTAGTGACGGGTTAAGTTGTTTAACTTTTTAACGTGTTTTTCACTTTAAAATAATGGTCCAGATCTCTAGTAGTTCCTGCGGGCTGACAACGTAACGCTTGAGTAATTAGTGAGGGGTTGACATCTATTTTACAAGTAATTTAATATGTTTTTAGAAATGTTACTGTTGTGATTAGTAATTAATTGGTTATACTTTATTAATTGGTCATAGTTAGCAAGCTCTTTATGAGGATATTTTTATTTAGTAATTATTGAATATCTAATAAGGACCTACCTTTGTCCTAAATTTGCTATTACTTACTGCCAAGTTAATCTTGCTTCCATATTAGTTGTCTTAAGCTCAGTGTTAATGTAGTACTACCTATTACTTCCTGTATAGTTACATGGGACCACTTAAAGAGTGAGGCAACACAACACACAGAGATCATTCAGCAGACAACTCCTCAAAAAAAGGTACTTTGCGATGCTGTTTTAAACTTGCACATGCAATGTTATGTCTTTTAATCTTAGTATTCTATATACCTGGGGATTTTTTACCAAATAAGAGACAGGTCCACATTAGGAAACAAATGCAAATTTTGCTCTATGAGAAATACCACTTAGGAAGTTCAATAAATTCAAGTAAATCAGATGATTTGTGCAATACAGCCCCTGTGAAATGAAAATACACGTCTGAAATAACCCAAAACTGTTTACGACTGAAAGCTTAAATACCAGGAGGCACCAAAGTGAGGAAATTAAAGTCTTTTCACTGCAGTTAAAGACTGTATGCCTTTACATTTTGCTGTTCAAACAGTTTAAGTAAATAAGCTACTACAAATAAATTAAATCTGACAATACCTTAGAAGTGCTTGTAGCTGGTTTATTTTCCCTTTTGAACTATAGAATTGGGCAGTGTTGCCCACACCTGAGATTTAGACCCTCCCTTGACTCCTCCTCTTGTACTCTCCAACTGTCTTGACTCTGAGATCTGTTAGTACCAGATCCCGACCCCTCCTGAGGATGAACTTTCCCATCAGGCAGTTTGAACTCAACAGATGCGAATGAAGACATACTTCCATTTTTCTTTGCCCACATTTTAGAGGACTCACCCATCGGAGATACCTTAAGTTCCTTGTTTCTCCTAGCGTTCCCTCCACTGCTGCCATTATTGACACTTTGGGCATCCAAGAGAGGATCAGAGTCACTGCTATGTGCCATGTTGAAGTACGTACACTTTGGTGTAGGGGGTTTAGCCATGTCCTCCAGCTCAGAAGAGGATATTACAGCCAGAGGCGAGGCTTGGTTCTCACAACCTGGGTAGGCTGAATCCTCACTTCTGTTGTCCTGAGCCGTGTCAGCTGATGTGGTGTCTCCATTTCCGTACATTCCCATAGTTGCAGGAGGAGAGTTACGGATGAGGTGGTTTTCCTTGAGAAGCCACCTGCCTTTATCAATCAGCACTCCCTCTCCAGAGTCCACGTTGTCTTTTAAAGCCATGCACTGTACCGACTCAGAATCTCCATCAAGTGAACTTTTATCGCTTGGCGATCTACTGTGGGATACTGTCTCCTGGATTGCGCTTTTGGTATCCTGAAAAGAAGCAAGACTGCTGCTTTTTAAACTTGGACTGGGAGTGGGTTTTGTTGTCATCCATGTGGACGATTTCATCAAGCCGTTCTCTTTTACATGGTTTATACTTTTTGGCTTCCCTGAACTTCGTTTTATGATTTCTCGAAAGATACGTAACCTCTCTGCCTCCTCTTCTCCACTCTCCGTAAAAAGCTCCTGTGACTGGTATCCACCATTGTCGGATGTCTCAGGCCTATAATCAGACAAATCTGATGTATTTGGGCTCTGGAGACATTTTTGACCATACTGATTATCTATCTTTTGGCAAGCCGTAAACGTCTCCCTCATTTTGTGTTTGTCTGGCTCTATTCTGAGGTTGCCATTTGAATCACATGTGACAGTCAGGGTAGAGGACAACAAAGCCGAATTGATTATGTCTAGCAGATCTTGTGAGATCTCAGTTGGATGTAGTAGATAATGATAGCCATGCTCCATACCTAAACTCTCAGCTTTCTCAAAATGGTGCTCACTGGTACTCAAACTGCTGCATGACTCCCCTTCCACAGAATCTTTAGTATCAGTACAAGAGTGTCTAACACCATTCAAGCTATTATGAGAATCAAGCGAACCTACATAGTCTTCCTCTTCTACATCACACTCTTCAGCAGAACTGTCCTTTTTAGAGAGACTACCTTCCTCTAATGTCTGGACTTTGCAGGGTTCGGAATCACTTGTGTTTGGCTTTGTTTCTGTCACATCTTCATCCGCAACCTCAGGATCAGAGATTGTACAAGAATCTGGTTCAGCATTTGGATCTACTCGTTCACAAACTTCAGAGTTCTCATGGTCCACTTCATTAATGTCATGTTCTTCCAAAAGCCCATTTTCAATTTGTTGTGTTTTCTCGTATTCAGCTTCAGGAGTCATACTATTTTCATCATTACTACCATATTGAGGGCTGCTGTTGCAGTGTGGATCAGGATCCTCACCTTCTGAAATCTCTGGCGCATCTTCTTGATTATCTGCATCTTTGACATCAGGAGACATCACCTGATCCTCTTCTTGGCTGGATGATTCTGATGTTTGCTCTCTACATTCACCCTCTGTATCACGATGAGGTGATGATGTCTCTGAGTGAAGGGAATTACATTCTGATGAGATGGACTTGTTTTCTTGTTCATGTCCTCCATCACTAATTGTTTTCTCAAAATCAGGTAGATCAGCTTCCTCTCTGACACAGTCCTCAACTGTATTGTACTGATTGTCCTCATTTAGCTCAGCTGCCTCTCTGTCTGAAAATGGCACACACTCAGTTCCTGATGCTGAACACGAGCGTTTGGCATTTGTGTCTTCGGGTTCTGAAGCATCTGATTGTTCGCTAGTTACCCTGATGTTCTGAATGGTGTCCTCCTCCTCTTCATCAGTGTCTCGTTCTTCAATAATCTCTGGCGTTACACTGTCCTCTCTTTCACAAATGTTGTCTTGGTGATCAGAGAGCTCAGAAACTTCTTCTACAGCTACATCTGTTATTTTTTGTTCTGATGTTGGAGAACGATTTCCTTCACCATTATTGTTTTCAGATTCAGAGTCTTCATGCATTACCCTTTCTTGCATGTTCTCTGCATTCATCTGTTTGTTATCAAATGTCTCTAAAACATCTGCTTTACTTGAACCACTACCATTACCTTCAGGTGATTGAATGGGCACTGCTATACCAGAATCTTCATTACCCATGTCCTCTTCTATAGTTTCTGAGTCAGGGGAATGAGCTTGCATTAAACAGAATTCCTGAGATTCTGGTTCCATTTGATCATTGGTTATGTCATCATTGGTTTTGTCATTGTCTTGGTCGATATTCTCCTTTTCCTCTTCCATGTCAGCAGCTTTCTCTAAACTACCACTTAAGGAGCCATCTTCATTTTCCTTTTCTTTACCTGAAATTTCACTGATGGTATCATCGTGTTTAATTACGTCTTCTTGATTAAAATACTGTGGTTCTCCTTCAACAAGAGAGGAAATCTCTCTGTGAAGATCTTCAGGCATGTTCAGTTCATCCAGTAACTGTTCTATATTAAAACTGCACTGTTTTTCCTGATCTTCTGTTTCTCCTTCTAAGTCCACTTCTACGGCAAACTCCTGCTCTGAGAATCTTGGTGACAGTGGCGGACTCTCTTCAAAGACATTTTGCTCTTGGAAATCTCTCCAGCTTTGTTTTAGTTTGGATGAAGTTGAACTTTGAAGACTGGTCAAGCTGGCCTTCAGCTCATCTTCATCTTTAATATTGGATATTTTTTCCAAGGACTGCATTACCTGCAGGGCCTCTGGACAGACATTAGAGTTGCTGGCTTGTGATTCATCTTTGTAGAGGACTGAAAATCCATCTCTCAGAGTCATCAGAGACAAGAAAGACAGAAGAGCTCTTGAGGGAGACCCAAAGGCAGAGGCCACCTGAGTGGAAAAATCCGGGAGGCTACTGGACTTTTCCTTTTCCAAAGGTGTTAAACAGGTCGGACTCAACGCATGCTTGATGGACTGAACAGACAAACACAACTGTTGCAAAACCGGTTTCATGCCTGACCTAACTCTGACCTCTGTACTTTGTGATGTCCCAGAAGTGTCAGGAGGAACCAAGTTCTCAGATGACTTGTGCATTCTTACAAGACCCTCCTGTTCAGAATTTACCCTCAAAATTGGCATCGATTTACAAAATCCTCTTGGCCTTTGTGGCTCAGTCAGCTCTCCCTCACACATTATTTGTACAGGTGGGTGAAAAGTTGGCCACTCATCAGCATTATCTTCTAGAGAAGGGCCTTCAACATCTTTTTCAGGGTCACTTTTAATCTCAGAGCCATCAGTGGAGCCACTCCCTATCTGGAATACTGCTCTTGGTACAATCTCTGGATGGTTTGTCTCATCATCGTAGGGCACAGATTCTGGTTCAATTTTATTTAGCCAGCTTTCAACGTATTGATTTACACTGGAGGAGGATAATTGTAGCACAGGCAATGACACACTTTCACTCAACTCCTGTTTTTGTTTAGAGGATTTTTTTGATCTGACACCATTCATTGACCTTTGTTTCGCTAGCCTCTTTATTGGGGCTGGTGATTGAATGTCTAAACTATTCTTCTTTAGTTTAGGCCCCTGAGAGTCATGGCCATTTGTGTTCACTTTGTGGGAGATGTCATTGATGGTTTTATCTTTTAACTTGAGATCTTCATCTGACCGACTTTGATTCCCAGTATTGAGATTCAAGTGTCTTATCTTCGGAGAACTTTCAAATGTTTTTGTCTTCTTATTTTTGTCTCTTTCAGCTTTGTGTTCACGTCTGTCACTTTCTGCTGAGCTAGTCTTTTTCTCTGATCCTGTGTGGCTTAGTGTATCTGACGTCATTTGGAGGTCTTTTGAAGACCCTGGTGCACTGCCCCTTATTTTTTTCCCAAATCCATTAGATTCAGAAGAAGTACTTTTCTTTGATTTTTTGGACTTTGGTGTATTATTTTTATTACTAACAATGCTTTTATCATCAGAGACTTGTTCCATCGCTGCTGCTGGATGCATCATTTCCTTTTCAGTCATTTCAGACGTTTGTTTTTCATCATCAGTGAGGATGGATGGATTATTGTTCATCTTTTTTGGAGGTGTTGAACAGGCAGATGATAATGATAGCATATTGGATTTTCCACCATCCTGGGAACTGGAACTTGTGGACTGCCTAGTGAGATCTACATCGCAATCATTACTTGACGAACGGGGTCCTGAGTCTGTTGAGCCTGGCTTACTGTGAGGCAAAGCTTTTGTGTGATATCCAGACTTGTTGTCCACATACACCTGTGTATTTGCATTGTAATTGTCACACGTACCCTGTGATTCATATATGTGCATCACAGTCTCTGTTATTCCCATCGTCCCATTGTTTTGTAGCTGAAGAATCTGTGCAACACCTGAGGATCTAAAGGAACTGTCAGGCTTTTTCTGCTTAACCTCTCCTAATTCACTTTTCCCAGGTTTTGACACAGTTCTTGTGCTGCTGCTACTGCTGCGACTGACGACACAGTAACCCTCCGTCAGCTCTCCCTGTGCAGTTCTCTCCAAATACGAGTACGCGCCTACTTTACTCTCCTGAACTTCAGTCTCTGAAACGGTTTTGATGTTTTCGACTGAGGCCTCTTTTCTTTGTTGTCTGGGACCTGGAGTAGGTAGCCTTCTATAGATGGACTTGGGTTTTTCAGATGATGTATCACTGCCATAATGTTCCCTTTCTTCTTTGATGAATCCTACAGATTTGTTAGCGAGTGTATTGATTTCTTTCGAATCTAGGCTGTGAGGTCCATTCGACTCTTTGCCTGAGTCATTGGTTACATCTAATGAGTTTGCACCTGATTCTGGCTTGGAATTGCACACTGCTCTCTGCTGGTTATTAACAGAAATGCGGCTCAGTGTAGTTTTCCAGTGGATCATTTCCTCTTGTTTTATAGTAAGATGCACCTTCATCTCCACTGTCATGCTGCCATCTTCATTGACCCGAAATGATTTTTCAATGTCGTCTTCGTTAGGTATAATGGGGCAATTCCTCTGCTCCACACCATCCGTAAAGTCACAGGTCTCCATCTCATCTGATCCCACTGGCTGACTGCCTTCGGTTTCCATTGATTCATTATTTGTCCTATTGTGCTCAGTCAGATTTCCATTTAGTGACTTATTGATCTGCTCTACAAGGAACCTCTCAGAAGATAAAGAGAAATTCCTTGATCTTGAAATAGTCCCAGCTGGAATCTTTTTTTCTTCTTATGGACGAATGATCCGATATTATTAGAAGACAGAAGATGGAAGATGGCAAGGGGGAAAAAAACATCATCAATTAAACTTGAAAAGTAAGGCAAAGTGCTAAAAATTAATTATAAAAAAAATATATAATAATTTTGGCTTACGTAGTAGTGTCTCAGTTTGTGTTGGATGGAAAGATTCAGATATCCTTGACTGGACTTTAGTGGGAGCTTGGAGATTGTAGATTCCTGTTCTGAAGGGTTCGTTACCAGCTGCCACAACAATCCCAGAGCACAAGATGAGGGCAGGAAGTCCTTCAACCTATAAATACAACAGGAACTTAAGTGCATCCAATAAATAACATTATTCATTTTTTTTTTCAGAAACTTTATGACATATGATAGACAGCTAACATGAGCTTTAGTCAGTCATGTGTGTGACATTCCTCAAGACACCATAGGGACAAGAGCGATTACAGTGTACTCTCACAGCTGGGGGTAAGAATTAAAACATCATGGCTTAGTACATCAAGGATTGACGGAATGACTGTAACGAACAAAGACATAGTATACTAAAACGATCAAAATCTTGCACAAAAACATACCTAATAGACTAAACATTCAACGACAAGGCAAAACAAAACTGTCTCAAAAATATTTCAAGACAGGTATTGCAAAAGAGCCATTAAACAGTGCTAAAATCTTTTGTACAAAACCAAAACATTACAGTGTAATATCACAGCATTTTAGTTTATTTTCTGTTAGTCAAATACATAGTAGTATAACTGAGTGTTTACATAAAATACATCAAATTTAATATACTTATTTTTAGAAAATATTGAAGATTTTTTTAAAAGAACTTGTTTATATTTATTATATACTTACTCTTCTGCCATCTTCTGTGTAAAGCTTCACAACTGGGAACTGCATCACTTTAGAAAGATAATCCAAAAGAGCTTCAAAATTTGGGGCTGTTCTCCTATGAAGAACAACTACTCGCTTCATGCTCGGATCCCTGTTTTTGTACACCGTCAGTCTTTTTGGTGTTCGTACCACCACTGTGTTTTCTGTCATTTTTCCTGCCCTTGTGGTCACTTCATTTCTCTTTACTAGCTGCCGGACCAGTTCTCTGCGTGCTTTATGTCCTGCACTGACAGGTCTGGTAGTGTTCCAAGGGAGCTGTCTCTTATGGACCTCATCCAAGTTAAAAGGCTTGACTTTCTTCTGATCTGAGCACAGATAAGAGCCCCCATCCTGCACATCATCAAGGGTGCGGACAACATGTGTTCCCCTGGGTGTCGTGATGGTTCTTACCCCAAATGGCAGAGGCACTTTCTTGGAGAGGGCATCTAGAAGGGCATCAAAGGTTTTAAAAGTGCGGCTGTTGATGACCATCCGGTGACCTGTGAACTGAGGGTCCCCGCTCTTGTAGAAACATACTCTCTTAGTGTTAATGGGGTCTGGTTGGGGGTGTAGTGATCTGGAGACCAATGTCTGCACACTCCCCACAGATATGTCGGGATGGGGTGCATCATTAAGGTGTGTTGTGCTCATATTAAGAGATACTGGAAAAAAAAGAACCAAGAGTTAAATAACAAAGACATTTTTTTCCAGTTTAATATGACTTTTCTCAACATCACAGGGTTTTTCTTTTTCATTGTGCATAATAACAATATACATTATGCATTGCATGCCATAACATTGTTCTGTTCTTACTATCAGCGTCCCATTAGGTTTAATTCTACCGTACTGAAATTGCTTCCAAATTCACTTTGTGTCACCCATAAAGTGTTTTTGTAAATGAATGTACTCTGGGGGACTTTCAGCTGATGACAACAAAACAAAACCTTTAAATTATGTGATATGCTCTTTATAATGAAGTCTTTATACTTTGCAATTCTTTCAACTACAAATGCATTCGAAAAATCAATCTGTAGTTCATTAGCAGCAACAGCTACATTCGTCTTTCAGGTACTGTTTTCAATTTTTCATCATAGTCATTAATGAAATGGCTTCTTGCAGTCAACAGTGAAATGGCCTCTCTTAAGGGCTTGAAGAGTTTGCTCATAACGTTCGCATTACATGGTCAGGTATAAAAATGGATGTGAATGAACAAATGCTAATGTTAACATTTACTGAACTAAACTTAAACTTAGTATAGATCAAAACGAATAATGTATATTTTTATGTTGATCTTAAAAAGAACTCTAGAAAACTAAATATGGAAACAGGCCACTAGTCCTAAAATGTACTGAATGCTATCTGAAAACACCATCTTTATACAGATTGCTTTGCCGTGTGGCAAGGACAGCCTCATTCAAGAATTTTTCTGTGCAGTAAACTACTGCGTAACAGCCACAAGACATGTTCTGGAAACCATGATTCAAAAGCACATGTATATAAAGCTCAAACATAGTAATCGCTTTCTAATCTGCTGCAAATTCAATCCATACAATGTATCTTAAAACAAACACCATACTGAATAATATCTTACGATTAGCACACACTTTCTACAGCAGGTTAATGTATCAATATAAACATTAAAAATATACAGAACATGTTACTAGTTTTTATGCTACTATTTAGATAAAAGCCACTCATCCTACCTTATTTCACATTTTCAGGAGGGTTGAGTTGGTGAGTTGTTGTCCAACTGAAGAGATTATGAACAACGCTCAAGGCTATTTTGGGACGGCAGGCATCAGGGTCGATTTGTGTAATCTTTGGTCATGATTAAACAGCATTTTAGAGAAAGAGCATCAAGAATACTATCATTGTAAGCCTTCATATATTAAACAAATGTAAAAACAGAACATTTTTAAATTGGTTGTTTGTATAATCTAAGCATAAACATATAAAACATATAATCAAACTGTGTATTTAGCTTATGAGGTTTCTAACAGTACAGTACTGATAACCATAATAACAGTAAGTGTCATACTGAATGATATACTAACATAAAGCATCATAATTAAGTTAAGCAACAACCTCCATGCAAACCTTTCGGCTGATCTCAACTGTTTATATAGCATAATACCTGCATCTTTGTCTCATCTCACTGTATAATCAGCTAAACAAATTACATTTGTACACACTGTTTTAGTGGTTTTCACTTAAACATAATGAGACATGAAGTATTTGTTCTGCTGTGTGTGATATCCAGCAGATGGCTAAAGGTGTTTCTAATTTCTTGCAGAGATATAAGCAGATTTAAGGCCTCTGTTAATAGGGATTAGAGTGGGGTGAAGTGGAGAGGTTTTATGCTGTAGCTGACTATAAGGGAAAGGGAAGTCTCAGCTGGTAAAGCATGTGTCTCTCAGTGGGAGCGTAACTGTGACTATGGAAGCACAGCAGGAATATTGTGATTGTGATTGGTTTACAGCAGAGCAACACCAGTTCTTAATGCATTACATCTGGGGAGATGGTAATCTTGTATCAAATAAATCAATCAGCATGAGATATGCATATATACAACACAAAGGAGTGAACTTTACTTGCTGAACCTGTTCCTTGTTTAACTTTTATTCATTTTTTCTTCATAATGAGACATTGTGTGATGTTTGTTCATTGATATTCAGCAGTTTCTAGTAATCTCAAGGCTCCCCGTCATGTCTCAGATAGTTTTATAGGATTTCCTTATCAGCGTGGGGTGGAGATTAGCCTTGCAGTGTTTCTAGGGAAATTTCAAGCAGTTTGGTTTCGGCGAACAGTTTTGTTCACTGATCAAGCTCTTACTCTATTCTAACTAGTTAAGTTTCAGAGCAGTATATAAGGTACATTCTTGCTGTCATTATCAAAACGTGCCATAATAATTATTGATTTTGTTGGTCATGTAGGTGTTAGGGCAAAACAAATTCACTGGATGTGGAATCACGTTGTCTTGATCTCTAAGGATTAGAGGCTTGCACACATGCAAGGCGCTGAGTAAAACAGACATGGGATTTTATTTAATAACAAGCAAGCACTGTGAGAGTGACAAAGCACATTTAAATTGCATCAATAACATTAAAAGCAAAGAGCATTTAATAACCGACTAAATATATATATATATTTATTATATACTTAAAAATGGGGGTTCTATAAGATATGTAAAATAAAACCAGAAAAGTCTTAAACAGATTCTCACATATCCATTGTATTTAAAGTAGTATATAAGCCCTAAGTATGGCTATACTTTGTTTTTAGATTTTAGATGTGTATATGAAACATATCAGAACATTATTAATTATATCTAAACCAGTGTTACAAACACCAGGACCAATATATTATTGATAGCAAAAGACATATTTAGATAAAGTTTTATTTCTTTCGCCTTGTCATATACCAAGAATGTTGATATATACTTATTTACTGAAATCTCAAATTCAGTTTAAGAACAATTAAGTTCCATCTAGTAAATTGATTAACTTCTTTCGCCATTCTATTTCTTTCTGAAATTTTCAAGCAAAGTGTTGAGCTTGAGCTTTGAAATCCTGCTGATTAATCAGGAAGACAATTTAGGCCAATATGAAAGGATGATGTATAAAACGAATTGTCTGCATGTTCAGCTACCCCAGGAAAAGGCCAGTCTCCCACAATCCACAGCATCATTACACTTGTGCATTATGTTCTGCCACCTACGTCTTTAAAAAAAGAAGAAAGAAATTAAACAGTGTTTTATACACAGTATAACTTTCCACAATATTCACATGCCTGCTCATTATACATTCAAGCAAACTACTGTGATAGACTAACACAGACAACATAATAATGTTCTGTAGTTTACACAATTTTTGCTTCTCAATTTTCAGCATCCACTAATATCTTCGTGTCCGCCTCTGTTCATTCATAACATTTGGAGGCACACAACAAACATATAGCTTACCACTACACCAATATAATTAGAAATGCGTACCAAAGGAACTTTTTAGTCATATATATCCCCACTAACTGATTATAAATACATTACCACCTTATCCACCAGCAAAACCTGTTGTTGTTGTTATTATGTTGTGTCAGCCGTTGTAGTAGTAAAACGAGCACGAGCGCACTCTAGTGTTGCAAACAGAGGTTACCAGAATCTCGCCACACAGTACTTTCGCCACAAATCACTGCTAAATCGCTCCATACCATACGGCTCAAGATATTTTACATCTTGTGCATAACATTTGAATCACTTGTGTCTCTTAAAACTAGATTAAATACATTAATTCAGAACGCTTCCAGTGTGACGCGCGTTCGTTTCTTCGATTAGTCTTGCCTGCGCTTTGCGTCGATTGATTCATGGCGCCTCTAGTCAATGGTTTGATTAGTAATGTCTGAGCTTTTCATAGAAACGCCTTCCTGCCAGAGCTGTTGCGTTCGCCGCCGGTTGGAGTGTGCTTCTACGTTTTTTACATTTAAACTCCGTTTAAGTTTAACGTTTACCACTAAACATCAATAATGGGTAAGAAAGAAGAGGAAGAGATCATACGGATCGCAAAAAAGATGGATAAAATGGCACAGAAGAAGAACGGGGTGAGGTGTTTTGTCATGAATGAATTCCCAGTCTCGGACCAGACGAGGCTACGTAGCAAGCTAACAGCTACATACATGAAGAAGAGCTGATTTCATCATCTATAGCGAAACTGGGGATCTGTTTTTTAATAGATTTAGTGGTTAATTCTTAAGTGAGAGAAATGTACAGTGGTTTCGTTTATTGTTTAAGAAACTCAACGCTTAGCGGGGAAATTAGCAACATTAGCTGTTGTTAGCGGGGATAAATGCACAGGGTCAGTCAGCGGGAGGCAGTAATGCAACTGATTTCTTCTTGAAAACAAACTGACTCTTGCGTGCAGTTCGCTTATAAATATATAATAAAGCAAGGTTTTATACAGATCGTGTCGGTAAAAGTGATGTTATGCTAATTAGATGTTATGCTACATAGTTACTTCTGTTGACGTTTATGTAAACATGCTTATGTATAATTGAAGTTTCCATAAAGTTTTGTTGTGTCTATCAGTGTATCATAATGTGATGTATTTTAGTAAGTGTGTGTGTGTATGTTATTAGGCTGGTGCACTGGACTTATTAAAGGAACTAAAGAATATACCCATGACCCTGGAGCTTCTGCAGGTATGTTTACTCAGTTGTTTACTGCTCATTATTAATGCTTCAGTATTCAAATACAGTTTAACAAGAGATTTCTTCTCCTTTTCTTATGAACAGTCTACAAGGATCGGGATGTCGGTCAATGCCATCCGCAAACAGAGCACAGATGATGAAGTGACCTCACTGGCCAAGTCCTTGATCAAGTCCTGGAAGAAATTGCTGGGTAAGTGTAATCATGAAATAACACTGGCATTTTCATTTACATCTATGTGTAAGCAAAAAGTGTATTTTAAGCATTTCTCAGAGGTTTTCCCTCCATTTTTACAGTTTGGTTGAATTGCCCATATGTAGTTTCTTGGTTATTAAGAGATCGTAAAATGCTTGATCTCCATGTTTATATCTAATTTATACACTTTATCTGCAATTAAAATATCAATTCCGTTATTTTAGAAATCAAATATTAAACCAGTCTTTGCACTGCACACAATTTTTTTAAAGTGGGTCTTATTTGTCAAAATGCTTCTCGGGGCTTTGTGTATAATATAATGTATAAAACTGTAGGCCTATAATTCATTTCAAACTTTTCTTTTAGTTTCTTGTCTAACATTAATGTAAGTCACTTTGAGTTTGTGTTGTTGTAATACCATTAATTGCCTGTATGTGGTAGCAACTGCAGGTTTCCATTTGCACAAGATTTTGAGTCATCATACAGATATAGGCTATATAGGCCAATTTCTTATCATTTTTAGTATTACACTGACTGATGAAATGTTTAACGAGTGGTTTTGACATCCAGATGAACCTGCTGCGGAAAAGAACTCTGAAGAGAAAAAGAAAGAACGCACAACACCAGTGGTTTCACCATCTCAAGCGAGCCCAGAGCCCAGAGAGGAGAGGTACCAAGACCATGTTAATGGTTATAAAATGATTATAAAATTAAATAATCACACTGTTCTTGATCTTAGGCCCAAAATACTGTTTTATCGAGCTTTCTCACCCTTTGTTCCTTTTTCCTTGTTATCTTGTTATTTCTTTTCTCTCAGCTCGAGCAGTAATTCTAGCAGTAAGAGTGAATCTGTCGATGTTACACCCAACACATTGATAGCCACTTTCCCACGAGCACCAGGCACATCTGACTCAGTCCGTATCAAGTGCAGGGAGATGCTGTCAAGTGCTTTGCAAACAGGAGGCAAGTCATGGCAGGCAATGCTTCCACACACATTTTTCTCCTTGCTAAGTTACCATACAGTGTCTTGCCAAGTGTATTTAGACTTGTTACTAATTTTGTTATAAATCATTCAAAACATTCAAACTTCAGTGATGGTGCAAAATACATGAAATACTTTAATTGATGCCAATTTAACGGGTATTAATAGTTAAGAAATGATTGATTGATTGATTGATTGATTAATTGGTCTATAATATATCAATTTAATAATACATTTTTTTGAGTGTCATTTTTAGAATACAACTCAAATTTAATAGAAGAAAATTCATTTAAATTTAAAATATATATATATATATATATATATATAATATAATATAATATATAACTTTGATTTTGGTCAGAAATGAGTTATTGATATTTTTGGGACATTCAAGACATCCTTTATGATGTGCATAAGTATCTTGAGTCAATTTCGTCGTTATTCCGAGAAAATAATAGGTCGTCTTAACCGTAACTTCAAAAAGCCCTGATGAAACCAAGGCAGAACACTGTATAACACCAGTTACGGCTCAAAATGAGTTATGGCACTCTGCCTTTGTTTAGCCGAGCGTCAATGTGAAGTTACGGTGCCGGTTTGGAGTTATACGGTGTTCTCCCTTTGTTTTACTGACCATTAAAGACTGCCGCGTTTTAATTATGGTGTAACTTGTATACTTTCATACATCTGATCTGTCACTGAAGCACTTTATAAGACAAACGAATGAGATAGATCACAATCTACCAAACAGCTCCATATAATAAAGCACTGTAAAGATTATACCTTGCCAGCAATACATAATCGTGAATAACCTTTAAAGATTTTTAAATGATTATTTTTTCCTTTTTATAATGCAGAATATTCTGCATTATAATCTAGTTGGACGTGTGGACTAGAATGCCGTAGCATGATCAATCATAAAATCAGTACTAACAGTTCGCAGTCAAATGCATATCCTATCTTGTAACCCGATAAAATCAATCCATTGTGACGAACGTCGTCGGAGATGTTTAATCCACAAGCATTCTGATCATTCCTGCTTGCTGGCGTTCACATCAATCCACAAGTCGCTCTTTTAGGTTAGGCTATTTTCATTCAAAGCAATTACACGATGTCTAGTATTCTTTTACGTTACTGAGCATAGCAAATAAATTGGTTGTGAAACGGTATCCACTCATGTTTAACTTTTAGCCTGCTTGTTACGGTAAAAAAAAAAAAATGAATACAGTCACATTTCTATATGCAATAGCCTGTATGTGAGAGTCCCATGATCACTATATTGTATACGGGTGTTACTGTAACGATTTTGTAAATGATGATCAGCAACCAAATACTGATAATGTGGAAGTTACTATCTTTTGCCTTGGTCTGACTTCTCACGTTTTGCAGACAATGCAAAGGCAGAGTACAGTAACTTCAAAATAGGGGTAAAAAAATCAAGTTTGAGCTCACAATTTTTGAATGTAGATCATTTTCATTACTAAAACATCTAATTGCCAAATTTGGCTGGACAAATAAAAAAACTTTAAAGTCATTTTTCTCAGTTTCACACTCTAGCGAGTTAAGGACTTTTGTCTTTGTAGGGCAGTATACACACATAAAAATTGTGTTTTGCATTTTCTTGTTTTTAAATGGTTTAAGTGTTGTCTTATTTTTCTTTTAGATGATTACATTGCGATTGGTGCTGACTGCGATGAACTTGGAGCTCAGATTGAAGAATATATCCTTGGCTTTTCATATTCATCTGAAAAAGTAGCAATCGTTATTGAAATGTGAGCGAAGTCTAAACATACTAGTTGTCAGCATACCAAATTTCACGCGCATTTCCTTGACCAGCTTGCACGTATCTTTTTGGAGTTCAAAAATACTGATATGAAATACAAGAATCGTGTACGAAGCCGAATCTCCAATCTTAAGGATGCAAAGAACCCCAACCTGAGAAGGAATGTGCTATGTGGGAATGTGAGTCCAGACCGCATAGCCAAAATGACAGCAGAGGTGAGTGACAACCAGTTTGTAGTGATTATAGGAACATGGTCTCTCTCATACTGACAGTATGGAAATCTAAATCCAACAGGAAATGGCAAGCGATGAGTTGAAGGAGATGCGGAAGAATCTGACCAAAGAAGCCATCAGGGACCACCAGGTGGCCACCTCTGGGGGCACCCAGACTGACCTGTTCACTTGTGGGAAGTGCAAAAAGAAGAAGTGTACCTACACCCAGGTAATCATACACAGTGTTTTATGAATATTGATGTAGGTTTCTTTTTTTTATATACATGTGCATTTTATAAACACACAACTTTCTTTAGGTTCAAACTCGAAGTGCTGATGAACCGATGACAACATTCGTCTTCTGCACTGAATGTGGAAATAGGTGGAAGGTATGTTATTCCTTTTGCTGTTTTATTTTGTTGTATCCATTGATGAATATTTAATTAACGCTGTCTCTATTCAATCTGTTTCCGCAGTTCTGCTGAAGTTGGGGGTTGTTCTCAGTGTTTGGAGATGTAGCTAAATTCCAGGACCACGTTTCTGTATCATGGACAACAATTTAATGGCGCACCTGATGTACAAAGGCCACAATAGATCCCATCAACCGTTTGTTTTATTATAATGGTCCACAAACTCATGTCCTGTGTTTTAACTTGACGTTTAGCTAGGCCATAGGCCTTTGGACTATGATCAATGTTGTTAAATTTCTGTTTTCTTTTACCATCACTTTTTATACGTAGTTAAAAATTTTGACAACAGTCATATTTAGATAGTTTTGCTTTGCTCTAAAGAAAGCTAGTCAAAACTATTTAATTTTCTTAGACAAACTTGCCCGTTTTAAAATAAAATGCTTTTAGCTTATGTTTGCTTTTGGTAACGGCTCAAGATTTTTTTAACCTTGTTCATTTGGAAGCTACTCTTTGAGTCTCTTTGTCACTGAATTATACATATTTATATGCATGATCTACAGATTTTTACTGTGTACATGGCTTTTACTTTCAGGAGTAAAATGTTTTAAAGATTGATGGTGATTGTGATTTTATCCGTCATCTTAACAAGACGCTACTTTATACATCTGAGATGGTTGATTTTTCTTATCAATTCTTATTTTTTTGCTGTTCGGAAGTTATTTACAAGTAAATTAATAGTCTTATAGATCAAGGTATCTATAGGTTCTTATTGTTTTTTTTTTTTCAGTTTTTTGTTTTTTTCAATTTGAAAAACCATTTAAAACTCTTTAATGCTTATATCAGAAATGTAGGCCTCTTTTGGGTCCAAGCATGATCTAGAACAGCTTTTTGTAATAACTTTTTTTCTTTTTTGTGCATGGTAGGGACCTGAATTAATTTTTGATTTCCATCCATAACATAATCTCAATTTGTTTGGTAGAGGTCATGTGTTTGCTTTTTAATGTGAAGTAGTTTACTCCAAAAAAAAAAAAAAAGATTTATGATGATGAGATAATGTGTTGTAAAGAAAACATATATCAGCATATCAGATCAGTCATGGCAATGTTACTTTTGACATCTGCAATCAATACAAAGTGGATAGTACTTGCCATTTGCGGCCAGATGACATGTTGCTCAGTTTAGTGAATTTCTATCACTCTCTTCTCAAATGATTTTGCTGTAGTACCCACTACCGCCTTGATGTCCTAACAAGCCCCTTGCATTAGCAATATCTCATCTGAATAACAAACAACCCTTTGGTGGTTGTTCTTGGCGTCCTTTTGTGCAAATGGAAAACAGGAGGTTTATATCATCCAAAAACCACTGCATCTTTGCTCATCATTTACAGTAGTTTAAGATAAGGAGAGCAACTCATCCATTTTTAATAGGAAAAGATGTTTACATTATGAATGCTCTTTATATATACTAACTTTAGTCCTTAGGAACTGTTAAATGGGGAGGACACTTGCTTCAAGGTTCTTTTGTGAGGTTCCCAGGTGCATCCTCTCCAGGAGAGTGCTGAGAGTGGGCAGCACTGTTACCCTCCACTGTAAATGAAGACCAAATAGAAACCCCTGTGATTATTCCGAACATTTGGATTCATTATTTACATGTCAAATGGCAAATATAGATCAAATAATGCCATTTTTGGAACTGGTAATTTTCTAAAATAAAATAGATCAATAAATATTTTTGATTATGCATTTATATGCATGCTCTGCAAATCATATCAGTGTATTTTTATAAATATTTTTGATTAACTGGCAATTTTATGTATGTATTGTGTATATATATTTTTACATTTATTATTATTAATTTATTTTTATAAATGAGGGCACCGCATTTTTTTTTTTTTTAATTTCCTGACTTCTAGAACTGTATGAGTAAAGTAGACCGCAAAGTAGGGGTGAGAAAATACACCTCATGGATTTGAACCCGATTTCCCATGGTCCCACGAACTCATATATGTCAATCCAGATTCCACAGCTTTGACAACAATCACACATTTTAAAATTATTGTGCTTTATTGTATCTTAAAGATTCCAAATGCCCACAAATCATTATTTTTCTCAATTCATTAAAACAGAAAAAACTAATCTGATTACTGTAAACATTCACATATTATTAATCAAAAAAAAAAAGTATTATAATTTTTTATGTAAACTGATTGGAAAATAACACTTTTTTTTGTATACTTTACAGAACAACAACAAAAAAGAGAGAAAGAAAAAAATATTTATAGGCAGTATAACTCCAAACCATTGGCTTAGATTGTGTTTGAGGTTGATCTATGTGGTGAATCCATCAGCTCAAATTGCACATATCAATTGCACATTTCATATTAAGTTAGTCTAAGACAAGTAGAAGCACCACCATGAAATACATGTTGGTAGATGTACGTCTGGACTCAGATCAACAATCTTAATGAATTGTACCTGACTAAACAGACCCATTTCGGCACTTGACAAAACCAATGGTGTTTTTGCTCCAAAACTAGAGGCAAACGAAGTGCGATAGCTCAATTCAGAAGTCACCACCGTGCAGGACAAGTCATCTCATGAATGATCAAAAGCCCAGAGTCTACATACTGTATGTGGCAAGAGTTTAAATCAACTATTGCCAAAAAAGAGATGTCACAAAATTGAATGTCAAGGCACTTCCCCGAGTGAGGATCTTGTCTTTGAGCGACATGAAAGTCAGGCAACAAAGTAATTCACAGAACTAAAAATATAGTAAGAACTTGGCAGCTCCAATTCTAGTCAGTTGTATTGGAGAGAAAGCTAATCGCACAGTTTTAGTGGACTTGGCTACTTTGGTGTCATCTACTTATAAGGGTCCTAGCAATAAAACCTGCACCTTTCTATTCAGGGCTCATGTTTAGCTCTAAAACACATCTGATACTGTAATATAATATCTGCATGTTAAATCTCTTCTATCCGAGGTGATTCGTATAAATATTACTACCTCTACATACTGTATACTAATGAGGCTTTTAGTCTTCATAGCATCTTTGGGTTGAGTACATGCAAGGAATAGTTGCCATGTCCAACCAACTCTTAGCTGAATAAATGAATGCTATGATACAGAAAAACACTTATGGATAGATGATACTTATGTAAATAAACTTTTGATATTTTCTAGCAGTACAAAAGGCAGAGAAAATAACTGTACTAAGCTGTCTGAGATATGCTGTTTGATTTTAAAAAATGTTTCCCCCTTAAAATATTTTTTTTCTCTTTTAATTATTATTTTTTAGTTTTTCCTCTTTATTTCTGATAGTGCTGTGAAGCGATTAATCGCATCCAAAATAAAAGTTTTGTTTACATAATATATATGTGTGTACTGTACATATTTATTATGTATTTATAATGAGACATACATACAGCATATATTTTGAAAGTATTTACATGTATTTACGTGTATATATTTATATTCATATAAATTATATCGTATATAAATATATAAACGTAACATATTTTTCTTAAATATATACATGCATGTGTGTGTATTTATATACACATAATAAATATACACAGTAAACATGCATATATTACGTAAACAAAAACGTTTATTTCGGATGCGATTAATCGCGATTAATCGTTTGACAGTACTAATGTCTGATAATGATGATTTCTCATTGGAGATGCCAAGTCATTATAATAGGGGTTATTTAATAAAGTAGCTGAAACAATACTGTTTACAACAGGGCGTCCCGTGAGTAGAGCTGAAGTGTTGCCTTGACTTGAGTTTTGATTCTCATACGCATTTTTCATAAACGGGCAATACTTGTTACCCATAATTCCCTTTTCTTTAAATATTGTAACACAAGAAAAAAAAGCTTGAAGAAATGTAATACAAATTCATAAATATATCTACTGTATATACTGTATATAGCCCACAACTGGTATCACATCGTCCTTCAAACATTAATACAAAAAAATGAATTAAAAACAATAAAAAAAAACCTTAAACACAAATAAAATAGATTATTTTCTTAAAAACATCAAAACGCACTGATAATCCTTTGGAGCATCTTTTGCTAAGCTGATCTGTAGCAGTACTTGTGGTGTTGAGCCCTCAGGAAATTTGAGACATTTTTTTTTAAATCCAGTGACCTGGAGACCTGAGCGTCTTTTTTCAGGTACAGATCGCTATAGCGGTAAAATCCCTGGGAGGACCCCCGCTGAGGTCCTTTTAAACATATTCTACACAAGAAAAGGTAACGAACAAAAGATAGGGAGGGGGCATTCGATCAGGATCACAGAGATCTAAGATTCCACCGACTGCTCAGAGACTGTCTTAAGCAGGTTTTTGTATACCGGCGAGTTCATAAACCGCGGATACGAGTCTCTTTGCATTAGCGTGTATATCTGGAGCTGGGCATCATCAAACGTGTGGGATGTTGGCTCCAGCATGTTCCTGTTTATAACCTCTCGAACTCTAGAATCGAGGCTCACCTGAAAAAAAGCACAAAAAACAAGAATATTAATCACCCTGATTATACAGGAAATGTGATCAGGTTGTTCCTGGACGTGCTGATGCGTTCTCTCACCTCTTTGGGTGAGAGGATGGAGATGTAGTCTTCATATATTATCCGTGCCTTCTCCTCGATGACGCTCTTATTGGATTCCTTACTGAATTCCTCACAGGCCAACCAAAAGAGCATGTTTTCCTCACTGAATTCAGTGCGCAGAAACTGCCGGAAGGCACTTCTTCCAGTGGGGCAGTGCATCAGTTTGTCGAATGATTGCCCCCACAAGTGGACCTCCTCCGCAGTCGGTTTCGGACTGCCAAAAAACAGAGGAGTCTTAGTCAATTTTGGCAACCAACGGATCAGTAACCATTTTCCTCTGTTCTTCATGTGTTTGTCAAGAAATACTCTTAGAGCAAAAATGTTTTAGGTGTAATCTGTCAGAAAGTTGAATGCTGCAGAACGATAATAATTCATTTAAATAAAAACAAAGAATATTTTGTGGTAATTTGTCAGAACGTTGCATCCTAGAGAAAAATAGTAACTAATTTAAATAAAAACAAAGAATATTTCGGGGGAATCTGTCAGAAAGTTGCATCCTACAGAACAATAGTAATTTATTTAAATCAAAATAAAGATTATTTTATGTGTAATTTCTCAGAACGTTGCATCTCACAAAACTACAGCAATTAATTTAAATAAAAAGAAAGAATATTTTAGGTATAATTTGTCAGAAAGTTGCATCTTGCGGAACTAGAGTAATCAATTAAAATAAAAATGAAGAATATTTTATGTGTAATTTCTCAAAAAAGGTGCATGTTGCAAAACTATAGTAATTATTATCATTATTATTAATTATTAATTATTTTAAATAAAACAAAACTAAAACAGCTTGGCAAACAATTTAGGCCTAGATTATGAAGCCATAAAAGCCTTTTTTGGTTTCAATATTTTACAGAAAATGCTTGTATTTATTTTATTTTTTTTTACACATGAATATCAAATTACACCTAATTAACATAAGATTGTAGCTAGCCAATATGCCAGTTTTTAAAAAATAACCTGTAAGTTACTTTTTTTGTACTTTTACTAAACCTACTGACCTTTCCTCGAAGTCTGCATTCCCCTCTGCTTTAAAATCATAAGAGGCTCTCCGGTTCCTCTCATCTCTGTCTTCATTCCTAACAGTGAGACTGCAAGGTAGTAAACACATCATGATCCCAAGACACCTAACAGTAGGCATTAGGAAGCCTTGGAGTATCTTTCACCTGCTCAGTGTTCAGTTTATATCTGTAACTGGTGCTCATTATAAGCTCACAGCCAGAATGTCATGAGTTCTGGTGTTTTTCCAAGCAGATGTCTTGGGATCTCAGACACTTCAGTAAAAATGACATCATACTTGTGGAATGAGCAAAAACAGTACTTAAATGACATCTAAGCAATATTGCAGGCATATTTACCGTAGTGAAGATAAGTAATAGTCTTGTCAAATGCAATTATTTTCTTATAATACAGTGATTTCCTGGCCATTAGTTTGGCCCGAAATGAGCCTTGTTAGATAAGATCTCACACATTAGCAGCGTAACGAAAGAAAAACTCCTACCAGGAGCAGCTGCAGCAACAGCACCAACAGAAGCAGCAGGCGTTGGAGCCACGGTTCCCCTGGCCGGGCTGCTCGTTCTGCGCCGGTGCTGTGGTGCCCGCCACCGACTCCTGCTGCACCGACATCTGCCTCTTTCGCATCTCCATCCGCTCTGATCCCATGGGCTGCAGGAAACAGGACGCAACTGAGACGGAGCCAATACAACTGCAGCCACAGAGATCAACGGGATGAATTAATGGCTCAACAAACAAATGAGGGGTTTAGATATCAGAAGAAGTCCACTTAAACATTTAGTGGTTTCCAATGGAGAAATTAATGCTTTTAACGAAACAACAAATATGCACGAAAGTGGCTTCCATTAACTAACCATGCTAGAAAATAAAAGGATGGATGGCAACCCCCACCAGATGCTGAATTTGCATAGAAATTGGGTGAAGAAGACATGTTTTAACTTGACCAGAAACCAAAATGTCCTAGCATGTCACGAGCACTAACATGACCTAACATGTCACATCATACTTATTTCAAACAGCTCTCCACAGCTGATTTGAATAAATGCATACAACCCATTCATAAACACTTGCCTTTTTTTGTAAAGGGTTTCTAGATTTTATGTGGAAAAAGTCATTTTTTCATTATTAAAGTCAACCTGTACAACTAATGCCTGATGGATTACAGTTTCTTCCATATCTGAATCATAAGCATGTTGATGAAATAGCTTGATAATTATCACATTCAGTGTTACAGTGCTTCTCATTCTGCAAACATGCTTAGGCCTACAGCACAATAAATTTAGACTTGTTGCCATGTGGGTGGGTTTTCTCTATTTCTTCTAGCTTTGGTGTCTGCACTGATTTGAACAACCTGGCTTTGGGGTTCAAACAAATCATGCATTGGATAAAAACCGAAGGTTATTTGAAGCAAATGAGTAAGTTCCTGTACTGAGCTGTCTTTAGAAATGCATACAGATACGAGTTATAATTATTAAATGACTCCTGATCAGTAGTTCTGATCTTGCTGTGTTAATTCCAAAGAATGGTGGAATCAAATTCCTCGCTTGAGCGGGAAGATGTTGGAATATTTGGGGGTAGGAGGGGGCGCAGCACGCATCTAGCTGCAGTCGGATCCCTTCATCAGTGATCACAGCCGCGGTGCATAACAAATTCTCGAGCCGTGATTGATGGTAATAAACATTTAAATAAAAAATAAAAAAATCATGTGGTAATTTGCGGAATTTTTGTCTGCATAATTTCACGCCTAGCAAACGATGATAATTACACTGGCTCACAGAAAAGCCTGACATGATCTGCTAAATTTTTACCGAAGCAGAACAGACGAAAAAAATAATATTATAGCTTTAAATGTGAACCGCATCCTTAAAGATGGGGCGCACTGGGAAAAATCAAAAGACAGCGCATTCTACTCGAAAAAACGTAGGCTAATGGACTAACAGCATTTCCATCGCATATCCTCGCATTGCAAAGTGCCACCATGAAGCCCAGCTACAATATCTCTTTATCGCCCAGGACAACCATCGAAAAGACATTTCTGTCAAACATGACATGCCATCTTCAACAATCAAAATCAAAGCTCGTTTTCTCCACGGATACCCTGTATATTTAAAAACAACTTAGGATCCCCATACTTACAATTTAACCATGTATGCCCAGAGATAAGAGATATTCTTTGCCTTGATTACATCCGTTGGCATAAGGATTTTTTAAAGACCGGCTGTTTTTTGACAACGCGCATGCGTGTCTCTCGCGAGCTGTGGCGGTGGTAGCGTAAATCCTCTGGATGTCACTGATTCATGATGCACTTACATCTAACGGTGAAATACCACATATTTCAATGTTTTCCTGCACTCCTGCGGTTCTTACTTTCAAATTATTTACACACCGTGCGGTTTGTCAAGAAAACAAGTCACAAACGCCAGCTTAGTAGCCTAATAAGACGCTTATATTGTTTAGTGTTTAATGGAGGAGGATGGCTAGGTTTAACACTGCCACCAATGAAATGAGTGTGTCCCTGTGCGCCTCACATGAGGTGTCAATAATGTGTCATAGAATGTGACTGACAGGTTTATGGTGGACCATGGACTTAAAATGCGAGGAAGACCCCCGCCTTAAGCACAGTAACATCATAAGGAGGTTCCCTTTCTCTTCAGGAACCAGGGCTTTCTTAGAGTCACTGGTGACATAGTAGATTATGTTGCACTCTTGGATGAAATTTGTGTATTTTACAAGAATGTAATAAACATTCACCAAATTATTCAAATTAATAAATAATAATAAATTGAAAACAGCATAGACAGGAGCAAGACATGGCTCTTTCCTCATAAAAACAGTATTTCGAATATCAGTGTGTTGATTTTGTGCAAGTGAAGACTGGAAAACAATCAATTTGTTATTTCAGTGTGAATAACTCAGGAATTTGCGATATCAGGCATGCAGCTGATATCGTTGGAATATTTGTATTTTTATTTTTACATGGACTATTCAAATTCAAAGTTCTCAAATTACCAGCCTCTTCCCACTTTTTACCTAAAACATACTCACTTATTAATTCTCTAATATGGTTTATAGATTGAGATGCTGTTTGGATCAAATCTTGGTGACAGCAGAATAGAAGCGGATCGCAGCACAACTGACTCTGTCCATGGTCCTGAATTCGCATCAATAGTTTCTAGCAAACCTAAAGCATACAAATAAACGTCGTGCAATGAAATACCAAATATAATGGTAACTCGTTATATTGTAAGCATGAGAACGGTTTTAGGCTGATGTGAAAACGCGTATGACTTTAACACAACCACATGATGTGTTCATTTGCTGACATAATTAGCCGTCGCATACAGTCGTGATTACCATCTTCGCTGGTTTACGGCCTTTCATTGGGATATCTAAGGGCATTACTGACATCTGCTGGAGCTGTGAGCGGAATTACTGGAAAAAACTAATGTGAGTAAGGCATCAAAGGCGAGTATGCTGTGGATATTAGAAACGCCGTATTTAAAGGTGGTAATGTGCGATGAAAATAATACACGTCCATCGGGAATACTTTGAAACGTGAAACTACAGATCTAGATGTAGTATATGTAGAGATTAAGTCATGACATGCGACCGCTGTGTGGGAAAAGAGAGTGGGAGAGGCACAGCTCATTGCAAACACTAGGTGGTACTGTTTGACCGCTTGTATAGGTCTACCTTTTCCCAAATAACTACAGTGTTTAATGGCTAGGGCTGCGTATTTTAAATTAATTTGCATCACTAGATATCAATTCTGATAATTCTTTTAGTATGTTTTAAAGTCTATTGATTTTAGGTTGTGGCCTGTCTTGAAAGAATGTTTAAAAAAAAAGTGATAGTCAATGTTCGAAACAGTCTTAGACTAAATATAAAATATAGCCTGGTGGCACATACAGAAACAGAGAAGGACAACTCAAACAAGCACTGAGAACATTAGCTTACTGTGTGTTCCAGCACCTTCTAAAAATGCAAACACGGGCTTAAGCTGCTGTATCCATGACAGATGAAAAGTTTTAATGCTTTAACAAACATTAGATATCTGAAATCATTCTTCTTGGTGTGCTTATTTTTTGGTGTGCAAACATTCCAGATGGAAATCAAAATATATAGTCAAGAGAACGTATAGACATATAACCACTGGGTTTCTTCAGAGTTATGAATTAAATATGACTCTCGTGTAATTCTTTTTATTTCTTCAGGAGTGTTTATGTATTTTGTTATGTGACTGTTTATTGGACCAGCATTCTGTGACAAAGTGCAGGATTTCTCTATACATATTCTTATAAAAAGTGACAGGTCTGTTCTGAAATGATTTCGCATTAAAACCAATACCGTAATGCCAATAGCGGTGCAGAACTGTTTTTTCTGACCTTTGAAAAAGAAAGGTCAGGAAAAACACAAACCGAGAACTCTCTAGGAGAGCAGAATCTGGTCTTAAGGTTCATGCCATTTTCGAATTGATCTCCATGAAGGTCATTAGAGTTTCTCTTATGTGAATTTAAGACATTCATTAAAAAATACAGCAGATGTCCATGGCTGTAAGTTTCAAGGCCAGTCAGGTTTTCTATATTAAACTGTCTATGACATCATCTAACAAAGAGCTTTTTAATCTTGAAATTAAAAGTGAATAGAAAGTGTTCCATTCAGTGAGAAAAAGCTCTGAATCTGAAAACTGTCATTTTTCCTCTGACATCATTTAATAACTAAAAGAGACTGTCTAATTTCCATCCAACATGCTGAAGATGTCAGAGGGAAACTATCTAGGGCTCAGTCTAGAAAAACCTGTCACATTTACTCAGTGCGATAGGTCATACTATAATCAGTGCAGCCAGTTCAGAAAAATAAGTATCTCCTGACCTTTTTTTCAGATATTCTGTGTAATCTGCCACCAAAAGCCTAAAAACAAAAACATGATTATAAGATCTAATTAATGGATAGTTCACCTCAAACGGAAATGTTTTTGAAAATCGTTGTCCATACAATAAACTTCCTTGTGTTGTTTTGGACATCACTAACTTTATGGACAAATTGAAACCTTATAAAAAATTCTCTGTTTGTGTTCCACAGAAGAATGTAAGCTACATAGTTTTAGAACGAAATGAGGGTGAGTAAATCATATTCATTTTTTGGTGAACAATCTCTTTAAGCGAAAAAGCATGATTCAGTGCAATACTTCAGCATACTAAAGACATGTTCATATAATCAACAAAGCTACTGAAATTACATTTTAACTGTGGTTTAATTTAACTGAGGACTGGCCCCCTGGTGCACCCTGGTGTCTCTCAAGTTTTTTTTTTTTTCATTATCCAGCATTAAATAAAGTTTTCTGTTCCTTGCCACAGTGGCCTTTGGCTTGCACACTAGGGGACTAAAGATAAAAGTATTATGCCATGACTTTCAATTACCTTCTTGGTTGAACTGCTTAGTAGTGGGTGATATGCTCAAAAAATTAAACCATGATATGCGGCATTTTAAATATGGCAACGAACGACACACATTGCATAATATTAACAAGGTTTGTGATTACATCGAAATTGTATTTAAACCTAAACCATACGATTATTAATCCTCAATATCACCTCAAAACAGATTGCTAACTTCAGTTGACAACTATTATACATCCAACTTAAATGTTATAATTACATTAATGTGCAGCCTATCCTATCACCCAGCTTTAAATGTGGACTTTAACAAATAAAGGTTTTATAAACATTGAAATTCATTTCTGTAAAGCTGTTAAATAAAATTGTGTATTTTTAACATAAAAGCTGGTGCCCCTATTTAACTTGAATGTGTGAGACTTCCGGTATCCTCCGCTTCCAGTTATTTTTAGCTGTACAAAACAGCTTGTTATGCTGCTTGATACTGCATACTGGCATGTCTTATCGTAATATTTTAACTTATTGTCTGAATAATAAACACACTGGATCATAGCTCGAATAGTTTTACTGTTTATTGCACTTAGTTATGCTAATTGTTTACCTATAGTGGCTAACGAATCGGAAGTCTTGCATGTCCACAGAAATAGCTATAGCTTACTTCCATGTTGCACAATATTAGATAATCACTCTTCTAATTCTGAAGATAAACTGCCAAAGAATTTTTGATGTTTGTCGCGATATCTAAATGTTTAAATATAAGATTTCACCAAAAACCTACAGTGTAGACCTTATGTCATGTTGGTGTGAAGCTATTCCTATTAAATAAACCGTGTTGCATAAATTGTGTTGCACCTACTTGATTATGCAATCATTTAGTCAAATACTCTTAATCCGTTTTCAGACAGGAAGGCTTCTAGAAATAACCTGATCACATCAAAGAGAGCTGCCTCCACGGACAATAAATAACACCCAGAAACCACTGATATAAGTCTATGGATGTGGAACGCATTTGTTACTGAGAAAATCTGTACTTTCTCATCATAGTCAAGCTGGCTGTCAGGAATGACAAAATGCTCTTTGGTAAAGCTCTTGTGGCTCTCGTGCATGGCTATCTTTAAATAATTAATAGTGCTGACATGATTCAGGTTGGTGCATACTCTGACTTACCTGAAAGGATATGGGATCCTTTGATCTGTCCTCCGTATTATCATTCTCGTCCTCATTTTCATAACTTCCTGTTGCAAAGTAATCCTCGTCGTGCCGACAGGCCAAGAGAAGATGCCGTAGCTGCCCCCACATCAAGTAGGGAGAAAGCCGAACGCTCTGTACCACGGAAGAGGGCCAGATCTCCCACTTTAAGACGATTCTGTTACATGGCATAGCTCATCTAAAGACTTTCCGTGTTGTTAAAGAACTAACATGTTCCCAAAGACCCAAAGACATGAGGTTTCTCATGATCCATGGCAGTTTCACATCTCTGGTCAGCAGGTACCTTAAGAAAAGGAACATACACAGAAGACAACAAATGAGAGCAGCACTTGGTGAACAGGGCAGAAAAGGGATTACATTTGTGCATGTCCCATCGAGTCTGATCCCCTAGTGGTTTAGTGCACTTCAAAGGCTTAGGACAGATTAAACACAGGATGTGTGCGCCTGTCGTTCACAGCCATTAGTGTGTGTGGTGTGAGCGACATTTTGAATAAAGTTGATGCATTTATAGAGAACAATATATAGGAACTTCACCAGTCAAATGTGGTTAACTTGACTACTCTTTACTCTTTCATTAACTTCCATGTGCTAAAAGTGTGATTTCTATACCTAGAAAAGTCATGTAAATTAATGTTTTTGTTGTTATAAACGACAACAACAACATACATTTTATACTAATGCCAAGCTATTTTATCAGGTAGAAAGTCAAAAATATTTCAATAAATAATTTTTTTCTTGATTCTTATCCAGTAAACCACGAATGACTGGAAACGTCATGTAAATTCAAAAAGAGTGGGATTCTTGAAAAACATTCAGCTCTTAAAACTTCTGGAATTATGAAACTTCAATAATTAATCTATTAAAATGATTTAATTACAATAATTGTATTATTATTTTTAATTGAGTTATTTACTTTTAAATGTATGTTATTTAATTACAATTATTTCAATTATAATTATTATAGATAATTATTTTAATCTCGTTTCACTGATTGCTGCAGGCTTCATATTGTTGTGTAGCTACAATAGGGGTGCTTGGAGTCAAAAAGTTGAAGAACCACTGATATAAGTACATATGACTGTATTATATACATTTGTATATTAAATGAAAGTGTATGGACATTTATTTACAGAAGTAGGCCTATATTATTTCATCATACCTCAAATTTCATAGAGGGAAGTGGCAGCATCATTTCCATAAGAGCACCACTAACGAATCAGTGAACGCATTGTAACGCATTCAAATGATTCGAGTCACTGAGCTGAATCAAAATCCTCACCACTGAAAAGATTGTGCTGTTTAAAGGGTTAATTCGCTGGTCCTCTCACATGACAGCATCACGTGACATTGATCCCGTGACGTCTTGTAGCAATTTGACAGCAGAGGCAGAAGGTAAGCGAGATGTAAAATATATTTATCATATTTTTACTAGAATTATTGCTTATCGGGTTCATAAATAATTACCAGATAACTATATAGAAACGTCTGACTAAACACAAAGTCTAGACGCTAACGTTACCTTTCCAACCCGCTGTTTTCTGCATTAGCAGTTGTCAGTGGCTCTATCCATTCAGTATTTTTGATTGTTTGTTTTGAAGACGTATAACAAATATTATCCAATTATTTTGAAAAGATGTGTCCAGACCCACCGAAACGTTTAGTTAATCTAATCTATATTTTAAGTGAAATTGTAATTCGCATTTTTACCCGTTCACCCTTAGCTAGCTGATACACGACCCCTGCTAACGTTACGCTAAATCATTTCTATAGTGTTTATTAGAAACACACCGTAGTTTTTGCACAGTAATCGCAAGTAATAATCTTTGTTGAACGTTGTGTTTTCCATGTTTCTAACCTCTTTTCGAGGGGAGCTAGATGAATGAGTACAAACGCTTCAGAATTTGTCATAGTGGCCTTTCTAGGGACAGCTGCAGCACATCACGATTTGATATTGTGTTCAGTTTTAAGGTCCTAATATAAAAGAACTCAAGATGGATATCCGAGGGGCAGTGGACGCTGCCGTCCCTACCAACATCATCGCAGCCAAGGCCGCAGAGGTCCGAGCAAACAAGGTCAACTGGCAGTCCTACCTCCAGTGAGTACATCTCCATACCACTTCTGCTTCAGTATTCCTCTCCTAGATCCAATGGAACAACTACATCTGAAATCTGAAAGCATTTTTGGGTCTTGTTGCATACCGTCACAAGAGACTGAAATTTTGGAACCTATGATGCCTAAAATGCTGTCTTTGTAGGCAGCTCACTAGTTTGAAGAGGTCATGACTATGAAACAAGAACAAAACCAGTTGTGTATCTTCAGAATTGTATATCTTGAGAATTTAGATCTTGGTTTCTTTCTTTGATACAGATTAAATAACTTAAGTTAACTTTGCATATTTGCTAATTTCCCTGGTGTAATGCTTCTCGAAAACAGGAAGAAGTACTAGATCTTTTAAGGAAACTGAGTTTCTGTCATTGTCTTGTGACAGTTATGATGGAGGTCTGTGTCTGTGTGGGGTTTTTTGTGTGTGTCTTTTTTCTGGTTCTGAGAGTGAGTGTTTTAAGGTTTGTCATTTCTTTGTATGCATAGTCCTCCCTTAATGTTATTTACCAACTTAGCCAACACTACTTTTTAAAAAAATATTTTTAAATGAAGATGCTTCTAAAGGTAGTAATTTATGCTTAAGCAGAATCTAGGTAATTATAGTTATATTTTCTAACCCATATGTGATATTTACTGTTTACATAGTAGTATAGTCAGTAACTCTCCTCTGTCATAAAACCCAGAAAGCTTTTCAGTGATGTTAGGGTCTTTAAATGATTGGCTTCCAAAGTGCATGTGAGACAAGTTGACTTTTACATGTTGTCCAATGAAAACACATGGAGCTTGTCATTTCCTTTTTGTATTACAAAATCCCTATCTTCTGTTTTTTTTTCTGTCAAATGTGGGTTAATCGCTGACTTCTACTTTTCAAAAGTTTAGAAAGTAATTAGGAAAGTAATACTTTTATGTAGCATCTGGAGAAATAAATGGGTTTTAAAATGTTTAAATTGTTACAAAAACATTCTGTTTCAGATAAATGCTGTTTCTTTGAACTTTCTATTCATCACATAATCCTGAATAAATGCATTATGGTTTCCATAAAATTATTAAGCAGCACAACTGTTTTGAACATTGATAATGATGAGAAATGTTTCCTGAGCACCACATTTCTGAAGGCTCATGTAACATTGAAGACTGGACTAATAGCTGCTAAAAAAAAATCTACTTAGCCATCACAGCAATAAATTGTAAATTTTAATATGGACAACAGTTATTTGAAGTTGTAATAGTTTTTGCTATATTTTTGATCTTAAAATGCTACCGACCTCAGACCATTCAGACTTAAATGGTAGTGTTTTTGTTATATTTGTGTTGCATTATAGTTGTTGTTATTTTTATTCTGCTATAAACCAGGCAATGGAATAGTTACAGAAATGTGAAGACGATCAAAATTCAGTTAGAAAAAAATTGATAAATGAAGTATAATAAAGACGGAATAATAAAGTGTAATAAAGACTGCATAATGTATGCATAAGTATGATAATCAGTCTATACTTGTAGTTTAAATCAGATGCATATTAATGCAGAGGGCATGTGGCAGGTGAAATCAAATTGATGCAAGGAAGGCAATAGCACAAATGTACTTGGTTGTTCATCTTACGTTAGTCCTTGACACCATCTTAAAAATCAGAGTAAAAGTGCAAGATTACAGTTCAGAAAGTGTCATTGTTCTCTCATATTTCTCACAAGTTTTGAAGGAACAATGCAGAACTCAACAAAATGTATTTTTGCAACATACAGTAAAGCAATGTTAGATCATGCCTCCACAACTAGTCAGCAAAGTTGTCTAATACCCAAAACCTGTTAAAAGCAAGTCTTGTCTGGTACCCAAAACTGTATTAACAGTCTTCTGTCAGCCAAGAAGTTGACTAAGCAAAGCCAGCGAAGAGCAAAAGCAAGAGACAAAGTAATGATGATAAAAAAAAGGAGCAGAGTTTTTTGAATAAGCTTAGTTGTGTATGTTTCAATGCTCGCCCAGACTTCGTCTGACCAGTACAAATACAAGAAGTAGTGTTATACCAAGCTTCACAAACACATCCCATAAACCTTGAATTTCCATAAATATACACTCTTCTCTCTTATTCATAAAGACTAACATCCCTTGAAACCACACAATCATAAGGCTAAACAACAATGGGAAAATAATATAAATAAACAACAATATATATTAAAATTATTATTATAAATGATTAAATGGAGTAATAAATTGATTAAATAATGAATGATTATAAAAGAAATGAATGAATAAATGGAGAATAAATGAATATAAAAGAAAGAAAGTAATGTATGGTTGCTCTCTTGAAGCAAAACACACAGTTTGCATTTGATGATCCTTAGATCCTTCAGCAAATACAATTATTATATTAGATCTAATTAGAACATTGGATTTTTCATTTGTAACAATCGTCAGAAATTATACTGAAAAAATACTGAGCGCACCTATAATTTTTAAGGTGTAGACACTCATTTGTGATCAGTAGGACCCAATGGGACAAGTAACAGTTTTATCAATGGGCCCATCATCCCAACCTTATTATTAAGTCCTGCAAGCTCTCCACAGATGAGAGAAATATGATTTACTTGTGTGGGCTTTTGAGAATGGATTTATTGGATCTTTGACGGATTAAAAAAAAGCAAGTGAGAGTAATTATGTTTAATAAAAAGAATGTGAACAATTGATGCACTTTGCTGGATCGCCTTTAGTTGACTCCCTTTAGTCATTGGTGAGTTTCATGCTTTTCAGGGGCCAAATGATCTCAGCCGAGGACTGCGAGTTCATTAAGAAGTTTGAGATTGCCGGGTCTGAAGACAAGCAAGCAATTCTGACAAAAGAAGGACATCAGGTGGATATGACATTCTTCTAATATTAGTTTTGCTCCTCCCGATCTTTTAAATAATTAGCTTAAAAGAAGAAATGTACCATATTAATTTAACATTACAGAGCTAGATCATTACCTGTGTTTTTAGTTTTGGTTGGTTTTCAGAACCACAAATCTTAGGGGCCCTTTTATTTAAATGAATGCTTTGTGAAATGACTAGGCTTACATGTTGTATTTCTATTGAAGACTGTACATTTAACTAATTCTTCTAACATATTTTGTTGTAGTGTGCAAAGACCTTCCTCAACCTTATGGCTCATATATCTAAAGAGCAAACAGTTCAGTACATCCTGACACTGATTGATGACACACTGCAGGTAAAAACACACACCATTTCGGAGACGTAAAAAGTCCAACTCTAATGTCTGTTTTCTTATAGCCTGTCACAGTTAAAAGCTTCTGAGTGTTCATTTATAAGGCATAAATTGACCCCTCAGTTGAAAGGTGTATAGTGTAATGAAATGAAAAATGCAGACAGTTACATGAATATTACTATGACATTTGCTTTTTGTCTCTTCACAACCTTGGTCTTGCAAATGCTCAAAAAGGAAAAATGTCACGTCCTCAAAATGATTCTGATTCATAATGTCACTCTGTCAATCCTTGAATAAATAGTATGTTATGGCCTAGATGCAGATTGATGCTCTAGCTTAGCTATTTCGCTGTATATTTTGTCAATATTATCTTTTAAGTATGTGCTGGTAGATGGCCTTCATAAAACCCACTTTCAGTTGCTTTTATGGAGTCTGCGATTCTGTGTACAGAGTCTATACTGAGTATTTCTGTATTCATAGAGTGACTTGTCCCCTCACATTTCATTTAGCCTATGCCTCTATGATGAGATCTTCTATTCATATGCAAAGTGGTTATAATTTTACAACAAAGATAAACAGGCTCATCTTTCCATTTTAAAAATCAATTTCATTTTATAAATGTGTCTCTGGGGAAATTGAAGAAATTAACTGTCTTGTCAAGTATCATGTTCATGATGTAGGCCAGGGTATATTAAGTATTTTTCAAGGACACAACAATGCTATATGCAAGTAAAGCTCATGTTGTAGTGGTGATGAAATGGAAGTACTTCACCCTTGCAGATGTAGTCACCGACTTTTTTAGTGTCCATTTGTGGAAAGCTTTTAACTATATATCATGTTTCTGAGATTGTAATTTTTCTATAATCATAATCATGATAAATTTCTTATCAGTTTATTTTATGTTGCAATAATGGGTCTTCTGCTCTACTATGCAGGAAAATCACCAGAGAGTGAATATCTTCTTTGATTATGCCAAGAAGACTAAGAATACAGCCTGGTCGTATTTCCTCCCTATGCTGAACCGTCAAGATCTCTTTACTGTTCACATGGTAAGTTGCTATCAGGCAAAAAATAGATATAATATACACTACTGTTCCAAAGCTTGGGGTCATTTAAGATTATTTTTTTAAAGAAATGTATACTTTTATTCAGCAGTATTGCATTCAATCAATCAAATGTGCAATGTTACAGAAGATTTATTTTATTTTCAAGATTAATTATAATAATAATAATAATAATAAGAAAGGTTTCTTGAGCACCAGATCAGCATATTAGAATGATTTCTGAAGGATCGTGTGACACTGAAGGCTAGAGTAATGACTGTTGAAAATTCAGCTTTACCATCACAGGAATAAATTACATTTTGCATTTTAAAATGTTTAAATATTAAACAGTTGTTTTAAATTGTAATGATATAATATTACATATTTTCATACTAAACTTATAACAGCCATACTAGGCAGAAAGTGCTTTATTACAATTAAGAGCTAAAAATAATCACAATTTTCCTTAGATTTTTTTGTCATAGCAGTGAAATTAATTTAATGTATTTTAAGAAGCTCATTTGACCTCCTATTTTCTTCTGTAAAAGAAAAGTAATTTCAGCTACACGCATAAGAGCTTCAATTTCGCAATTAAATTTCAGGAGTGTGCAGGTGATGTTTACTGATGGTTCAGCTGCATTTACGTAACAAAGTCACCGTGAAATATGGACCAATATCTCACAACCCTTTTCTCCTGGAAGAAAAATGTTTCCAAGTAATTACTGAACAAAGTTAGCATATCCTCCCTTCTCTCTATAATTACTTTGGAACGATGTCAGTTCCTAAACAGAAATATAGCAAGTTTCTGGAGTTGTCCACATTCTTCCACACAGTATTCTGCTTACTATAAAATAGCATTGTGTTTTGTTCTTAAAAGTAATAAGTTATGGTTATTATTATTATTATATATTCAGCAGCACTAGATTATTGAGCTTACACAGGGCTAGCACTTCTAAACCTTTTGTTTGAGAGCCCATAGTTAGTATGGGGTCTATCAATAATTCATCAAAGAGATTTCCATGCTTAGTTTCGAACATTCACTCAAAAGCAAAACGTTTTCCCAGGATACTCCCATTTTAGGGATACATACTTCACATGCAGAACAGCGTGAAGGCAGTCGTCACAGTTTAATTACCCTTCAGGCAGACGGCAGTCGCAGGATGCTTAACTGCATGAGGATGGTATTGATTCCCCTTGCCATCCTCACCTCAGCTCTTAATGAAACACTCTGACGTTCCCCTTTTGCATGGCAAGCAGAGTAAATGTCATGTCTTCTGGAAACATCAGAATGGCTCTGAATGCATTCATTACCATAGCGCGCACACAGATGTTGGGAGTGATAGAGCTCTCAGTGAATCACTTCCTCTGACCAATAATTCGAGCATATTCTACAGTGGTTGCATATTCATTTGGCTGAAATGTTAATTTAGGATGTTTCATTTCAGGTTGAATGTTTCAGATGGATGCGGAGAAACGGTTACCATTACTTATCGCAATTAAGGCTGTTAATTGTCCTTTGGCCTTTTGCCACTTTTATTCAGAGGAAAACAGAGAGAGGACAGAAAATGAGAGACTGAGAGCAGGATTGGGAAATGCTATGAGCTCTATACAAACTCTATTCCAGTTTATTGAGCCCAAACAAGGCACACTAGGCCACAGCCCCGACAAGGCATTTTATATATTCCTATTTTCAAGCATCTGTATGAAAGCCACGGCTAACAGAAATGCATTTTTCAAGCACTGATGCGACATTTCTCTTCTTTCCCTCAGGCTGCACGGATCATAGCCAAGCTGGCTGCCTGGGGACGTGACCTGATGGAGGGCAGTGACCTGAACTACTACTTCAACTGGATTAAGACCCAGCTCAGCTCTCAGGTAGAAAACAAAGAGATTCTATCCTAAAACCAGCAGACCTTCTCTCTAACCAATTAAAAGAACAGTTCACCCAAAAATGACAATTCAGTCATTTACTCACTGTCATGCCATTCCAGTCCTGAATGACTGATTTTTTTTGTTGAAACACAAAAGTATATGTTATTTAGAATGTTAGTGACTGAGTCTCAGTGTCCGTTTCATTGCAGCTGTTTCATACAATGAAAGTAAATGAAGACTGCAGATGCTGTTTTGCTTAATGTCTATTTTTTTGTCCTACGGACAGGAAGAAATGTATATACAGTGGTGGCCAAAATTATTAGAACACTAGTATTTTAACCAGCTAAAAAATGATTTTAAGTCAGGTATTTCTATCTTTTGCTGTAGTGTGTCAGTAGGAAATATCAGTTTACATTTCCAAACATTCATTTTGCCATTAATTGTAATAATCCAGTGAGTCTGACAACAGCCAGTGCTCCACACAGAGATCTGATCTCATCATCATCCATCAAAAAGCTGCTTTAAACACAAAGGATGGTCACACCAAATGTTGTTTTAATTTAGTTAATAGAAGTGAATTGATAAAGAAAATTTAATAAAGACATTATTTTTGACAGCATCCTCATTTTACAGCATTTTTACACAAGTGCCTAAAACGTTTAACAGTACTGTACCTTTGCATGTAGGTTTCTTGAAGCATCTTGGAGACATTGCCACAGTTCTTCTGGATTTAGTCTGTCTCAGTTTGTTGTGTTTCTTCGTGTCATTCCAGACAGACTGGATGATGAAGAGATCAGATCTCTGTGTGGAGCACTGGCTGTTGTCAGACTCCTTGTGCAAACAAAAATCTCACTGGATTATTACAATTAATGGCAAAATGAATGTTTGGAAATGTAAACTGATATTTCCTACTGACACACTACAGCAAAAATAGAAATAACTGGGAGCAACATGGGAGTGAGTAAATGATGTTAAATATTTCATTTTAAGAGTTTTACATATGAGATTTGAAGCTTACTATGAAAAAATAGCTCATGCTGCACAGAAACTCTGTTTCTCAGCGGGCTTTTATTTCTTGAAAAGCACTTCACCTTATCTAAAACGCATCTGCTTCTTGCGTCAGTCACAGTATATAACCTACTGTATCTGGATCAGTGTTGCCTCTGTGCCTTATGATGTAAATTTTCCTATACAATGAAACTTCAAAAGATGCCATCGCTTTCTTCTTGTTTTCAATACTCCTCCTTTCACTGGAGTGTGAAAGGCAAGCTCAGACATAAAAGAATTTGTGATGTGCCAAAGCACTGGCCATGCGCTTTGTTCCTTTTAAAAAAAATTTTTTTTTGCCTTTAGGTTTTTGGGGGTTTAAGGGAGCCTTTGTATTGAAGTAGGTTATTTGTGTCAGTTTTTCACTTTAGTTGCTATCAATAGCAGTTAAAGTAATGTTTGTTATGTTGGTGAATTCCAAAAGTCTGAGTCCACATTGAAAATTTAAGATTCAAATTCTAATTTATATCTGAAACGGAAACGTTTTTTTTTTTGGCAAATGTAAAGCAAATAAACTAACATCAAATAAATTAAGAAATATTTGATTGAACACTATTTGTAGTTTATTTAAAAAAAATGGGTCGAATGTGAAATCTGGAAATATCAAAGGCTTGATGAAGTAGTGAATATTTCTATCATTTATATACTTTGTTTTACAATAAAATATCTAATCACCCAAATATTGGATTTGTGTAAAGTAAATTTCCTTGAAAGCCATAGTAATGGAATCATTTTAATTGGTTCACAAATTTCTCGGAATGATTCATAACCAAACTGATTTGAATGATTGTTTTATATTATATATGAAACATAATTGGAAAGGTCATTGAAATGTCGTGGAAAATTGCTAACAAAACAGGAAGACAGCCTCAGACTTTCTGAGCACTGTAAAAAAAAATCGAAAAAAAAACGGTCAAATGACAAAAACCCTAAAATTACAATAAAATACCTTAATTGAAATAGTGCAGAAACAATAATTTTACAGACATGTTCATTAAAATTAATTAAACGCAAAGGATGGTCACACTAAATGTTGATTTAATTTAGTTAACAGAAGTTAATAGATAAAGAAAATGTATTTATGGCATTATTTTTGACAACATCCTCATTTTACAGAATTTTTACACAAGTGCCTAAAACTTTTAGCTTTGCAGGTAGGTCTCTTGAAGCATCTTGGAGACGCTGCCACAGTTCTTCTGCATTTAGACGATGAGATCAGATCTCTGTGTGGAGCACTGGCTGTTGTCAGACTCTTTGTGCAAACAAAAATCTCACTGGATTATTACAATTAATGGCAAAATGAATGCTTGGAAATATAAACTGATATTTCCTACTGACACTATACAGCAAAAGATTGTTTTTTAACTGGTATAAATACTAGTGTTCTAATAATTTTGGGCACCACTGTAGCTCTGATAATATATGTAGACAAACATATGTACTTTAATTCTGAATTCTAGCTATAGTGTAATAAGTAAAACCCAAACATGCAACAAAAGGTCCATGGCCAGAAGTGACAGACACAGCAGATAAAGAGCAGTCCTCCTCCAAATTGCCAGTAATCAGCTGGTTTAGCTGGGGGGAAAAAGATTATGTCAGAAGACACCTGTTTTGTCTGATATTAAAACTAATTAAAAACATGGAAGAAAAATATTGTGAAAATTCCTTTAAAAATAGCTTTATATTAGTATGTCTTAATGTTGGACATGAATACTCACTTCCTCTGAAGATCATGTGGTAGAAGATTTTAATTTCCAAAACTTCTGGATCATGAGAGGGAAGCACACACACACACACACACATTATTATTAATTTGTTTAATAAAACACTATCTACTTACTGACAGAGACATGTGCTTGCAAAAATGTACTCACGAACTCCATACAAAATCTTCACAGCTGATCCAAAATCCTGGTTTACATACAGTATTCTTCTCCAAGGAGTCCAAGGATCATGCTTTCAGGGCCTCTCTGTCAAATGAGTTTACATGACAGGTTACTCATTTCAAAGTTCTGTCACTTTTTTCTTATGGGTTTGATCTTAAAACTAGCTGACAGTGTGGGTGGGCGATATGACCATATTATTTCACAATATAGGAAATTTTACTTCACAATAACAATATATCACAATATATCTTATATATCACATGTATAAGATCAAAGTAGCAAATTACAAACAATAGGACTAATGCAATAGAACAAAGACAAGTTAAATACATTTTGCGATTTTCTCTTTAGTATTTTGTTGTTTGATTAAAATTATGACCGACTGCAGGTAACGTTAGGCTAAATTATACTGCTGTCACTTTAAGAACAAAATGCACAGATCCAGTATACTGACACGTCACCGGGTTTCCACCTGAATGTTTATCTTGACTCCAGACATTAGCGACTGTTTAAGTCAACTGACTTAATTCTATATAAAAGTACAGAGATTGAATGTAAAAATACACCTAAATATAAAACCAATCAGATTTACTTTAAAATTACAAAAAAGAACATTAAATTGATAGAATGGACATAAACCTTTATATAATGAACTACGTACATTTTTAAATTGCAGATCATTTTTGTAATTTTACATAAATTTGTACATAATTTAAGAATACTGAAAAAATACTGTATAAATAATCCAATATATATATATTTTTAAATTAGAATTACTGTAATTTGTCATTAATGGAATAATACTTAAAACAGCAGTCAAGTTGTTAATTTACAGATATTGTTTGTAATTATACTAAGTTTTGAATGTAATTTGAAATAACAGAATACTACTGTAAAACAAATTTTCTGTAAAATTAGTGAGCCCAGCTTGTGTTAAACACTTTGCAGCACCTGCACAGGAACGAGTGAATTTGTATGTACTGTGTCACTCCTCCTATCCTACATGTACACAGTAGGGGGTCAAGATCTGCAGAGGCAGCCGTGTCAGGCCACTACTGCAGCAGAGTGCTTTATATAAAGGGCACAACAAGAAGAATAAACTGAGAAGTGCCTAGAGCACGATTTGATCCTGGATCCTCCTGACTCAGAATGAGCTGTGAGCTGTGAGTTCTGCTGCTGCAGGCCAGCCACAGATACAGATTAAGAGATTCACTCAGGGCGCAGTGGTGCTAAGTGCACTGGGCTGAGTCATTTACCACCAGCACATGGGAACCAGGGGTCGACCTTACTTGTGGTGGTACCAACTTATCCGCTAAAAAAAAAAAACTCTTCTGTGCTAGTTCAGCATGGCTCTCTAGAAGTTTTGTTTACCTGCTTTGGAGAACTGGTGAAACAGCATCTTGAATTGTGTTTTTGTCCCTGTTTCTTTTGTTTCATGCACCACAATACCTTTTTGGTGTAGATATGCATGATATATTTATGTCAAGCCAAGCCTGTCAGCTTACCAGGCGGAACATTATAAAGTAGCAAGAGATAAATGCTGTTTTTCATGTATATCTGAGTTTTGTCCTAGTCACAGCGAAGGGCAGGATGTTTTGTCAGTCGCTAAGTTCCAGTATTTACAATATTGCATCCTACAGTGAAATCTAACTGGTCTTAAATTCTGCTCCTAACAGCTGTACATTAAACATCAAATATCTTCTAATTGGCTGTGATTGTGTCGCATAACAGTTTAGTGTATTTAGAGAGCATACTGTGTGGACAGAAATATTATTGCTCATCATTTCATGTCACACCTGGTTAGAACACAGTACGAGTGTGTGTATGTTGTTGGATTTGAATGTATTCTTAATCGTAACCATTTTAGATAACCTTCAAACTTATTTTGTGTCGTTTCACAAGCCAAAACTGGAATCCATTTACATGAGTGCAAAAATATGTTTTGTAAGGACATGTTTGAAGATAGTTGTAATGAACTTCCATTTACATGTAGTACCAGAACAAGTGTTTTGATTATATCAGAGAATTGAAGGCTGTGTCAACATTACGAAATCTTGGTTTCACTCATAGGCATCATTTACGGTGGAAACGGTGGGACATATACCTGCCACTTTTTTATTTTTAGATTATTTTGAGGTACTTTTAGTCACTTTTTTTTTTTTTCAACGTTCATTATCTCCACCATCATAGCTCCAGTTGATCGCATTTCAATGCAAACAAATGTGTCCCCATTCCGTTCTTATTTATTTATTTATTTATTCGTCTTTTATTTTTTTGTAAAACTCAAGCTGCCTTACTAGTGTAATTCTGATATGACAACACACGCATGTGAACACATTGCATTGGTGTTGAAAGTGTTGCCATAAAAATGCATAATTCCGAGTCCGAGGACTTGGAAAAGCTCCAAATAGAATGTCACGTATTGTCAACTCAGAATTGTGGTAATTACGACATGGCGCAATCACATCTTTTTTTTAAAAGTTTTACTGACCCCAAACATTTGAACAGTAGTGTAGTAGATTCACTGAAGTACAGATGTCATTTTGGTTTAACAAAACAAAGTGTGTATGAATTTCTGGGGGGTTCATAGTTGTAAGAACATCCCCCTTTTGTGTACTAACACTTTCAATATGTTTTCCAATTGCTTTCATTAGAAAATGGCTTTCGAGTACATTCTTGAGCTTAATGGAAAGACACAGTGATACACTTCAGGAGAGCATATAACCTTGAGATAGAGTACCGCATTCGATTGGTTTACATAAAAGGAGTGAATAAAAACATGACTGTTACAGCTTGTATGAATATTTTTTGTATTAATAAAACTGTATAAATAGTCTGTCAATTTTCAATAGATACGATGAATAAGATTGTTTACATTTATTTTTGATTATATGAAACACACTAGAATGGTATTCTGCTTTTATGAGCTAGTTGTTTTATTATGACTATGAGAGATCAGCAGTGCTTTGGTCCTCCGCTGAATGAGAACACTACGTGTGTATGTGTTTATTCATATACTGGTTTCTAGCTTTTATAGTGAATGCATTTACTTAGAGATCACGTGATAAAGTCCAGCTTTCATTTTCACGTCCCCTACAAATCACCTTACTGTAATAGGATGTGGCATTTTGCATGCAATTTCATATTTTAGCCCTAGGGACCTCTGAATTAATGAACGTTGAAAATCATAAATAGAAGACCTCTCAAAGCATTTCATGTTTATTAGCCCATTCAGAGTGCACTCCATAAATTTGTTTCATTGTAGCTAAGCTGCGCTGGCTGTGAATAAATGTTTTTAATGAATCAGGAAAAAATACTGTCTATTATTCTATGCTGGAAATGACTATAAATACCAGTTTAATTATGTTGGGGTTTTCATTTTAAATGCCGTTGCAAAAGTGTTGACTTTTGTGTCTTTACATCCAAATTGTGATTTAGCTCTTGTACCAGGCTTAAGCATTTCAGTTTGCAGTGCAGCTGAGACTGAAATAAATTCAGGGCCACTCTCCCACAGAATTTTAGACGATTGCCTGTCATGAACAAGCCGTCTCACTCACACAGGAGTCATATGCCTCTCATCATTGTCCAAGAATACCGCTCTAGTTCTCTGCAACAAGAGGCCCAAAATTACAGAATTTTTTCTTTCTATCCTTTTTTTTTTTTTTTTTTTTTTGTTAGAAACTACATGGTACAGGTGCTGAACCTGGAACAGGGACCATCTCCCCCAGTGAAGTGAGTATGTCACAGATGAAGGAGGCGGGTGTGCAACTGTGTGAATGAGCCTCCATCACCTTTCAGAGGCCGAGATCTTCACCCCTCTCTTTTTTGGGATGCGGCACACGCTGCTTCTTGTCCACTGCTTTTTCTTCCCCATTCATATCCACTGTGAATCTTTTCACTTTTTCCTACAGCTGCACTTCACTAATCCAACACTTTTTTTGTCTGTGTCCATCTATAAGCATTTTTATAGAGATTCTTTCCTCCTTTCCAGTGGCTGTGGTCGTAATCCAATATTTCTTCTGTTTTTTTTTTTTTTAAGATACTAGACTTGATAGATTGAAAGGACCACCAGAAGGCTTTTGTCTTGCACTATAGCAATCTTCCTCTTTCATTTCTTTTTGCGCTTTTGAGAGTTCATTTGAAAAGAAATGTTTTTTTTTTTTTCCTTTTATCATATGTCGCGAGTCAAAATCTGCTGGTGCAATGCAAGCGGCCACAAATTTTAATTCAATTTCCTCTCATGGCTCTTAAGACGTCTGCACTGTGCTATTCTTCATGACCCGTCTCCCTGTCTCTTCTATTCTCTGGACCACTCTGCTTTTATGCATATGGTGCTGATCTACAGCATCATCTTCCCCAGTTAATGACTGAGTCTGTACTCTCCTCTCAGCCACATCTCCTCTAACATCTCTCTATGATTCACTCACTCTGTCCAGGTTTCAAGGCTGCTGCTTTCTCTCTGCTGCATTGTGGGATTGTCTCTTTGATCCAGCATGTTACCCAAAAGGCGTTTTTTTAAAAGTCAAAGCCGTACTGCACGTGCATAAGTGAATGCAGAATTACCAAGATTGTAAATGCTGCTTGAGCAGCCTAGTTTCATTGTGTTCCTTTGCTAGTACCTGAAAAGGATGGGCTTGTTATTTCATGCATCCATTTCCCTGCTTATCTGAACTGTTCTGTTCTTCGTGTTCTGATTGTGTTGTTCCTTTTGTGTTTGTGTGCATGCTAATTTGTGCGTGCGTGTGTGTGTCGTGTATGTGTATTTTTCCTTCTGACCCTCACAGAGCTCCCAGTACGTTCAGTGCGTCGCTGGTTGCCTGCAGCTCATGCTGAGAGTGAATGAATACAGATTCGCCTGGGTGGAGGCCGACGGAGTGAACTGGTAATACTCACTTTCGCACTAATATGTATGTCGTGTTTTGGGTAATATTGCACATAGTAGATTAATTCCAGACCTGGAATTAATAATATTTGTAACAATATTGTATTAAATAATATTTAATATTAAATGTAACATTTTAGATTATAGAATACACTTTAGTTTGGAGTGAGATTTTTTTTTAATTTATTTTTTTTTAATGTTTTTGAAAGAAGTCTCTTATGTTCACCAAGGCTGCATTTGTTTGATCAAAATACTGTAAAAACGGTAATATTGTGAAACACTTTTGCAATTTCAACATAACTGTTTTCTATTATACTCTAATGTTTTAAAATGTAATTTATTCATGTTCTGGCAAAGCTGAATTTCTTCTGTCACATTATGTATGCTGAAATATGCTGATTTGTTGCTTAAGAATACTTTTATTATCAATGCTAAAAACATTAAAAAGAACACCATTTATTTGAAATAGAAATCTTTAAAAATATTCTAAATGTCTTTACTGCCACATTTGATGAACGCATCCTTGCTAATAAAAGTATCAATATCTTAAAAAAAATCCTTTTGAGGTATGTATTATTAATAAAGTATCAATTATTTATAGTTGTATACACTATAGTTATTTATAGTTAAGTATAAATTATTTGTTTATTATGTTTTATCATTTAGTTTCTATTTAACATTTAATTATTTAATTAAATTATTTTCTTGGCTAGGTGAAATCTCTTTGAAATTATTTTTAAAATCTGTAACCAGTAGTCTGGAAAAGGCATGATAATTGATTGGTCAAATGGAGTAGAAACCCTGTAACACATTATTTTGTTTAAGGTTGCAGCACACAATTAACAGTGTGCTCTACTCACGCCCCTTTTATGTTCCCCATCCCCTGCTGTATTGAAGAACAAATCGTGTAGAACAAGAAAGCATCTCTCATTGTCCTAGCAGGTTTTCGCCCTGTGATCATAAAAGTTATTTTGTTTGCTAGTGTACAGAAAGAGTAAAAGACAGGATAATGAGGCTTCTCTGAAGATAATTTTCTTTTTCTTGCCTCAAGTAACATTTCTTTCATGTAATGGTCTCATTATACATCACAAAAATGTGGGCTCTCATTTTCCCCTCATCTCACCCATCAAACCATCAGGGCTAACTTTATGAAGAGCATCCTCTCAGCACACCATTAGAGGCGAGATGCCCTACTGTTTACTAACTTCGACTGTTGTGTCTGTCCATCTTTCAGCATCACAGCAGTGTTGAGCAATAAGTGTGGCTTCCAGCTGCAGTATCAGATGATCTTCTGCGTGTGGCTCCTGGCATTCAGCCCACAACTCTGCGAACAGCTGCGGCGCTATAACGTGGTACCGGCGCTCTCCGATATTCTCCAAGAGTCTGTCAAAGAGAAGGTCACTCGCATAATCCTGGCTGCTTTCAGGGTATGTGTCATGTAACGTGTCTGTTTCAAACCACACTCGTTAGCAACCCAGTCTCCTTTCCTGACTTTGTGAATGCAGTAGTGTCAAATTTTCTTTTTAAAATCAGCCTCATGCTTAAAAAAAAAAAAAAAAAAAACATCAAGCATTTGTAGGACCCTGTTTAGTAGGGCTTTTATTTCAGCCCCCCTAAAAATCTGTGATTGACACAGCTGCAGTAAACTAATAGGTTATTTCACACTGAAGCCACCCCTGAATCCTCTCAGATACACACTCCTACTCCATCACTCAGCCGCCTGCTTTCTATTACAGTGAAATCCCAGAATAATTTGCAATCAAATATGCCACTGTTACTAGTACCAAAAATCTGAGAACACTAGCTAAAATGCTTCTATTATGCATTTTTCTAAATGAATACGCTTTTATTATTTATTTAATACATTTTAAAGGAATAGTTCACCCAGTGGATCCACTGCAAGTGAATGGGTGCCGTCAGAATGAGAATTTGAACAGCTAATAAAACATCACAAAAGTCCACAAGTAATGTAAGTGACCCACAAGCTGCCTAGTTGTAATAAATAAATACAGCAAGACATTTTAAACCATTTCTTCCAGCTAAAATATGAGTCCTCTATCCATAATATTGCTTCTCTGAAAAAGTAATCTCTCCTAAATCAGGAGAAAAGTATGCAGAGATCAAGATTTGTTTCAGATTTTTTGTTTTTTTTAACAAACACGCAGCTTTTCACTTCACAAGACATTAATTAATGGACTAGAGACTAGAGTGGATTATTGTGATGTTTTTTTTTTTTTGACGCCACCCAAAATTTCTCCTAATCTATTTATTCTGATGAAGAAACAAACTCATCTGCATCTTGGATGGTCATAGGGTGTGTATATTTTTGGGTGAACTATTCCTTTAATATTGTGTTTTGTTTTCTTAGCATTTCATTTTACTTTCCCCACTTTTGCTTATTTAATTAGTGACCTAGAATGACCTTTTTTAAAATTAAACTTTCAACATTTTTTTTATTCTAATAGTTTTTTTTAGTGCGATCTCAGACTTGTTAACCCCACTGAACATCAAGTGATGAACAATGCAGTTTTAATTGGTTTATTTTAAAAAATGGTCATTAGAGCATAATTTGAACTGTTGTGACCTCTCGCACTTAAAACGTGAAATATGTTTCAGAGCCACAACATATTAAGATACTTGAGAAAAAGACACTTAACCCCAATCATGTACAAGGCACCATTGCTGCAATTAGAGTGCTTTAAGGAAATGGATGGCAAAGCATCTGTTAAATGAAGATAAGTAAAGGCACCATATAAACATATCTCTAAAAGTACTTAATGAGTGATCATTAAGTCTGATGCCAGACTATTTATCTGATTGTTTTTTTTTTTTTGGTGTACAAATAATGAATGAAACATGTGCTGAATCCATTACAGATGGATGGGTGTGTCTGTTTTCTCACTTTTTTTTAGTTCAGGGCATCACTCAGCAGAAGGTGTCCTCTTCAAAGTCCATTAGCGGATCACTCACTCTTTTATTCTGAAAGGATTTAATTTACCCAGAGCTTTCATGATGAATATACTAAGAACCCCATTATTACCTTATTAAGGTTGCAGATTGACAAAAGTGCTCATTTTAATCTCTTCCGCACTCTAGCGTCATCGCCCATTCAGTGCTTGGTTTTTTTAGAGACTAGAAATGGAAAAAAAAACGTCACCCCCACATTGCCCTTCCTGCTAGTGTTGATCATTTGAATTAGAATATAGTGCTAGACCAAATGTAGTCCTAAGGCATTTTATCTTCCGTCGGGCTTATTACTTTTCCACTGCCGGTGCATATTTGTTTAATACATAGCCGAGGCACAAAAACAGGCTGCTTGTTACTCTTATTCTGCATTTCATTTTCCTGCACAAGGCGTTCATAGTGCAGGCTACATTTAATGTTCAAATTAGCCCTGAAAGCAGGGCTCTGTTGTTGGTATTAGAGTTGTGTAATGAATTCATTGTCCATGTCGCTGACAGTATTGAATTAGAGTGCAGCGCTTCATTCATCTCACCTGCTGAAGAGCTTATTAAGTTGTCCTGACCAGGTATTCTCTCTCTGTGCCTATCCATGATTACATGGCTTCCATTTTGCAGCTATCAATGGATCTGCCTCTGCACATTTGCCATTATTTATGTTCCACATTTGTCCGCTCTTCCTCACTGTTATATATAGTATTGCCTAAAGCAATACTTTAAAACATTCAGGATTGAGGATATTGCTCTGTAGTTTAGCCTAGTTGTGATTCTTTATCCAGGTTAATTGGCTGATCGTGTCTCTTTTTATTCTTGTAAAGAAAATATTCTTTATTCTTATTATTACAGAGATGTGATTATACAGGGATGATGTCACTTGGTCTGTGTCAGTTCTCCAAAGAACAGATGAAATGAATTAGACCACAAATATGACGGATGAATACAATATAAATAAAAATAAACTTATGCCATGGTCTGTCTGAACACTGGATTCTGATTGGCTGGCAGGTGTTGATTAAATTTGTTGAACTGCACAGGTAGTTCCAGGTCAGTTTAATCACGTTCTATATTAATGCGCTTCCTATAAACATTGGTAACCATAGTAACATACAGTTACAGTTGAATAGTAATACAGACGAAAATAACCGCCATTTTTATCGTTCCGGGTCAAATATTGCAGCGCAAATATTATTAACATCTTTAATATTTGAGTGCTGGCAAATGACCATGGCATAAACGGGATAATCAATGGCTAGCTGTGCATTAAACAATTTGAATTCAAATCATTTAATGCACAGCTAGCCGTTGATTATCCCTTACATAATATAGTCATCTATCTGTCTATCTATCTGTCTTTGTCATTCTATCTAGCTATCTAGTATTCTATTTAGCTGTCTATCGCTCTATCATTCTACAGCATCTAACACTCTATCATTTTCCAATTCTCAATCCGAGTGTCTTTTTTAAAAAAAAAGTTCATTTACTCTCATGCCAACGAACCCCACTTACTGCTCATTCATCAATGTCTTATTTCCACAGAATGGGAAAGCAGTGTGTAAGTATGCATAGATGCAGAATGTCACAGAGGAAGGTGTAGGACAGCACTGTGCTAACAATCCATCATCTTGTTAACTGCGGCTGTACATTGGGCTAATCAGAGTTCTGACCCGTTCACCATGATTTATTATGTGTTGCAAAACAAGCATTATAAGGCCAGAAATTGTGTTACAAATGTATGAAGAGAACTTCCTCTCTTGTGTCAGAGAATAGTCACATTGTATTAGGCGCATCTGGAATAGGATCTGATAAGGGATGTGACTCGCCGTATATGGTAATGAGAATGAGAATAGCTATGAAGCTATTGTTTAAAATGGAGAAATGTGTCCGGACTGCATAAAAAATGTATGTTTGCAGCAGGAGTGCCAATATCAAGACCTGTCAAACTACCTTACAGCTGTCCGCAGTGAAACAAAGCATTAGGCTGCTGCAAATTAAAATGCCAGCACTGTTCATCGCCTCTTCAAAATGCATTACTATTGTAATTCAACACTGCAGCTATCACTCTATTAGGAGTCTGTCACTGCTTTTTAATATGAACTCAAGCTTGCTTACTTCTCTTTTATATCTTTGCTCTCCTTCATACATTCAACAGCATGATATCCTTCCTGTTGGACAGCTGAGCGTTTACTGACTCTAATTATTCAATTTCGTCAGGGGCTTTATTGTATAATAATGTCACAATTCCGGTGATTAAAAGCTGCTGGGAAGCAATGAGATGCCTAATTATTACTTGGTTTCTACTTCACTAGCTTCAAATTGAAGTGTCTCAGCAACAGCGATTCAGGCCCATTTGAAATGAAATCTGGTTCTGTTTCATCAGTAATCAATATTTAACCTGTTTGAGAGCTCGTCTTCTTAGGCTGCTTGAGTGGAATGAAATTTATGTACCACCTTGAGTCTATCATAAAACCTACAGCTAAACTTTATTAAACCAGCAGACATGAAAGGAAAATATGATTCATTTATTAATTTCCTTTCTTTTTTTATACATCTGAGCAATCTCATGTCCATTAACTGATGATATTTTTTTAGAGTAGAAGCATGAGTTGATTTTATATTTCACTCAATTTGATCTAAGCAATTTAACTTGATGACTACCGGTAGCATCTGGAAGAACAACTTAAGAGGAATCTTAAAAGGGCATGTTTTCAAGGCTTGTCGGAGAGTTTTCAAAGAGCAACACCTAATTTTAGTACAGCTAAGAGCAAAGGGTTTTAAAAAGGAAGTCAAAGCTTATGTTAGCATTTCCTGCCAAATGAGCCATGTCCATTAAGACTGTAATGAATTCGGAGAAATAAAAGCATTCTTATTCCAATATGGCATGTTAATTTCCTCTTCAAGTCACATTGCTCAGTGCAGGGGTTCATTTTTTGCCCTGTCAAATGGGTGCAAGTAAAACATCTCGGCGTGCACTATGTGGTTGCACAAAGCTTTCCTGCCCTTTTTTAAAAGCAGAAACTCTGGAAAAAAATGTTAAATGCATATTTAAAATTTAAAGCACTACCTTTCTCTTTACAACAGTCTCAACAATTCAAATAGTTATTTATTCCAATGCTCTGCAGTGTCTCTCTTGCTGGAAAATAGTCTTGAATTTACTAAATCATTTGACTGCAAAAGGCAAGAACAGATCTTAAAGGTCCAAAATATTTATTCAACCACTGTTGATCTAAAATTTAAAACTTCAAGGTCATCTTTTGTTTTGATTTTGAATTTATATCATCTTTACTACTAACACCATGGCAACATGGTATCCACCTTCAAATGAAATCTTATAAAAGAAAATGATTGTTATAATTTAAATATTGCGACCGATATCTATTTCTGAATTATTGCATTCATCACAGTATATTTTCATTCATTTCTTTCTTTATTGTCTCCATAAGGAGAAATTTGTCTTGAGCAGTCAAGAGAGCAGATTAACTTACAAAGTTACAAAACACACACACACGGACAGATCAGCTCAAGCTCCTTATGGAGAATATGGCTTGGATCACCAATACTTTTAAGGCTCTGCTTCTTTACAGACCTCTCAAAAATCTCCTGAAGAGAAGTTAGGGGCACCATATCAATTATTAACACATTGCCACATTTTGAAGTTGTGACCTAGATTTAACAGACAAATTACCAAGCCATATTGTAAAAGCATAACACAAAATGGATTCAATAGCAGATCTATAGAACAATAACATGATATTTGACAACGTGATATTTGATGGATTTTATTCTATAAATCTGAATAAATTGTGCTTTGATTATTTTCAGAACTCCTAGTGATTATTATCCACTTGAATAACACAGTTAACAGGTTTCATGTTTGTTTATTGCTGAAGAACCTGCTGGAGAAGTCTGCTGAGAGAGAGACCCGTCAGGAGTACGCTCTTGCCATGATCCAGTGCAAAGTGCTCAAACAGCTGGAGAACCTGGACCAGCAGAAATATGATGACGAGGACATCACTGATGACATCAAGTTCCTCCTGGAAAGACTGGGAGAGAGCGTTCAGGATCTCAGGTAAAGCCCACATACTCTCTCAACATGTTTTCAACCGGTTTATTTTTCCTCATGTTTATACTGCTTTCCTTCTTCCTCTTGCAGTTCTTTTGATGAGTACAGCTCTGAGCTGAAGTCTGGCCGTCTGGAGTGGAGTCCAGTGCACAAATCAGAGAAGTTCTGGAGGGAAAACGCAGTTCGACTGAACGAGAAGAACTACGAGCTGCTGAAGTAAGTTTAGGGCTGACCAGTGGGTTGTTGTATAACTTCCTGGAGTGTCAACCAGTGGATAGTGACACTATTCTGATTATATACAAGTGACATTATTCTCAAATGTGCTAACTAGTAATAAAGAGGGAAAGATCACTTGCCTTTTGGCATCTACAGTGTTCTGTCACACCAAATCATAGAATGTCATAGAAAATCACATTTTATTGTCTGAATTTTTTAATAAAAGTTGAAATTTGATAAAAAATAACAAAACAGCCAAAAATATATTTCAAGTATTTTTTGTCTTTCTCCTCAAATGCTTAATTATCAACTTTTTATTTCTTTTTCTACATAACATCATAACATCCATTCAAAAACAAACAAAACAAAACAACACAACAGACATATAATCAATACTTTAAAAGTCCAGTCAAAAAGGAGAGAGAGGGGGAGAAAAAAAAAAGTAATTCCTTTATACAATCGAGTATGTTAAAGAAAAAACCCATCAATAGTAGAAGGCTTGGCCCCATTAATTCGCGCTGTTGTACATTTACAGGTCACTATTTTCAGGAGGCTATGGATCCAATATGTTTTTGCACATATGTGCAGTGTAAACCAGTTCTGTATTATTGTCGTCTTCGCAAAATATGCGGATGCTGATAAACAAAATTTAGTTCTTAATGTCTGAAATGAACAGAGGCCCTGGTAGGGGTGTGCGATATGACGATTTTTGATCGTGGACGATAAAAATGTCTCCACGGTCTGCTTTTGAAGAAATATCGTAGTATCGTGCTACAGCGCATATTCTGTCAGTTACAGTTCTGACGCCTCCGTCTCTATATGCTGTACAACGGCACATCCATTCAGTGTTAACTCAGCAGTAGAGTTACTCTCACGGGACACTGCACTTATTCACAATCACAAAAGTATATTATTTGCGTGTGTTATTAGCCTTGCCGGTTAAACTTTTCATTCACGTGCTGGTCTGATCTTTATCTGAGCCCGTACACCTGAAGCGTGCGCACTAAAAAGCCTGTCTAACAGCGCCTTATTACTCAACTAAGTTATCTTTTGAGCTAATACTGTCAAAACACACAAGGTTTACATATAGACTCAGCTGGTTATGTCTAAAATTAAAGTAAACAGATGAGAGAGAAACGGATGCGTGCAGGTCTTAAAGGGACAGAACTAAACATGCAGCCGACTGTCATTAAAGGGATAGTTCACCCTAAAATTTTATTTCTGTCATTATTTACTCACTCACATGTTGTCCCAAACCTGTATTAATTTCTTTCATGTGCTGAACACAAAAGAAGATATTTTGAAGAATGTGGGTAACCAAACAGTTGCTGGTCCACACTGAATTTGATTGAAGGAAAAAAAAATACTATGGAAGTCACTGTGGACCAGAAACTGTTTGGTTTTCCACATTCTTAAAAATAGCGTTTATGTTTAGCAGAAGAAAGAAACTCATTCAGGTTTAAAACTTAATTTTTAGTGAGTAAATGATGGTATAAATATAAAACACTATGACAGAATCGACAGACAGATGAAATAATTTTTATTCTTTAATGTTAAAACAACAAAACACAAAGAGAAAAAAATAACTCGCTACTCTTGACTGAAAAAAAAAAAGTTACTTTAATAGGACTCAATCTATATAGTGTTTTATTTTTATATTTGTTCATTCAATTTCTTGAATGCACCTGCTAAATATGCCTATTGTACCTGAAAATTAAACACTGTTTATTTGTATATTATGTGTATTTTTAATGTGTATCTTTGTTCTTATTTTTTAATAACAAAGATAAAATAATGAAAAAGATTTTCATCTTCGTCCACTTTGGCCTAAATATCCACCATTCTTTTTTATATTTTTGTTATATTTTGTTGAAAGGATTTGTCTTTATAATAAGGAAATTAGTTAATTTACTCAGACAAAATAGTAAAACCAACATGACAAAGAATCGTGATAAAATCGTGAAATCATGATATTTCTAAAAAAAAAAAAAAAAAAAACGTGATGATATTTTTTCCATAACGCCCACCCCTAGGCCCTGGTTATCATATAGGCCTATATCACCGTATGTGTTTAAGACTAAGAGGGTTGGACAAATGGATGATTTACGCATACAAAATTAAAATTGTGCCATAAAGGTGTATTGTTACAAAATTTGAAGGGTCCTCCTATCAGACGTTAAACTGTTTTCCAGGTTTTAATAGAATTAGCCAAAACCTTTTTTTTGTATCCTGATAAGCTACTAAAATGATCAAATTCCTTAATTATACTAGAGACTGAAACATCAAAGTGGTCTAAATATAGAATAATATCATCAGCTTACAATGAAATTGTACAACCCCCACCCAATGGGGGTTGGGTGGAATAATATTACCAGTCAAGACTGATGCTGCAGGTGAGTGGTATAATGTCTTAATCATAGAAATGAAATGTTAACCGAAGACGAAACATTGCAGAACTGCCCACATATAGTTCCACTGTCAAAGGCTTTTTCTGCATCAAGTGAAAAAAACGCACAAGGGCTCGGATGAAAGTCTGCAAAGTCAAGAATATGAAAGAATCAACGCATATTGTCAGACGCATTGCGCCCCTTGATAAAACCTGTTTGGTCCTCCTTGATCAAACTATGAATTGCCTTCTCCATACGAGAAGCAAAAACTTTAGCATAGACTTTTAGACCACATGGGATAAGTGATATCGGTCTGTAGCTGGAACAATCTAATGGATCTTTCCCTTTTTTAAGAAGTAATGATATCAATGATGTTTTTTGATCTCTATGAAATACACCATGTTCAATTGCAAAATTAAATGAATTATGCAAAAGTGTACCTACCAAATCCCAAATTTCCAAATATAATTCAGAGGGGAGACCATCAATTTGCCCATTTGAAGGCTTTTTAGAGAGACATGGAGCTCCTCCAAACTTAATGGGGCCTCCAAAGATTCTTTATCCACCTGTGAGATCCGAGGCAATTCCAGTTTATCTAAATAATGCTTGATTTGTGTAAAAACCATTAAGTATGTTGTTAATTGTCGCAGGGTTTGCGGTGACCTAACCATCCGATGATTTTATTGCGCTAATATATGCCTTATACTCACATTCTTTCAGCCTAAGGGCCAATAGGTGACTAGGTCTCTCTGATTCAAAATAATATTTTTGCCTCGTCCTATGTAAGATAAATTCTGCCTTTGAGTGTGAAAGTAAATCATATTCTTCTTTTAAAGAAGACAGCTGTGTAGCCTGTTTCTCAGTAAAATGTTGTTTTTGTAGGTTTTGTAATGATTGGATTTTATTTTCGCTTTGGCAAGAGTAGAAGATAAAGATATACAGAATCCTTGTATAGTACACTTAGTCGTTTCCCACAGTATTTGAGGATCCACATCAGAGGGCATATTAATTTCAAGAAATTACTTTATATATTCTTTTAGAGAAGTAATGAAGGTCTGATTACTTAAAGGGATAGTTCACCCAAAAATTAAAATTTGTTTATCTGCTTACCCCCAGGGCATCCAAGATGTAGGTGACTTTGTTTCTTCAGTAGAACACAAACGAAGATTTTTACCTCAAACTGTTGCAGTCTGTCAGTCCTATAATGCCAGTCAATGGGCACACAATCTTTGAGAGAGAAAAAAACATGCACACACAAACCCAAATTAAACCTTGTGGCTCGTGACGATACATTGATGTCCTAAGACACGAAACGATCGGTTTGTGCGAGAAACTGAACAGTATTTATATCATTTTTTACCTCTGATACACCGCAATGTCCAACCATCCTGAGCTCATCCACAACATCCGGCGCGTGACGCGTCAACGGCTCTGGAACATAGATGTATATATACATAGATATATACGTAGATCCTTATGTATCGCGGCTCATAGAAACCGTCGCTAATAAGGCATCTATGTATATATATCTATGTGCCAGAGCAGGTTGACGCGTCACGCACCGGATGTTGTGACAGTCGGACATTGCGGTGTATCAGAGGTAAAAAATGTATCAGAGGTGGAAACTTTGAATTTTTTCTTTGTTGGCAATAACTCGATCTCTCTTTTCTGATTGTCTTTGACTGTTGAAGTATTCATGATGGGTTAAATATCGAGTGGTTCGAAATTTACTGACAGGATTATATAATATTTGACAGAGTGAGCAGAGCAAAGGACTACACTTGCATCGCTATCGAAGGGTCACGTGATCTCCTCAAATGCTTAATTGTGACTTCCACTCAAAATTGTGAACAAGTGGCCAATTATAATTTACAGTTGTAGTAATCCATTTTAAAACTGAAGAAGCACGTTTACTTGAAGCACAAACTTGTATAGGATATTAAGACTTGTTTTCAAAATGTTGAAAACAAAAAGAAAAATCTGTTTGCCAGTTTACCCCAAGAAAAGTTCATTCAAGATACAGTGGCTGCAAAAAAAATATTTGAGTGCTTGTGATTTCACAATTTCCCTCTCTGTTCCCCCGATTATCTCTAGCGCTCTCTCCACTCTCCTCTTCATAAAATAGTAACAGAGGCCATAAATACAAAAGAAGACAAAAAGATGATTAAGAATATTTTAATGTGAACGTGGCTGCTTTAAAACATACATGCTGTGTGAATTGATATCATTCACATGTGTGAACAGTCATAATGAGTGTTTTCAGTTCTCCCTGCTTTTAGAATAAAAAGATGTTAGCAGGGTCAAGTGTTCAGAGAGGGACTGAAATTATTTTTACATTATTGAGCAAATGGTTAAATTACTGTTTTGAACCTACTGTACTGTTTTTACACAAGTTGTTTTTACTGTCTGAATCGCATTGTGCGTGTTCCTCTCCTCCCTCTCTGGTGAAGCTCGCACAAGTTGAAGCCAAAGCCGAGTATCAGCGGTTGAAACTCTCATTTTCATTGTCTCTCAGTACTTTAATCATGCATCAGCTCGACCCTTTTGACAGCTCCGTTTAAATCCTAATCTACTCATCTCATTCCTCTCATCACCACCCTCTCCACAATCAGCACAAGGCTCCATTTCAGCCCTCAGCAATTTGTGTTTTACTGCAGTTCGTCTCCCTTTTTTCTCTTCCAACTCTTGCTCTCAGTGTGGAGGTGATTTGTAGCGCTTGAACCCTTTCTCTCCATTCTGCATGATTGTTATAATTTCACGCTTTCATGCAATAGAGACCGGTCTCATACTTGACATTGTTTTTTGAGCAGAAATAGATCGAAATTATGTTCCCCAGAGCAACAAGCTTCTTGCTCACTACAAAATAATTTTCTTAAGGAGTATTTTTGTTGAAAATATCTCAACATCCATAAACAAAAATACTTGAGAAGATGTGTTTTCAATAATATATGATGAATTACAAATCGTAAATCCCACAGAATGTATATTTCTATTCAGCAAGGATGCATTAAAATGCATTATAAAATCAGCAAATGTGACCCTGGACCACAAAACCAGTCATAAGGGTCAATTTTTGGAAATTGAGATTTATACATCATCTGAAAGCTGAATAAATAAGCTTGTTGTATGGTTTAACGTTGTCCAAATTAAGTCCTTAGCAATGCATATTACTAATCAAAAATTAAGTTTTGATATATTTACGGTAGGAAATACACAAAATATCTCCATGGAACATGATCCTTACATAATATCCTAATGATTTTTGGCATAAAAGAAAAATCTATAATTTTGACCCATACAATGTATTGTTGGCTATTGCTACAAAATATACCCGTGCTACTTATGACTGGTTTTGTGGTGTAGGGTCTAGGGATTTCTGTCAGATCATGTGACACTTTAAGACTGAAAAATGTCTCTTTCAAAATTCAGCTTTGCATCACAGGAATAAATTACATATACAGTATATAAAAAAGCAGTTATTTTAAATGGTATTATTTCACAGTATTGTTTTTACTGATCAAATAAATGCAGCCTTGGCAAGCATATACGAGTTCTTTCAAAAACAATTAAAAAATCGAACGTTTTTTTGGCCCACTGTATATTTTCTGAAAACAAGCCATTATTCTTTTCTATTAAATGTATCTGGTTCATGTTTAAATCTTTTTACTGGAAAACAAGGCAAAAATACTGTTTAAGGAAACCTTGTTTTGCAGTCTTCCCATATTTGTTTCTTACTGAAATAGCAGAACCTTTCACGTTTTCCTGGACTGTGGTAGACACCACATCTCCAGCTGTACAGTACCCTGGGATATATTTGCTCAGCGTGGGTTTAGTGTTGCCCTGGAGGTGTTACTGATTGCTTTTGGGGACGTGAAATGATTGTGTGTTTGTGCTTCCTGCCAGGATACTGACCAGGTTGTTGGAAGTGTCTGATGACCCTCAGGTTATTGCCGTTGCAGCTCACGACGTGGGGGAATACGTGAGACATTACCCTCGCGGCAAGAGGTGAGCGAGTTTCCTTCATCCTTCATCCATAAATGACCATCTCTCCTACTCTGCGGCTCTACAATTGTATTACTGTTTCTTAGTACCCAAATATCCTGTAGCTCTGCGATTATAGTTCTGAAAATCGCCCAGGTTAGAGTTATTACCATCTGTTGCAACTGCTTGCATGTGATGATATCAGTGTCAATTTACACTTACATCACTTCAAAGAGAGCAGCATACTAACTCGTCCAGGCTGACCTATTGCAAGTTATTGCCCGAGCTCGCCATTTATATTGTTGGCACGTAGCATTCATGATCGGCCAATCAATTTTAGACTTAAGAACACTATATATAGTTTTCCTCTAAAAGTAGACTGATCCGCCACTCGTGTCCAACTCCGCTGTGAGTGGCTAACCTTTTCCAATCCAGACCATCCTCCCCCTGAGGTCAGCCTCTCACAACGCACACTCTCGCTTTCCTCTTCAAAACGCCCCCATCGTTCAAAGAAACCGTGCTGAATCTATAGGGACACATTGGTTTCATCAGCCTTGGTTCTAACCTTGTAATTAGACCACTCCAGAACAAATTAGCTTCTGCAGGTGAGCAGTTGTCCAAAAGAATTGCACTCATTTTGTGACAAGTGCATAGATATTACTTTTCCCTTTTGTGCTCTCCAAGCTGTGACTGTGGCTAAATGTGAAAAGAAGTCTATCTATCTATCTATCTATCTATCTATCTATCTATCTATCTATCTATCTATCTATCTATCTATCTATCTATCTATCTATCTATCTATCTATCTATCTATCTATCTATCTATCCTTCTGTCTGTCTATCTATTTGTATCTCTAGTACAGATGGCCCTCAAGTGGGAGCATAATGTTTTTTTTCAATAATATTTCTTACAAAAGGCAACATTTTTCTACCGTGAACATTTCAGATCAAGTTCAAAATTACTTTAAATGGAAAATTGTGAGTGCCATTTAGCAGTTATTACAAAGCGCTATTAGATAAGCTTGAGCTCTTTTGGAATCTTTCACAAAGCATCAACGAGAGTCTGATTATGGAACCTGATAAAAATGCAGCTCAGTATTTGTGGATGCTTGAATAACAGCTCTAATAATTTTGTTTTATTTTAAAAGGAGTCATTTGTTGACACTTTCCCTCTGAATATTTCCAGCTGCATCAACGAATCAAATTAAAATGAACTGTGTAAAATTGAACATTTTGTGGTGTAACTGATATGATTTTGATGACAATGATTCACATTTTTGTCACATTTTCTTTGGAAAATGAATTTTTTATTTAAAGATAAGGACTATTTGAGCTGACGATGAAGGCTTTTTGAGCTTTTTGAGCACTGAAATGCCTTTTGATTTGAATGATTGGAATTGGCAGAAATAATGCAGCTGTTGTTCCCAGAGTTAAATTGAAAGACACAGAGGCCCTGTGTTATTACCCATCTTGCAGAACATAATAATCTGGAACTGCATCTCTCTGCTTCTCTGTCCTTTAGGGTGATCGAACAGCTGGGTGGTAAACAACTAGTGATGAACCACATGCATCATGAAGACCAGCTTGTCCGCTATAATGCCCTGCTGGCTGTTCAGAAGCTTATGGTGCATAACTGGTACGTTCAACTTCGTATGCATTAATGAATCCAAAATTTATGTTCAGCACTTATTTATTACATGTTGCTATTATTTATTTATTTACAGGATATTCACACACAATTTTAATCTCTTTAACCTAACATCTTCACAGCAGTTCTGATTGTTGTATTTATTCCTCAAGCAAAACAGCCCCAGTGTTTGTGCCTGACGCAACATTGCCCTCAATAGTGACCTGGAATAGAGCTTTCTCCTAATCTCTCTTTGCCACGCAGTAGTAATTTTCTCACTTCAGCATTGCATAATATAATGAATTATTCAGTGGACCGTTGTGTCTTTTCAGCATTAGTTGATCTTTGATTAAATCCCAGGGCACAGAATAAGTAGAAAAAAACATAATTAACTTGTCCATGCATGTTCGATGTGTTTGAATGTTTGTGTTTGAATGTTCGTGTTCATGTTCGATGTATTTGAACTGTTGAATCAAGGCCGTCGAGGCACTGGTTCAGGTTCAGGTAGAACAAACACAGCCTGACGCTAGTAGCTCATTATTGTGTCTGCATTCATCCTTAGGAGCTTCAGATTACTCTTTAAACAGGGATGATAAACCTCAAAGGCCCCGGCACACAGCATGCGTGTTTAGAGCACAATAGACGTCTACTGGTGTACATTCAGTGGTGTCGTGAAGAGTAATTGTTTGCTGTCAGCGTTTCATTACAGTGGCTTTAAATCAGCCTTCAAATTGAAAGTTTAGCGCCAAATTGAGCAGAATACAAGTCACTTTAAATGCTGCCTGAGTGGTATAGATCTCTCCTGCATAGGGAGAATGTGGTAACACGCTCCATAAAGTATCTCCGAATAATTCATCTTTATCATCGGCCACACTGCAGGAGAAATAAATTTATGGAGGCCGATGCTCAGGGAAGAATTTATATGTTAGTATTTATACTGTGAACCCAGACAGAGGGTTTTATATAGGTATATATATATGATAATTTCTATAGCTCTTTCATTTCCTTACTTAGGAACAGTTCCGTCTACTAATTCTGACTCAGTGGATCGTGGCAATTATTAGCCATTAGCTAAATGGCTCACATGTAATTTTCAGAATTAATTGTGCATAATTTTGAAGCAGTTTGACGTAAAGCTTAGCTTGTCACCACCAAAAAGAAGGATAAAAAGCAAGCAGAGCAGTAAGTTTGAAATGTTCTCGGGAATAATGTAAAGGTTGCATCTTGGTTCAAGTTCAAGATATGGACCCAAAGTTAAAAGGGAACTATTAAAAATGGCAATTGGGCTGAAGAGGCAGAGAGTGCATGTATTATATGAAAATCTGAAGGGAGGTGAAGGCCAACTGTTATTTGTATTCTTAATTGGAGGAGGAAATTACAGGGGATGTAATAGCTGGATGATTGAGTTAAGATTTGGTGAACATGGTTTCCAAGGTGCTCTTCAGAAGAGCCATACAAGAATGGCTTTTCACTGCTTCTTCTCAAATGCCATCTTTGCAATCCAGTTGTATCCATGAGTGCCATTTCCTTTTGCTGTACTCTTCTCGAGAGATTTTTATATTGGTGAGGTATGTTTTGAGATTATGTTTCATAGAGGAACATCTGGTTTCCATGGCATTTTTTTTTGCATAACACATTGTCTTCATGTTTTTTTGTGTAAAGATACTAAAGGATCTTTTTCTTTGTTGTTGTTGTTGTTGTTTTATGTTTGGTGTAGAGCTTTTTTTTACTCTGAGTTTGATACAGAAAATTACTAAAAAAAAGCATGTGTACGTACAGTTTATTTTCCCCTTGAGAGATATGGTGCTGCCACCACACTATGGCTGTCGTTTTTTCCCATTCTCACTCCATAGAGACTGGTTGGTGTCATGGCAACAGCTGGAGGAGAAGATGTTTTAGTTGGCACAGTTCTAGATGGCCGACTTTGCACGCTGTTAGCTTATTGTATCTGTACCATCTGGGTTAACCCCTGGAGGTGTGCCGCTGTGCGTGTGTAGAAATTCAGCCAGTGGCTCCGCAGTCTTGAGATGTTGGATGACACAGTGTTTAATCAAATTTTTTTTCATGTTTGTTTTGCACAAGCCTTTACGCACTTAAGGACTTCATCTGCGGTCTGTCTGATGCAGCTTAGCGTGAAATCTCTCAGATGTGCTTCGCTGTTATGAAACTTAATTTTATTCGGAAATGAAGTCTTGATCGGAATAGAAAAATTATTAAGCAAGAGTTCACTGCAAAAGAAGAGCAAAGATGATTACACCTTTGCTATGTTAAGTGCGTCATATCTTTATCATTTAGAAATAATTTATACGGTGAATGTGGAAAAATTTGAAGAGAAATTGCATAGACATCCAGGTTTAATACATTATATTATTTTATAACAGATGCACACTATCTATCTAGATACAGTATTGTTCAAAATAATAGCAGTACAATGTGACTAACCAGAATAATCAAGGTTTTTAGTATATTTTTTATTGCTACGTGGCAAACAAGTTACCAGTAGGTGCAGTAGATTCTCAGAAAACAAACAAGACCCAGCATTCATGATATGGACCCTCTTAAGGCTGTGTAATTGGGCAATTAGTTGAATTAGTTGAAAGGGGTGTGTTCAAAAAAATAGCAGTGTGGCATTCAATCACTGAGGTCATCAATTTTGTGAAGAAACAGGTGTGAATCAGGTGGCCCCTATTTAAGGATGAAGCCAGCACTTGCTAAACATGCATTTGAAAGCCTGAGGAAAATGGGTCGTTCAAGACATTGTTCAGAAGAACAGCGTACTTTGATTAAAAAGTTGATTGGAGAGGGAAAACCTATAAAGAGGTGCAAAACTTATAGGCTGTTCAGCTAAAATGATCTCCAATGCCTTAAAATGGAGAGCAAAACCAGAGAAACGTGGAAGAAAACGGAAGACAACCATCAAAATGGATCAAGAATAACCAGAATGGCAAAGGCTCAGCCAATGATCACCTCCAGGATGATCAAAGACAGTCTGGAGTTACCTGTAAGTACTGTGACAGTTAGAAGACGTCTGTGTGAACTAATCTATTTTCAAGAATCCCCATAAAGTCCCTCTGTTAAAAAAGGCATGTGCAGAAGAGGTTACAATTTGCCAAAGAACACATCAACTGGCCTAAAGAGAAATGGAGGAACATTTTGTGGACTGATGAGAGTAAAATTGTTCTTTTTGGGTCCAAGGGCCACAGGCAGTTTGTGAGACGACCCCCAAACTCTGAATTCAAGCCACAGTACACAATGAAGACAGTGAAGCATGGTGGTGCAAGCATCATGATATGGGCATGTTTCTCCTACTATGGTGTTGGGCCTATTTATCGCATACCAGGGATCATGGATCAGTTTGCATATGTTAAAATACTTGAAGAGGTCATGTTGCCCTATGCTGAAGAGGACATGCCCTTGAAATGGTTGTTTCAACAAGACAATGACCCCAAACACACTAGTAAATGAGCAAAGTCTTGGTTCCAAACCAACAAAATTAATGTTATGGAGTGGCCAGCCCAATCTCCGGACCTTAATCCAATCGAGAACTTGTGGGGTGATATCAAAAATGCTGTTTCTGAAGCAAAACCAAGAAATGTGAATTAATTGTGGAATGTTGTTAAAGAATCATGGAGTGGAATAACAGCTGAGAGGTGCCACAAGTTGGTTGACTCCATGCCACACAGATGTGAAGCAGTTTTAAAAAACTGTGGTCATACAACTAAATATTAGTTTAGTGATTCACAGGATTGCTAAATCCTAGAAACAAAAAAGTTTGTACAAAATAGTTTTGAGTTTGTACAGTCAAAGGCAGACATTGCTATTTTTTTGAACACACCCCTTTCAACTAATTGCCCAATTGCACAGCCTTAAGAGCGTGCATATCATGAATGCTGGGTCTTGTTTGTTTTCTGAGAATCTACTGCACCTACTGGTAACTTGTTTGCCACGTAGCAATAAAAAATATACTAAAAACCTTGATTATTCTGGTTAGTCACATTGTACTGCTATTATTTTGAACAATACTGTAGATAGATAGAGATAGATAGATAGATGTGGAGAAATGTAAAGGAAAATGGCATAGACATTCAAATTCAAGACATTATATTACAACATGCCCATTTTCTATTATGTTATTTAATTTCTCTGATGACAATATTTCCAGCAGCCATTACTCCAGTCTTCAATGTCACATGATCCTTTAGAAATCAGTCTAATATGCTGATTTGGTGCACAAAAAAATATTTATTATTATTTCATATAATAGCTGTGGGTGACCCTGGACCACAAAACCAGTCGTAGCACGGGTAGCAATAGCCAACAATGCATTGTATGGGTCAAAATGATTGATTTTTCTTTTATGTCAAAAATCTGGATATTAAGTAAAGATCATGTTCCATGAAGATATTTTGTACATTTTCCTACCGTAAATATATTGAAAGTTAGGGTGTATTCACACCAGGAAAGTCCGATAGTTCACTTGCTTTGGTCCGGACCAAATAAAATGTTTTTTTTTTTGTTTGTTTGTTTGGTGCGGTTCGCTTTCACACTGATCTTTTTGTAAGTGAACCAGAAATTGTAAACACAACCACACGTGTGCTAAGGTCATCTGTTCATTGGACAGAAATTCTCAAGCAGGGAAAAACAGGAAGTGCAAAAACAGGCTAATCATGGAGATCTTTCGTAGTGCAATTTTTATTATTTTACTGATTTGCTGTCATGAGATAAAAACGCAATATGAAGAAACTTATGAGCATCATATATGAGACAATGTCATACAATGTTGTAATTACGACTTGCCAAAAATAAAATCTATAGACATGAAATACTCAAAGCATGTCAAAATGTTAGTTTAAACATCTACATAGATAAATGTGCGCTGGGCGCATATCCAATCGTTTGTGCGGAGAGTGGAAGCTGAAGCGCGCTTCAGAACATCATACAAATACGCCGTAATTGTTGCTCATAAAAGGTAATACTAATACATCGTTCGGAACTGTAAAGGGTATATTTTTATTTGTGTGCACTCACAATATCAAGAAAACGTGTCTTTCTAAAATAAAGAAAACTAATTGGATGCGCTTCCCATCAAAAATGAACCGTAACTGAATGTTTTCCTTACAGACATGATGAATATATCTATAGAAAGCTTTGAATTTCTACAAAACGAAATAAAGCATATCCAAAACAAAAACTCTTTCATTATAATCCATAAAGATGCATTTCTTTCTAATGGCGCGTCCAATGAGGATATGGCGAGTCAGGATTTTTAACTTCATCTTTGTGACACTGACTCACAAAACACTAGTTTATTAATAAATAATTCAAATATCTCCTTACTATTTTCCCCAGACACATTCATTGTAACTTTTTCCGGGGGTTTGCAAGCTTTAGCCTATTTAGTGCGCTCATGTCACGTTGCTGTGGGCGCTATGGTCACGAAAACTCATAATTTGCATGCGTTTTTAAGCATTGCGGTTTGAAAACGAGTGATTTAAGCGATTGAAATGCAAACAACAGCGCGAGCTGTGTGTTTTCTGAGCGTGCTTTCTGCAATTGGATCGGATCAAGGCCGGTTCATATTCACACCTTAAACGAACCGTACCAGAGTTCGTTTGGAAGCGGACCGAGACCACCTCTTCAGCTGGGTCTCGGTACGCTTGTTTGGTCCGCTTTTGGTGCGCACCCGCTGCATTCTCACCTGCCCAAACGAACCGCACCAAGAGGGAAAACGAACTCTAGTACGATTCAACCGAACTAAATGAGGCAGGTGTGAAAGCACCCTTAATTTCAGATTAATAATATGCATTGCTAAGGACTTTAAAAGCAATTTTCTCAATATTTAGATTTTTTGCTCCTCAGATTCCAGATTTTCAAATAGTTGTATCTCGTCCAAATATTGTCCTAACAAACCATACATCAATGGAAAGCTTATTTATTCAGATGATGTATATTTCAGAAAATTGACCCTTAAGACTGGTTTTGTGGTCCAGGGTCACATATGAATATAGAATATTTAATTATACCTAATTGATTTCTAATTTATGTTATATTTTAAAGCATCTTGAATACAAAGGCATCAACACTTTATTATTTTAATTCAATATACTATACATATTGTTTATCCAGCTGGGCTCAGGCATCTTGTCCAAAACTTGTACAGTCAGTACCAACAGGCTCTAAAGGTGCATGAGAGAAAAATTAAAAATGTAAAACCTGTCACTCATTTTAGTGTAACCTTAAAATCACGATCTAAAAAATTCTGTTAAAATCTAAAACGGCACATTTACAGAAATGTTTAATAATGTGCACTGGCCCTTAATTTCAAACGGAAAAAAGTATGCTTAGATATTTAAATAGTTAGATAGTAATTTTAGTACTATTTCTAAAGTCTTTATAATATTCCTTAACTTTCATCATGAGACAGTGGTGCCATGCCTTGAGAATTCAGTATTACCGTTTCTTGAACTCAGGAACTCTTAAATTGGATAATTCTAGAAGCTTCAGTCCACAGAGTAATAGAGCATTCATTTGAATCCTCTTAGTCATTAAAGTCTCAGACACCTGAGGATGCAGATAGATTGTTAATCAGCTCTTCAGTTTTGAATTTTATTTTGTAAAAATGCATAGTGTTGTTGATGCCTGGTAGCCACAGCAGAGTCTCTTTCTTTTCAGCTTTCAAAATCAGCCACAGCTCTTCAAACACAAGGTCACCATGGGTCATAGTTGTATTTACCACAGGTTGAATGAACAAGACCACAGACATAGTCAAGCGTATGGATGAGTCTACCGGCTCTCACTGTATATTCGGGATGAATGAGGATGAAAACTTGCCTTTGGCAGGTTTGCTAACTTTTCTTGCTGTTCGTTATAAGACCTTGACATTGAAAAATTGAAGGAATCAGTTCAAGGTGTCAGTGAAGAAAAAGTTAAGAGTCTCTTGAAGTCATCATGCTGACACCGTGACCCTCACATACATCTTGTGGTTTGGGTCGATTGCAGGTTTGGCAGAAAATTGAATGCAAAGTGCAGCTGATTGAGCCCAGTGGAGACTTTGCTTCAGTCTGATTGTTGTCTGTGTCCTGTTTGTTCTGGAGGACTGTGTTTGTGTGAATTTTTTTTTTGTTGTTGTTCGATGCCATTCAGTCTAAAATTCTGAGACCACACTGAAAATGTAAGATACAAAGTCTACACTGTAAAAAAAAAAAAAATTGAGCAAACTTAAAAAAACATTTTTTACCAGCTTCAGCAGATTTTTGAGTTTGCTGAACTTGATTTGTGGGAGATTCTCAAATTTTTGTTGTATAAACTTAAAACAACAAGTTTGTTGCCTTAAAATTTTAAGTTGGCTCAACTTTTTTTTTTTTACAGTGTATTTTAAACCTGGGAGAACTTACTAAATTATGACTTGTAGTGCTTTTTGGTAGGAAATGAAAGTAGATTTCAGTATAATGATTCATTTGTGAGGTAATGTGTTTTTCTGCATACCCATTTTAGACTGCACTAAAATTTCTACATTTTTTTTATTATTCATAAGGTGAAGGGCCATTTTACCCTTTAAAATGAAGACCTTTATGAAAGTTTTATAGGGCATTTTAATATATGAATGTCATCTACTGCTGATCTTTTATATTAGCTTGAAGCTTAACTTCAATTAGCACAAAGCAGTGCAACTAATCTGACATTAATATTCAATTAACCATGTTCCACAGACAGACCTTATGGTACTGTGTAAACTATTAGCTCAGCTTCTGTCCAGCTCTATCATTTTATGAACTTATGGTGCCTAAATTCAACATGAAGTACATCAGATTTCAGGCACTTTTCTCTGCAACTGGGATTTATAAACTTTTTATCAGCCAAAATGTTCTTGAAATAACCCTGAGATTCTAAGTTCATATTTTGATAATTTAACAATGCATTCATGCTTATGGTTGTTTTATGCCAGTTAATGGCAGTGTTAATTTTGACAACAAATTTTGATTTCGTTTTAGTCACAGTCTTTTGACTAAAATGCCATTTTAGTTTTAGTCATATTTTAGTCGTCTGAATTGTTTTTAGTTTTAGTCGACTAAATATCGTAAGAGTTTAGTCAACTAAATCTACAGTAAATTTAGTTGGCTAAAATCGAATGGGTTTAGTTACAGTGCATTTATTAAGCATTTCTCTAAAATTTCCAAACTCTTTATATAGGTTTTATATTAAGGTTTTATCATGATAGACTGTGATTTAACTGCGGTGACACACAACATGCCTTTGTTAAAATTAAATAAAACCACTTCTCATAAAGAACAAGAACATGGTCTTCTTTTTAATGAAATATCGATGGTTATATAGGCTAATTATGCATTCTTTATAACAACTTGTTTACCATATTATTCATTTTTTTCAAGCAGACATATTTATTTCTATAAATAAATTTAGATTAATCTTTAGGGCTACTAAAGTGATTCAGTCAAGAGCAGTGAGTGATTTTCTGTCTTTCTTTTGTTGCTTGATTAATATCCATGACTCAGACAATAGTGACTAAATTAGGCTGCTGTCCCTTTAAAACCGAATGCACGGATTCAATGTACTGATACACGTTCTCCCTACTGTTTACGTTCATTTAAGACGTAATCAACTGTGTTTACATGAATACTCGTCAAAACGGACGAGTATTTGTATTTCTCCGTTGATGCGACGTGAAAGAGTACTCGCGCGCTGTGAGATGCGCGTTCTGTGTTTGTATGCTTCAGAGTCTCCGCTCAGAAAACCAGACCAAATTGAGTTCTCTCTTGCGTCGTCAGATTTATCCACATGTCTGCTCTTCTCTTACTCCCACATATTGACATTTTTGAACGTTTTATGCGCCGTGCAGCAAGTGTATTTTAGCCTATGTCCCGCCGGTTCATATGTTGGCATCTAACCTCCTATGCAGCAGATTCGTTCTGAACGAATCTCTTCCCAAATCGTCCCTCCCTAATATTTTCGTCTCGTTTTTATTCGTCGACGTAAATGTCAATAGATTTACGTCATCATTTTTGTCATTCAAAAAGAGTTTTCGTTTGTTATTGTCTCATTGTCGTCAGTGAAAAAAATGTCGTTGACGAAAATTATAACAAATTATTCGTCAACGAAATTAACACTGGTTAATGGTCACATGACATTCAGGTAAACATTTTGCCTCAAACTCATAATTTGCTGCTTATTAATAGTTAGCAAGGTAGTTGTTAAGTTTAGGTATTGGGTAGGATTAGGGATGTTGAATATGGTCATGCAGAATATGTGCTTTATAAGTACTAATAAACAGCCAATATGTTAATAATAAGCATGCAACTAGTTAATAGTGAGAATTCTGGTATAACGCTGAAAACTTATATCCACAACACAAAAATGTTTGTAAATATGTGAAATGTGAAAATAAAGTGATCCATGGTGTGTTCCCAAATGTGTTATTAGCGACCTGCAGAAATGGAGTTCATATGAAGCAGCATTTACTGTGAACCAAAGAGCTGAATACATGAGCGGCTTGTGTGTAAATGAACACAGTGTCGTGCTTCAATCATGCAGTGCATGATTTTGAGATTTCACTTTTATTTTAATTAATTATGAAACCCTATTAATTAATTTATTTAAATTTTATGGCTTAATTATTTTTTAGCTTTTCATCAACTCACAAACCCCCTGCAGTTCCATTTGGGAAACCCTGCTCTGCAGTTACTTAATACTCCATATCTCCATAACAAACCCTTGTTTTGCGAGCTAGCTGTGAACATATTAGCTCAATTAATATACAAATTGGCAGTCAAGCTGTTAATATTCCTAATATTTTATGTTTTATCTCTTTTGCTGGATCCCTGATGAATCAGCCGTCTGATTCTCTCCTTCCATCTCGCCGCTGATGTACAATAGCACGCTGCTTATCTGCTTTGTTTCCATGCAAATATCGGCTGATGTGCAGAAGTCAAACCCAGTAGCTGTTTGACAAGCCGCCAGAAATGACAATTAATGAATGACAGGTGTGTGCTAATGTAGTCAATCTGCCCATAAAGAAAAAGAAGACCTGAACTCACATAGTTGTCTCTGAACTCTGCTAGATGAACTTCTCGACCCTTCGTGCATCATACATGTTAGATTTTCAGCAGACGTGGTAATAGCTTTCTTGGATACTGTTTATTCTGATATAAATGATGCGAGATATGAGGCATCTGTTGTGTATCATTTCTGAATTGTATGCTCCTTGATAAGCTGTGCAATCCTCTCTGAAGCACCTGAGGCCTGAAGTAAAGCTCAACGCTTAAAAAAGGTCACAGCTAAGGAGAAACTGTTACGAGGTTTGACATAAAGACAGGAAACGCTGACGGCTTTGGCTCAACATCAAGATGGTGGACACTTTGAAAGGATTTAAATGACAGATAGCATTTCCCAACAGTTGAGAAACCACAGGTGCCATTCAGAATTAACTCTCTCTGGTGAAACGGCATTTTCAGTAATCAAAGAGGAAGGAATCGAATCTTGTGAAGATTATTCAGGAAGGCAGGGTGAATTGAATATAGTTAGATTGGAGAAACAGCTGCGGCGGAGCTGTAAGAAAACGCTATGATCAAACTTGCGTGTCTTTTGTAATCACCTCTTTCCGCACGCATGACATTTTCTTTTTTCTCTCACCGAGTTTAAAGTGGCAGCTCAAAAACCTGCTATCTTACTTCCATAACGGCTTGAGGAATATCCGGAAATACAAAGAGGTGCATATCAGAGGTGTTCAAAAGATGAACAGGCGTAATCATTCTGTGGTCTTTATTTCTTTTTTCAGGGAGTACCTGGGGAAGCAGTTGCAGTCCACCGAGCAGTCGACTCCAGCTGTAGCTGCCCGAAGCTGAACTGCTCCTGTGCTTGTGTGTGAGACAGTGTGTCTGATCCGGTGTTCTTGGTGTGAATGTAAATCTGTGCTATATAGAATGAACATGTTAAACAAAAGCCGTGTTGATGTACTGAACCCTAAATTTATGATTTACTTCTTCTTTGTTGTGCTCTATGTCGTTGTGTAAAGTTGTGCGTCCTCATAATAAAATCACATTAAGTGATCAAAACAGTTCACACAGTAATATTAAATGTTATTTATGTCTTCGATGTAAAACAGTTGAGTATGCATTCCAATAAAGACTCTACCACAACTAACGTTTCTGTTAAAGAGGGTTTATTTAGTTTTCCATTCAAATATCAATATTTTTTTGTTTTATGTTTTTTTTTTTAGGCTGTTTATATACATTTTCTTATGTTTTATATAAATTTAATTTTCATTCAAAATTTAAATCTCAGTCTATCTGTCTGTCTGTAGATAACATAGATCGAAACAATATGTGTGGTTATTTCTGATAGATAAATTGACTGGCAGACAGAATCATGTCTGATTATTCTCAAATTTGTTTTTCTCAGAATAGATGGAAAAATCATCTGAAGTTATTTGCACTTCATCCCAGGAGCTTATAGAAACAGATTGATTTTCTGTGATGTTGAAATATTTCTTGCTCAAATATCAGATTCATATGATAATCCTTCAGTATCGGAAGTCCCTGGACCATATCATTCCTTTCAGGAATTCATAATTTTATTATGTGTTTTCTGTGCTTCACGTTTTGCTTGTGAAAGTGCACAAAAACTGTTAATAAACAGCTATTGCAAGTTCTTTTTTTAAGATCATAAACTTTAAGGGAATATGTTATTAACCTTTAGGAAAGCTTTGCTCTTTTGAAATGATGAATGTGTCTTCATAAACAAAAAACAGAAGTGTCGTGTAACAACAAGAACCTCAGATCGTGAAATATGATTTCATAATTTCAAGTTAAAGGCCTTATCATTTTTCATATTTCCCATCTTTCTGGTGACGTATGCCAGACTTCTTATGACTGCTTATATTGATCTGCTTTTATTTTTGAGTGCAAAGCCCACAATCAAGATCCAGTCAACAACCATTGCACAGAACCAAGTCTCCACCCTACATATTTTCTTTATGGATAACCGTTACACTCGATGTACAGATTTGTTTTAATTTTTTTTTGTTAACAGTTGAAACATTCTTCAAAATTTCTCCATCTGTGTTTTGCAGGATCTCCCACATTACACAGTTCTAAAAATGTTAAATCTCTAGGTGTTTTTGAAGGCAAAAACGTGTTTGCATGAACGGCCCAGAACATCACATAAATTTAAATTCCTTATGTTGTCAGCTTCTCAAATATTTCCAATCAAATTCATGTATTTCATTTCATGTCAGAGTGGGCCTTTTTACACCTTTTATGATAAGGTGTCACACCTGTGTCATTCGTAAACACAAACCCATTTGCCAATTTGCTGCATTCCTTGTGCATCCCATTTTTTAAATAACCTCCCAGAACCTTTTCCATACACGACTGGGCACAGCATCAGACGAGAGCAGATGCAGCCACTGGGTAATTTGTGTTCAGTCGCCCTCTCTTCTCTCTCTCTGTCTAAATGGAAAACAAGCTGTAGCTGTAGCACTATCGGTTAGCAAATAGCCCGGTACTCGGTGTGCTTTGTGGATGTCCAGATAGAGATAACCTTCAAAGCCTATTACCACCACACTATCTGACAGATCCACAGCATATGTGGTTATCAACTCGTTCAGGATGTGTAAAGGGTCATTTGAATTCTAATAGGGTCATCTTAGGCCTCGTGAAACAAGGTTGTTAGTGGCATTATCAGATGTCTGATTCAACCTTGTTGGGAAACTTGTTTTTTTCTTTCACGCCTCTGTCCTATTCAGATGCTGCTTTTGTGTCAAGAATGAATTGACTCGCATCTACGATCCCACATCTCAGCAGCGCTGTATGGCATGCCAGTGCTTGTGTGACACTTCCCACACTGAGTGGCTGCTTTAAGTAATGTGTGACGCAGACATCCTTTTGCCATAATCAATGATGAATTTGTGTAAGGGCGCTCGGAGGCATGTCGCTTTGAGAACTCTTCGCTGATGGCTTTTGTGAACTCTGCATGTAGCATTCTTGAGGGCTGTTTTTATAAACGGCCTCTTTTAGTGGCATTAAATGCACTGAGCCAGGACAAAACTTCTAATGGACCCTTCACAGGGAGTTTGATTGACAGGCGATTTGACCAATCAATCACAACCCAGAATCAGCCAGTTTTGTCTGACAAATGAATCAGACAGGAGAGTAGATTAACTTTGGTGGACTTAAACTTGAAAAATGGTGCGTATTGACATCTTTCTGCAGTTGAAACAAGATACCTTCTGATGTTCATTCATGTTTATTTCATGCTATAACTAGTAAGGAAGAAATGATCGGTTCACGTGCCGCTTGCCCGCTGTCAGTTTAATGCGTTAACTAATTAGTTATGAAAAAATAACTTGATTACAATATTTTATACTGGGGCAGCGCCTAGACATGGCTTACTTCTGTGTAGGCATAGATTCTCTATGGCAAATATTAGGTGCTTATTGCAGAAATATGTATGTACCTCAGATCTGCAGCCACGTTACCCTTTTAGTCTATTTATTTGGCGCACTGCACATTTTATTTAGCTGTCCAGTTATCGAAATCTGCAATAAAACAAAATGCATTTGAATTATAATTAACATGACAATGTGTACAAAATGGTAACTAATCGCTCAAAAGTCGGAAAATTCCTGTTTATTTTATCTGTCATTTTGAGGCGTTGCTATGGGTTGCATGACTGATATTCCAGTCTGTTTGGGAAAGCTAGGCTCTCAAGCCATATGGTTTCAGTGAGTGGGTCGAGGGAAGGAAAAAAAACAAACAAACAATATTTTAAACTTTTTTTTTTTTCATAAATAATAAAAGCTAGTGTGTCGACTTAATTAAAAATCCATATGTTATATATTTTACAATATTACAGAATTCATCAATGCCCGTTTGTCATGTGTGCTACACCAACCAATCATGATCTGGCACAAGTTCAAATTTCATTGGACAATAATGTGAAGTGGAGCGGTCATTTTCCGTTCTTATTGGGACATGGGACAGACAAGCTTATTTGTGGAGCGATCTGGATCTGCAGTTTGTCTCATTTTATAGATCAAATTACATCGCTGAGAAAATGGATGCTAAATGACTACAAAAGCACGGCGCAAAACCGTGCAGCGCCAAAAGTCGCAATAATGGTAATCATTATTCAATTCACTTAGCCTACATTTATGTATGATGCATCGTTTACTATTTCATGAAACTATCACAGTTGATGAAGCCCAAGTTCCACCTACAGGTCTATTATGTGAAGTGTAGGCTGGCGAAATGGTGACATGAAAGGACTTTATCATGTTACCATTTTTGATAATTATGCAGTATTATGCTCATCAAGCCTGCATTTGATCAAAAATACAGAAAAAAAAAATTTAATATTGCGAAATAGTATTACTATATAAAAGAATGTTTATCTATTTTAATATACTTTAAAATATCATTTATTTCTGTGATGCAAAGCTGAATTTTCAGCATTATTAATCCAGTCTTCAGTGCATGATCCTTCAGAAATCATTCTAATATGCTGGTTTATTATCAATATTGGAAACAGCTGTGCTGCTTTTTTTATTTATTTATTTAATTTTTTATTAATTTTTTTTGGAACCCGTGATACTTTTTTGGGGGTTTATTGATAAATAAAAAATTAAAAAGAACAACATTTTATTTTATTAAAAATAGAGATGTTTTCTAACAATATCAATCTTTACTATCACTGTTTCTATCAATTTAGCAAATCTTTGCTGAATGAAAACGAATTTCTTTAAAAAAATAAAATAAAAATAAATACTGACCTCAAGCTTTTCAACATATTGTTACAAAATGTATATTTTAAATAAATGCTGTGCTTTTAAAAATATATATATATCTATTTTATTTTTTTAAATACTTTTTATTAATCAAAGAATCCTGAAAAAAGTATCACAGGTTTCCAAAAAAGTATCACAGGTTTCCAACATTGATAATAAATCAGAATTGCATAAAATGTATTTTAAATTATATTAAATATTTGATAAAATAAATGAAGGCTTGATGACCAAGTGACTTCTTGCAAAAATATAAAATAGTAATGTATCCAAACTTTTGACCTATATATATATATATATATATATATATATATATATATTTAACATTGCCCCTATTTTACATTTGAGCCCATGCCCCTGAGGAACTGTCTGCACGTCCCTGATATAGCCTAATGCATGCTATTTTTTTATAGAAAAGAGCATTTTTCTAACTTTATAAAATATGTCTGTCACCTTTAATATTAAATTCTTGAATTTAGTCAATATTTGAAAAAATATGACATTATAGGTGTTACCAATTAAATCAGTACCAACCAAAGCCATATTTACAATGTGTCACAGAAGCTGCATCTTAAGTTGAATTTAGATGTATTTACACAATTAATGCTGCTCAGACAGCAGTAAATGCATTAACACAGCAATTTCATTATGGTATGAGATTAATGTTTTAAACAAAAACATTTTGAATAGCCTACAGAAATATGAAATGGGTGACAACATGAAACAATTAGATACTTGAATTATGAAGGTTACATCGCCAGTTGGCGGCAAGTCAGTAGGTGCGTTCGACTTAACGCAGCACTGCGCAGATCTATAGACAAATTCTGACTTGAAAGAAATTAGAAATTTTGTCCGACTTGAGACGGCGCCGACACCACGTGACTGTCACGTGTGGCATCAAAGTGCCGCGAGAGCATTTCGAGAGCAGCCTGCAGACTCAGCCGACACAACTGTTTCACGATTGGCCAGATTCACCGCATGACAATGATCATGTGCGTTTCGGGTTTATTCTAACCTTTTCAATTCCAATAATGCTCACAAATCTGTGTTTTTTGAACAAAGCTTTTTTACTGTAGTCGCAATATTATATTGAGTCCTGTTTATCAAAAAACACTGATAAAAGCATATGTACCCCCACTTTATTAGTATTTAAATGATTATGTTGAACTTTATTCTTGAACAGAGGGCGCTGTATTAAGCAGTATATATAAAGTGTTTCTGTTGCTCATGAAAACGTTTCTGAAACGTCTGTGTATTTGACAAATACTGCATTTTATTCCCCTCATCTGTGATAGTGTATGCAAGCACCGCGTGAGGGTCACTAATGGGAGCAGAAAGTGTCCGGCTTAACGGCTCCGTTTTCAACTCCGCCCCGACTGCAAGCGGCTACTCTCGTTGACCGCCGTCTGCGTGCTTCAAGTCGACCGCACCTATTGTGTTGAAGAATGAGTCATAGAGTCATCAATTCAACCGATTCGTTCAAAATGCTGATTTGTTCAGGAGCAAAGCAAATGGGTCATTACACCACTCAATCAAATAATTCATTCAAAGACTCGGATTCATTCATTCAAGAATGAAAAGCCTGTGTTTTAAGTCAAATAAAACAGACTGTTTTGTGTCTAAATTAAATCAATTTATATTCATTAATGAAACTGTACTGCCTAAAATAAAAGTTATGACTGCTGGATATAAATGCATGGTTTTCAAAAGAAATCTATTACATGTTGAAAATCTGCCTAAAATTTTCTCAAAAGGATTTTCTCAAATATCTTGGTATCTGGCTTGATAGCAAATTGTCATTTGAAACTCACATAAATGTATCAAGCCTACTCAGAAAGGTTAAATCTCGTATTGGTTTTCTTTATCGTAACAAATCTTTTTACATTCTTCAAAACAGCTTTTGGTTAAAATGACAGTGCTTCTAATATTGGATTATGGTGATGTAGTTTACAGGTCTGCTTCAAAAACTCTCATTCTTTAACTGGATGTTATTTACCACGCTGCAATCCGCTTTGTGACCGGAGCTTCTTTTAACACTCACCATTGCCACTTGTATTCTTTATTGAACTAGTCTTCTCTTCATTCTCGTAGACAAATTCATTGGTTTGTGTTTATTTATAAAACTCTTATTGGGAAAACTCCATATTTACAATCACTTCTTAATACAAGTCGTAATCTGCGTTTTAGTAGTTTCATTAATTTTTGCATACCTAAAGTCCGTACCTCCTTTGGTTGTTGCTCTTTTCAGTTTTCTGCTGCATATGATTGGAATCATCTGCAGCAGACTTTAAAGCTTAGTTCATTTCTTTCATTTCCCCCCTTTTTTTGTTATCAACTTTTTAAATTTATTTGTACACACAACATCATAACATTCATTCAAAACAAACAAAAGAAAAGACATAATCAATACTTTAAAAGTCCAGTCAAAAAAGAGAGACAGTGGGAGGAAAACAAAAAAAAACATCATTCCTTTATATAATCGAGTATGTTAAAGAAAAAACCCTGCCAAGCATCAATAGTCGAAGGCTTGGGCCCATTAATTTGCGCTGTTGTACATTCACAAGTCACTATTTTCAGGAGGCTATGGATATTTATTTAGTTTTCTTCCTTTAAAAATTACATTCAGTCAATAGTACAAGATCATTGTACTTGTATTTAGTTATTTGTTTTTATGTCACTGTTTATAATTGTGTTATTTGTAACTATTGTATTGTACCTGCTTTTTATGCTGACTCTTGGCCAGGTCGTCATTGTAAATGAGAACTGGTTCTCAACTGACTTACATGGTGTTATGGAAGCAGACTTCACACAAGGGGTTAATTCAATGCAGATGGATTTATTTGACAGCAGAGTAAAAGCAGAGGCAGGAATGGTGAGTGAATTTCAAATATCAGATCAATGGAGAGGTGAGTCGATAACTGGAAGGTAATTGCCTTGACAGGAACTCGTGGACGCTGGAGGAACCACACACCTCAAAGTGAAACTTGGGGAGACTGGCAGGAGATCGCTGGAAGAAACTGGACACAGGAGATTGGAGGACACGATGCTGGAGAGGACACAGGAGGTAGGTTAACAGGCAGGTCACTGAGATTGCTTTAGGAGTCCACTTCGTTAGAACGAGACCGGACGTCTGAGTGTAGTGAGGTGTGTTGCTTTATAGTGCGTGATAATGATCTGATGGCGTGCAGGTGTGCTCGATCAAGGCTCAGGTGAAACCAGGTACGGGTTTTTCTCATGTTTCTGTTTTCAATATTTAATCAAAAAACGAATGAACGCAACGTATGGACCCCACAGCAGAACTTTTGTGCATCTGTGAGCAACATAGTGGTGTTTAGTTTCTGAATGAATCCACGAATCATTCGTGAACCAATGATTCCAAGGCCCATTCATAAAGAGAGCCGTTTACTTAATTCCTCAATGAATCAGCCGTTTGAACGAATCAAATGAATGAATGACTCATAAAGACATGCTGGCAGTTTTAGTTTCTTCTTTAGAGTAAATAAATAAATAAATACAAACATTACAGGGATAGTTCACCAAAAAAACAAATCTGTTATCATTTACTCACCTTCATGTTTTTTCAAACCTGAATGACTTTGCACTACATAAAAGAAGGTATTTTGAAGACCGTTGGTAACAAAGCTGTTCTGGTTACCAGTGACTTTCATTGCATGAACAAAAAATACTGATATGTTTCTCAAATTATCTTCTTTTATGTTCCATAGTTTATGTTAGGCCATTGTAACTTTAACGTTTATGTGTAATTAATTTTATGTTCAATCAAATAAAATATTTATTTCTAAAGCTACTATTTGTAATGTCTATTGGATACTTTCTCATTTGACACAATAATAGCTTTAAATAATCTTTTGTAGGTATTTTCACAGCCACATTTAATTTGCAATTAATTATATTAATTAGTTGCTGCACCATGTAATTAATTAGATAAAAAAATGTAATCGACTGAAAGCCCTGTTTCAACAATCCCCAGTGCTTGCTTACAGCTGCATGTTACAGCCGAATGTTGTTCACTGAGGTTGTCAGTTGAAGATGTGGCTTTGTAATATAGGTGGAATATTATTGACTAGTCATATTGACCAGATTTGTCCGCTCTTGTTGACATGGGTCACAGATTGCCTGTTCCCATGGTTACAATTAAAACAGGAGAAACTCAGACAGCATTTAAGAGTGATTTCCCCTCTCATCCTGATAGCAGATGAACTCCGACAGAAAGATTTATTGTTTTCAAAGTTTGCAGATAGACCTTTGTGTGTGACAAGAAGCTGAATCTCATCCAATCACTGTAATGGAACTATTTGAATTCATAAAGTGCTTTTATCATGTGTATTGATAAGCATAATGAAGTACTTTCTGTGAATCATTTTGTGGAAGATCTAAATTCGCACAGATGGGCTGCACTGTCTTTGGATATTGGATCACATTTAGACCGCTTTGTGACAATCAGTCTGCGATTGAGTCCAATTGACATTTTGCAGCCGTAACCTCTCTTTCTCCAATGAACCTTTCACTAACAACAGGAGTTCCTATTCAGCTCCTGATTGCTGAGTCCGGGGCCATTTCATGGCATGTCGGTAGTGAAACTGCCTTTAACCTTGCAGCATCAGTCAATAAGCTCATTCATTGAATCATGCTGTTATGGAAATCAGACATGCAGGACACATTTCTCTGATATTTGTTATTAAATGTAGACATTGTGTAATTAGTCATCTTTGGATGTCTCAAAAATATCTCGAATTGAGAAGATAATCATGGGGATCAGTAAATGGCTTAAGGATATTGATTAAAGATATTGATATTTCTTTAGATGTCACAAGGACTACCAGGATGATTTTTCTAGACATTCATTGATTGTTAGTATACTATAAATGGATATGTATCTAGTATGCTATGTTGTCGGTCACATTGATTTTATATGTGATGTTGACTCTTCCTTTGTCTGTTTTATCCTATTTTGATTGGTTTGGGATTTATTTTTATTTTCTTGTATTATTTTTATTTTCTTTGTTTTATTTTTTATTTGGTTTTATCCTGTGCTGCTTATTTTTTTGTAGTTTATTTATTTTTTTATATGTTTTATTTTTGTATATTTTACTTATTTAGTTTTTTTCTTATGTTTTTATTAATTTCCTTTTTCTTTTTATTTATTTATTATTATTATTTTATATTTTATCCTGTTATTTGTTTTGTTTTTTCAATGTATTTTTTTGTATTTTATTTGTTTTGTTTTTGTTGGTTTTTTACTTTTGTGTTTCGTATTTTGTTTCTGTGTATGCTTTGTCTTTTTTCCCCATGTTTTTGTTTTATGTTTGTGTATTTTATTTTATTCTTTTTATTTATTTTTTTATAAAAAAAATATGTCGTTATTTTTAGTATTTTATTTATATTGTTTTATCTTTTGTTTTTTATTTTGGTTTACAGTAATTACGGATAATCATCAATAAAATTATGTGGTTAAATGAATATCTAAAGCCAGCAGTCTTAGAACTGACTTTTACTCACTTTTAGGCAGGTTGCTATTTATTACTGGTTGATATCGTAAAATGCAGAACCACAGAGAATAGAGCTCGACCATAAATTTGTCCTCCAATATTGCACCATCAGCACTAATGGCTGTTTAAGAGTGCTCAATCTTCAGGCCTGTGCTAGCGTGACACGGACTTTGATCAAGTTTAGGCACCATCAGCTGAGCCATCTGTGGCTAGCCTTTATTTGGAGAGCCTCTTTGCAATGTTCAGGCGGGCTGGAATGGAACAAAATCTGAAGTTTGTGTTCCTTTTTATCCTTGTGTGCATGATAAACACTCGCCCATTATACCAAAAAAACATGGTCACTGTGTTTGGGATTCACAACAATAAATTAGAAGGTGCACATAGAGCAGAAATAATTTGAGAGATCCTGTGTGCAAATCTTACTTATAATGTGATGTGAATGTCAACATTACTAAGTATACTATGTGGAAACAATTAATCTTGGAAATACGTCATTCTTTCCCACAGATCTCTTCCTTTTTGACACACTTGTCATTATGATATTGATTTATTAACGTCTGATAAAGGACATATTGAAGGACTTCCATTAACTTTGTTGTTCTTAGAAGCATCCCTTTAGTTGTGAGAGGAAGTGTTGATAACCTGTCTGTTATAGTAGCTTATTGGCTCTTGATGTTATTTTGCTATGTTATTATTTATCTCTGGTAGAGTGGTATTCAGAATACTGTCTCTGACTTCCTTGCAGGCATTCTTGAGTCGTCATTGTAATGCTTCATTTGTATTTGTGAGGGCACAAATAATATATTTCATGGCTGGGAGGTCTGAAGTTTGGCATGAAATCATGCACACTCAGAACTGTTGCACTTCGGTGAATATATATAAAAAAAGAAACTTTGGTTTCCATGGAAACTGTTTCTAAACAAACCGATGCCTTCACACAGTACACTCCTTTCATTCTTCAAGGGCACTGAAAAATAGAAAGAACAATCCCACCATTTCTCTCTTTCTACCTCTCTCACTCTCTCTCTCTTCTTCAAATGCAAAAGAAAAAAAAAAACGCATATCCATAAACTGTCCTCTCCATGCTTTTTCTTTCTGGTCAATTTCAGCAGGTTATTTCTCACTCCACCTAAGCTACAGATGCCACACATTTAAGAAATTATAATTCATAAGGGTAAAGCACAGCATATTTACATTTACGTTTACATTTACTCATTTGGCAGATGCTTTTATCCAAATCGACTTACAATTTGGGCATATACTGGCATTTATTAATATATTTATTTGGACTTGAAGAGACTGTACAGTTTCCTCTTCAACAGTGCGTTCAACTGCTGAGCATATCATAAAAGAGATTCATGTGACTCTGACAGAGTTTTTTTTCTTGTCCTTGACTTGATTTACCTTGAGAAAGAATTGCACACAGTTACATTTTCCCCTTTTGTTTCTTTCCAACAAATAATAGTTTTCTCTTCCATCAATGCTTGAATTCATCATTGGTAAATATTCCATTTTTTTTTCGTGAAGTGCTAGTTTTATTTGTACACTAGCATTTTAAAAAGACATGCAAATAATTCATAATTATTCTCTATCCTTTTCATTTCTGACCAAAGATTTGTGCTTTTTTTATTGTTGGAAAATTTGTCTATATGGTATTTGTGTGTCTGTTAAAGGACAGTAATTATGTTATTATGCACAAACCTGCACACAAGGCAGGTTGGGCACACTGTATCCCATTGGTTCTTCAGTCTTGTAAAAATGTCATGATGATCTTTTCTTAGATATATGCATAGATGCCTCACCAGCGGGTATTTCCATGGGCTGTTATATGTAACCCCATCCGGGATGGACTGTGAACACCTAAGAGCAAGCTGACTGTGTTCGCAATTCCTCACACATGTCATTATGACTTCAAAAGATGTGGAATGTGGAGTTATTGACTGCTTTCGTGTAGCTTTTTTTTGCCTTGACAGCTTATGGTCACAACTGTTGTTGTTTGTTTTTGAAGATTCTTTAAAAAGTCTTTAATCATTCATAGATGCTTAGTATGCCACAATGTTGATCATCTGGTTTTTATTTTTACTTGTTTTTTTTTTTTTTTGACTGTTTTGTGACTTTTTTTACTGTTTACATTCAGTATCGTGAATTTTTTTTTTTTTTCAGTTTTGTATTTTATTTAGGTTTTTTTTTTTTTTTTTCATTTTATTGCCAAAATAGTCATCAATTAATGATGTGATTAAATGAATATTGTATAATATATGTATAATATTTTGTAAGAAAACAGCAGAATTGTCATTGTAAATAGCAGAATAGTCATTGTTAGGTAAACTAACCATTTAATTTGTTGTCTTATATATGCAGTTTTATAGGTTTACAATAATATCTTAGTAATTAATGTAGGCAGAATATGTGGAATACATCCAATCAACGTATACTCAGCTGTGTTATATGTACTGTATATGTCTGTGTAGACTGAAAGAAAAAAAAACTTGCATGAGAGAAATACAAAGACTAAATAAAATAGCTGATTAAAATCCATTTTTCCCTCCACACAGCTGTGTCCTTGAGTGGGATTTTGTGATGTCTGATGGAGCTGAAATTATCTACCCCTATAAGCCCTTTTTTCTGAAGTTATGAAGCACAAGCACTGGGGGAAAAAGCATACCACACAAACAACACCTACCTATGTCTCTTAGCAACATGTGAAGTACTCCTACTTTTGCCTAGAAAGAACGAAACGAACAAGAATCTGCGTTCACAGAATGGCATGATGAACTAGATGTTTATTGTGTCCATTACTGGCATGACAAGACTGTGTTTAGATGAGTAAAATCAATATGGAAGAGTAAATAGTTACATTAAAAGGGGCCATTAGAGCTCTTGCTGTGGTTGACCCTTGGTCATGTATTTTGTTTTCAAAGTTGTTGGGAGGGAAAAAACTAACACGTGCTTTCATGAAGGAATGCTTTTGGGTTTTGCTGAACCTACTTTTTTCATTCCATTTATGTTTCTAATATTGCCGTCTAAAATGGGCAAATATTTAATAGCAACAGAATAATAAGGTGATATTGCATATTAAGCTTGCATTAGTCTTCTGCTTCTCAACCTAACTTAAAGAGCATTTTATAGAAGTAATAAGGTTGCCTATTTTGGAAAATGCAAAAATAGGCTATTGTACTTAACATGATAAGCAGACCACCATATTAGGTTTTTTTTTTTTTTGCCCCTTTTTAAAACTTATATTATGAAACATGAGATCAAATAGTCTATAAACCACCTACTGTTGTAAAGTGACACTATCCAGTAGTAACAAGGTAGGCAGCATCTCTCTTGTCTCTTCTCTGTGAATGTGAGGGGGAGTGAAGGCAGGTGAAAAGTCACATGAGAGGAGGTGGTGCCTCCAAGTCACTGTGATCATGATCTGATCATGCTGTTTGGCGCAGATGATGTTCATAACAGGTTCGCACACATGTGCCTGAAACTAGTGAAAATAGATTAATTACAAAATCAACTATACACCCACTCAAACATCAACTAGACTGCGTCTGAATATGCAGATAGAGAGTAGAGACTTGTAACCAAAAGGTTGCGGGTTCGAGTCTCAGGTCCGGCAGGGATTGTAGGTGGGGGGAGTGAATAACCAGCACTCTCTCTACTCTCAATACTACGACTGAGGTGAGACCCTTGAGCAAGGGCGCTGCAGCATAAATGGCTGCCCACTGCTCCGGGTGTGTGTGTGTGCTTGTTCACTACTCACTGCTGTGTGTGTGCACTTGGATGGGTTTAATTCTGGTCACCATACTTGGCCACACGTCACATCCTTTCCTTTCCTTCCTTCCTTTCCTATATAGTAGGTGAACAACAGTGAAAGAGTAGTAAGTCTAAAATCACAATTTGTGAATATTCAAAAGAAGTAGGCCCTATTATTCAGTATGCGAATTTGGATGCTAGTCTGAATATTGAACTACGACACCTGCTGCATTAACTGGGCGGTTGAGGAATTTAATTTGGCTATCCAGAAAGAAGTTGCTTTTTAATAATAGGCCTAATAGCTGAACACCAGTTAGTGGTAATAAATGAAATACTTAGAAAATATGGGTTACTGTATTATAGTGAGGCCTATTATTTTTTAAGAAATGTAAAAGTTTTGAAACCCCGTAGACTTGACAAGACTTTGAAGAAAGTTGTCTCTTATCAAATTATTAGCTATAAGCATGCATAAGCCTATCAATAATCAAAATGAGTTAAAAACAATAATTATAGTAGCCTAATATAAATAAACAAATGTTATTAATAGCTGTTCCATACTGTACCCAGAAACCGTTTGAACATCAAATGGAACATGCACATTAATTTATACTGTAGGCTACAACAAAACAAGACAGATGGACGTTGCCTCTTCAGAAGACCACCAGACGCCATCATTCCTTAATCCTTTACCCTGATACGTCTCCCGCCCACAGAATTACGCACATCCTTGTCTGACAAAAATAATAAAGTTTTCCCCATCTCTCTTTGAATAAAAGATCATGTCCACTCACTCTGGAGAACTTCACCTGCTGCTGTCTTTATTGAACCTGCGGTTTTGCCTGTTGAGTTCTCTCGCGACAGTGTGCGCGTGAAATGTCTCCTGATATGAAGTTTGGCGCGCGCCATCTCATGAGACATTAAAACTATTTAACCGACAGAAGTGGCTTATGTTTTCAAGACATTTATCACATTTAGAAGACAACTTCATTGCCGCCGATACAGGCGAAGAGTCACAGTGAGACACGACTAGAGCTGCTTCACGGGCTGTTTCAGATGGAGACCGTCACATGAGAGCTGATGTCATACGGGACGCTCGCGCGGCGGAGGCAGCTGCTCTCGTAAGGTGGCAGTCAGTCATCAGTTGAATAGGAGCGGGCCAAAGAAATCAACGCATTGCGCACAGACATCATTGTTGTTTTAAAACCTTGGGATTTTCAATTTAAATTAGCGGTTTGCGGTTTATAATAAGGTAAGACTTTTATATTTGATGTTTTACCAACTGTTTTAGACATTTTTGGGGGGTAAAGTGCAAAACATATTCAGTTTTAAGCATATATGCACTGTATATATATTTTTTAATAAATGCACACTAAATTATTATGTTGTAAAAAGCTGTCGGCATTAATATCCGTCGTTTATTTATTCATGTATTTATTTCTGATTATTATTTTACCGTTTTAATAAGCTGCATGTATTCTAAAGCGACTGAACTTTTTCAGTGACTCAATTAGACATTTGCTCTCATTTTGCAAATGAACAGACGATGGACAGCAACGTGGTGCAGATTTTTAAGGAGGACAAATGCCCCTCATCACACCCCGAGAAGTGTTTACCCAACTTCACATGGCAATCTGTTGTCTCGGACATTTATAACTATTCACTGAATGAAAGCTGGACGAACGAGCAGGAAACTATGTCTCCTATTATTCCGATCATCACTGCCGTGTATTCCGTGGTGTTTGTTGTAGGACTAGTGGGAAACTGCCTGGTGATGTATGTCATTATCAGGTAAGAAACTGCATTGTCCTAAGATGCATTGATTATCATACGAGTGTCTTTAAATATCATTTTGAGAATATTTATCTAATTTTTAATAGAGTTTATTTATAAACAGTCATGTGAGACGTTTCTGATGGGATAGTTTGGACGAAATACCTGTTTTATGGAAAACATTTAGTCAAGGGTTCAAGTCCAATTCGGCAGTTTGGCTCCCCCCGGTGGACTGAAATATGAATGCACAATGCAGTCAAAATTACCTTGACATACAGTAAATATATTTGCTTTGAGCAAGGACTGTGTCTGCTCACATTCTGTGTATAGACGAATAAAAATCATACTAAAACAGGGCAGTCATGTATATGGCATTTAGATGGCATTACTGTGCTGTGTAAAGATGCAATATGGGGTTTTTGAGACATTTGAGATAAAGAACTGCACAGTTTGTGCTTGTTGAATAATGTATCACAGCACAAGCTGTCATACTGTAAATATAATCACAAAAATAGATGGGTTTAAGCTGTGAATGATATATATATATATATATATATATATATATATATATATATATATATATATATAATGTCTTTACACAACCAGTGAAAGAGAAATGTTTGGTAACGTTTTGGAAATTGCTGTCAGTTTATTTAGTATACAGTCTGAAAGCAGTCTCATACATGAATTTATCACACTGATGGGTTGTGTTTGATTTATTTTGACGCTCTCTGTCTCAATGGATTTTCCAAACAGATACACTAAAATGAAAACCGCCACAAACATCTACATCTTCAACCTGGCTGTTGCAGATGCCTTGGTAACCACCACCATGCCCTTTCAAAGCACAGATTATCTGCTGAACTCCTGGCCGTTTGGAGAGGTGGTGTGTAAGGTGTTCATCTCCATCGACTACTATAACATGTTTACTAGTATCTTCACCTTGACCATGATGAGTGTGGACCGCTATGTGGCCGTCTGCCACCCCATCAAGGCCCTGGACTTCCGGACACCCATGAAAGCTAAGATCATAAACATCCTCATCTGGGTGCTGTCCTCGGCTGCTGGAATCCCTGCAATGGTTCTTGGGAGCACTCAAACAAACAATGGTAGGTATGAATGATATATACACTACCATTCAAAAGTGCGGGGTCGGTAGGATTTTTAAAAATATTTTTCTCTTATGCTCAGCAAAGCTGCATGTATTTGATCAGAAATACAGTAAAAATACAGTTACTGTAATGTCAAATATTATTGAAATTTAAAATAATTGTTTTCTGTTTTTAATGTGTTTTAACATGTCATTTATTCCTGTGTTGGCACATCTAAATCTTCAAGCCGTCATTACTACTTGTGTCTTCAGTTTCACACAATCCTTCAGAAATCATTATGATATGCTTATTTGGTGTGTAAAAACATTTATTATTATTATCAATGTTGACAACAGTTGTGCTGCTTAATATTTTTGTGGAACCATAATACTTTTTTTAGGATTCATTGGTGAACAGAACAGCATTTATTTGAAATAAAATGAATGTTTTGTAACATTTGATTATTTTAATGCATCCTTGCTGAATAAGATTATGAATGTCTTAAAATAAAATACCCCCTTTTAACCCATATTGGTAGTTGGCGTTTAATACCTTTTTTTTTTTCTTTTGGTAATATTAGGTATTTAGGGTTAGTTAGTCACCCATCATCTAATGTTCACTTTAAGTTAATCTTTAAAAATACCAATAATTTATGTATACAATTTTAAAACATTCTAGTGTATTATTGATTGATTGATTGATTGATTGAATTTAATTATTTAATTATTTATTAGGACAATTGTATTTTTATATCTATCTATCTATCTATCTATCTATCTATCTATCTATCCATAAATCAATGTATTATAATCAGCAGTGACATCTAATTATAATTTAGGAAGAAATCCAAAATATCTTAGAGTAAATGATGGAACTGTGAGTTCTCTACTCCATCCTAATGTGTTTATTGTTCCTTTCCACAGTGGCTTCATTACAGCACAGATGATTAAGCTGTCCTCACTTTTGATTAATAATTAACCGCTGTTGTTATATTTCTTCTGCAGGCACTACAGAATGTGCTCTGCAGTTTCCAGACCCGTATATCTACTGGGACACATTGATGAAGATCTGCGTCTTCATCTTTGGCTTTGTGGCTCCTCTCCTCATCATCACGGTGTGCTACACGCTCATGGTCCTGCGTCTCAAGAGCGTACGTCTGCTGTCGGGCTCCCGGGAGAAAGACCGCAACCTGAGACGCATCACCCGTCTAGTGCTGGTTGTGGTGGCTGTGTTTGTGGTGTGCTGGACGCCCATACACATCTTCATCCTAGTCAAAGCTCTTGCGCCCGGAGTGCCGGAGACCACTGCGGTCATGGCGGCCTACTTCTTCTGTGTGGCGCTGGGATACACCAACAGCAGCCTGAACCCCATCCTGTATGCGTTCCTTGATGAGAACTTCAAACGTTGCTTCAGGGACTTCTGCTGTCCAGGTCGGACCCTGAGGGACGGGCATGGCGTCAGTCGGGTCAGAAGCACTCTTCGTGAGCACACGTGCCCAGCAGAGGCCAAAGGGGACGGGGGGCAAGGTCGACCTGTATGACTAGCCGTGGAGCTGTCTTCCTTTCATGGTCGAGAGGACTCAAATGATCTGGGACTGACACAGATCACCACCGCCATCTGAGGAAGAGATTGTGCCCTTTACGTTTAGAAAAATGGGCTAACTATTGCTAGAGCAAAAGGGGATCTTTTAGCAAAATCATTGTTTTGTTTTGTATGTCCATATTCAGATTTTTATAGTACACTACAAAAATAAATTACTATAAAACTTTAAACTTTTATGTTTAAAGTAAAAACCCATATATGATATTTTACTAACTGATATCATGTTAAAACACCAACCTACTGAAATTTTAAAATATGTTTTATGCTTTTATAATATGTTGACAACCACCAAAAACACAAGTGTTCATGAGAAAGCCACACGTTGAATCAAAGCTCATCACAACCTTTCCACAAGGGGTTAATATTAATATACAGAAGATATACATTAATATTCATGACTATAAAATAATGCAGTAAAGTCCTAGTGTACATAACTGATAAGAAAAAACTAAGAAGAAACAGTTATTTCAATCAAAAGCCTTCAAATGCGAAGTGTCACGCAGGGTATTCTGGGAATGGCAATTTACGTTTTTTCACTACAAATGATAGGATCACTTGTTCTTTTTCACTTCCAAAAACTGTAAATTTATTAATGTCCCATTATCACAGTTTTTCCTGGTATATAGTAAGGGAATTACCATTAACAAATCACTGGGTTTTTACTGTCTTTTTACAGTCTTTTTCCATTCAAATATGATCTTTTTTTTTTTTTTTTTAACTACAGTGCATCACCTCATTCAAATCTTTGTTTATTGCTTTTTTGAATGTCCATTGACCAAAGATGATGTATGATTCAAATCTGGTCCCTCACAATCAAACGTCATGCTTAAAGATCCTTTTGCGTAATACGTCCTTTGGGATATATAATATATTAGGCACCATATTTTAATTCTAACTTACAGTTTCGCTTGAGTAGACATGATGAAAAATAGTGTAGCCAAAAACAGCAAACAAAAACACTGTATGTATGCATCTGTTTGTACTGTAAATACTGTACATAAACTTGTATTTTGCATTGTAAAACAATCCTGCTATATATATATATATATATATATATATATATATATAAATCCATGTATATTAATCAGCAGTGTCACATAATTATCACTCAGGAAACTAGTATATACCTGTAATGGTGGAAAAGTGAAAAAAAAAAAAAAATGTAATCTACAGCAGTTTGAGCAAAGTGAGTGTAGTGCTTTCAGAACTGCTTACTGTCTAAGTGCTTTATATTCTCTGTATTTGATTTAGATCGAAGGATTACGTCTGAAAAGGATTATGAATGATTATGTATGAAGGATTATGTATCTAAGTTGCCTTAGAGGGAGTCTAAGGATTTTTATGTTGTTTTTGGGAATAGGGCTTTAAAACAACCAACTAAAGGACTGAATCTACTTAGTCAGGTTGTTCGTGCTTAATACAGTGTATTATCATTTCTCTAGACCAACAAAAAAGATGTACATCTCTATTGCATGTTTGACAATGAAAATGTGGGAATCTCTGAGTAACGATGAAAAGAAAATACAAAATAATTTCTGTGGTAACGTAGAAAACAGTTCAAACGTGCATCGTTTTTGATATTATTGATGTAACAGTTGATTTTTGTAAGTATTTGTAATGTTGCCTTTAGGTTGTGAAGGCAATATATATATATTGTCTTGACGTTCGTAAAAATGTAATCTTTTACTGTAGTTTTGTTCCTTGGGTGTGTGTGACTAAGATTCACTCATCAAATATATATTATGAAATCATTAGTGCTCTATTGCCACAACAGTATTAGGAATGGCAAAATTCTTTTGAAAAATGTAATGCCCTTTGTGCCTTTGGTTTTTTGTAAATCAATATATATATGACATTATTGCAAATATTTGGTCATCTTAGATGCTTTATGGTGTTATAGGACTATGAAGTGCAGGCAGAGTGAGAGAAGCTTCTGTAAGTTCCACTGTATTTTCAGTAATGTGCTTATACACTATTATATCACGGCGCTTTTTGAATGTGTTAGCAAGTTTTCTTTCTCAGCTTGTGTTTCAATATGTGGAATTTAAAAATAAAAATAAAATCATTTGAAATAAAATGAAATGAGCTTTGCTATGCCATCAGTTGTACCTTGCTTGTATAATATTACCTGTATTTGAAAATTATATCGTCAATAAATTGAACTGTAAGAATCAGTGTTGAGATAAGTCATGTTCTGTTCAAAGATGTCAATTATGGGGTTTTCATCCATCACGACTGAATGTGTCCGAAAAATCATTCAAGACAACAAAGCCAGATGAAAGAAGCGTAACCATGTAACAAAGGCAGTATCGCCATGGCAACCTATTGTGCATCTTATAGCCTATTTCAAATAGCAAGAGACAAATTCTTTTTTCCACACCTTTGATGCTTGTCAGTATAATGAGAACATCTCAGATATGGCATAGAGGAAGACATGAGGGCTTGAAATCAATGGACACTACATCTATAGCCTTAATTTAGAAAAAAAAAAAAAGAGAAAGATTTTCTCTCGGTAAACTGGTGATATTTGTAACATAAAATATCCATTGAAGATTATACAAAATTTTACTTCATCAAAGATTTCACTCCGATTTCATTGATTTCTTTCTTTCACGGAACCAACAAAAGAGATCTTTAGTAGTCCAAATGCTCATTTGCAAATACAGTATAAGTGGAACCATTCTGCTAAATTCCTCACTTTAGAACGATATGAAGAAGAATAAACGATGACAGAATTTACATTTTTTGAACAGTCCCTACAAAGGTGCATTAAATATTTTTCATACACCAGGCTTTTCAACTTAAAATGATGGTAGGCTTCAAGGAACAGAAAATCGCAGGCTTTTTTTTTTAAAGAGTTTATGTGCACATTAACACTTTTCAGAGACGGTTCTATCAGTACTCTAGTTCTTGGTGAGTCTGATGAAGTGTTAACGTTGCCATGGTAGACATTAATGGATAAACATAGCGCTTCAAGGTCACTCTATATGAGACTGTGAAACATCTGTTTAGAACAGCCCTAGAGAAGGAGCATGTACAATTCATTTACATGGAATCTGTGAGGTGTGTAATTACAAACATATTTTGACAGAAAATGACTTGTCTGTATTTACACACTCCATCATTTTTTGAACTGAAATACTTGTCTACCATCTTTCCTGACTGGAATCGGGTAAATTTATATTATCATATCATTGTGGTTATAGCAACATGAAAGTGAAGCCTACTGAATGTTGCTAGAATAATATATATATATATATATATATATATATATATATATATATATAATTATTACAACAACAAAAATATCAATCATGAATATATCAAATCAGTCATGAACTATATAAAAGCCTGGTAATAGTAGCCAGTGGCAATAATTAACATACATTTAGATACATTCATACCAACAAATGAATGTAAATAACGTTAATCCATTTATTTATTTAATACGTAAATCCATTTAATACGTAGGTAATCCATTTATTTATTTGATTATTAGTCTCCCTATATTAGTTGGTTTAAACTTTAAAGCGATGTGACGAAACAATTTCAAGGGGAAAATGAGACGAAAGAGACACATACAGCTATTGCCTACACAAGAAGCACCGAATTTCTAAAGCTTTACCTGTGGGAACCAATAGAAAAACAGCGGATAGCCGTGACTTTTATTATGGTGTGTATTCTCCAACCGACCGGAACAAGCTCTCTCTGAACAGCATTTAAATCCTTTAACAAAGCAAATAAGTGTCAGTCCCGTTTAAAAATGAACCGAATTTTCGGACGGAGCAAACAAACGCCTACTCCTAACCTTTCTGACTGCATAGGCAATGTAAGTAGTGCATTGTTGTGACTGTCTCCCAGAACATGAGTGCAGCATCCTGATTGGTGTTTGCATGTCAGACATGGATGTACTGTGGATGCTGTGTGCTGTTCCCGTTATAGGTGGATACGAGGATCGAATCAGTCGATAAGAAAATAGCGAGAATCGACGCAGAGCTAATGAAGTATAAGGACCAGATGAAAAAGATGAGGGAAGGACCATCAAAAGTGAGGATCAGAGACTCGAGTTGATATCATGTCAACATGCAATAATGCAATCTCTCATTCTAACTATATAGGCAGCTGTACAGTGAGATCCAAAAGTCTGTTTTGCACTTTCAATACATTTGTTTTCATTACAAATAATATGATCAACTTGTGAATCAATTTTCATTTTTAATTGAAAAATTAACATCTTAATTTTGTATGTCCTCCCTCTGATAGCTGCATTCAAATCAGTGTAAATTTAGTGTCCTTGAGAATGTTGTCACTGACATTTCACATTATGTATATTACAGCTTTATTAACTCCACGTTTATGTCAAACCTGATGATCCAAAGAGCACCTTGTGTATCATCTGTCCTTTAGTTCACAAATTTACTTTATTTACATGTTTGGTATTTTGAATCCCAGATTTTCAAAGTGGTCTCAAATTTTTGGATTCCACTATAAATCATACACAGTTCTCTAAGCGTGAGATGAACAATCTTTTTACAGAATGCAGTGAAACAGAAGGCGATGAGAGTGCTGAAACAAAAGAGAATGTGAGTTTTTCCCTGCACTAATATTCGTTTGCAATGTGTGAAATGTTTATTTCAATATCTAAGATTGTTTTCATTTCAAATCGGAAAAGGATAAAACTGATAAAAATATAATAACAATAACATTTATAATAACAATGTTAAATTCTGTTTTTGCTTTTCTTTTCACTGTATTATGCAGGTATGAAGGACAAAGAGATCAGCTTTCCCAACAGTCATTTAATATGGAACAAGCCAACTATACAATCCAGTCTTTAAGGGACACAAAAACAACAGTAAAGTCTTGTTATTTAACTTTACTGCTGTCCATGTTATTCCCAGCAATATTAATTCATAAAAATATTTATTTTATTTATTTATTCATTATATATATATAATTACTTTGTAAAATGTCATTCTGTTTTGCTGGTGTCCATATTTTCAGTAATAAAATATATTATAATTATTGGATTTTTAATTTTTCTACAGATGATTCTACAGATATTTTATTCTTTTGTAGGTGGAGGCTATGAAGATTGGAGCAAAAGAAATGAAGAAAGCATATAAACAAGTGAAAATGGATCAGATTGAAGTATATACACCAATCATTTTGATATTGGCTGTTTTTAAGCAATATTTTTGATTGATGATCAGTGGTAAATAAGGTACACTTTTCATTACCAATCTTTGTGACTGATAGGACCTGCAGGATCAACTGGAAGACATGATGGAAGAGGCAAACGAGGTGCAGGAAGCTCTCAGTCGCAGCTATGGCACACCAGAGATCGATGAGGATGAACTAGAAGCAGGTAGTTTGTGTGTGTGTGTGTGTGTGTGTGTGTGTGTATGGAGCTTAGAGCTTCACTTTTTTTCTCTGTTGCAGAGCTGGATGCTCTGGGAGATGAGTTACTGCTGGATGATGACAGCTCTTACTTGGATGAAGCCTCGTCTGCACCCTCCATTCCTGAAGGAATGCCCAGCGACACTAAAACCAATAAGGTGCAGATTACATTTTTAAAATTGTCAATGACAAAATATTCCTATTCATTATCATTCGTCATTATTTGTCTTTGTGATTTACTCAGTGCATATTTGTATTTGTATTTCTCAGGATGGCGTTCTGGTGGATGAGTTTGGCCTACCACAGATCCCTGCCACATAAGAATCTGTTCTCTGATCAATGTTTTGTTTACAGCTGGTGGGGGAAGTTTTTCTTGTGCTGATGATATTGAACATGTTGTGTTGTATTCATTGCCCAGTCTAGCACATGGCATTGTAACTTCAGTTTAATGTTTAACATGATCTCACAAAGCTTGATTTTCCAGGTTTATTTAGAATTTGGTCATGTAAACAGGTTCGCCTGATTTCCATAACCCAGTAAATTCTGACGAGATTACAGTTTTTAGATATCCAAGTAAAACTCATGGCATATCCCTTTATTATTTATTATTAGAATTTTAGATCACCTACTTTCCATTATATCTGAACATACCTTTATATTGCATTATAATGCATGTCCAAACAAAAATAATTCTGGATGATATGAGATACAAACAGTTGGGGAAAGTCGAGTTATTGAAGAAACTCATTTTTAGAGCATGGGGATTTTCTTTTATAAAAATTACACACATTACAACATCTAATTACATGTTAAATTGTTAATTATATTAATTGCATATAAACACATATAAACTCATATTCTTAATATTATTTTACATTTAACAATTAATATTAATGTCTATGCTCTTGTGTGTCTCGCTTCACTCTGGACTCTGAATCTTGTTGAAATGTCGACAGAATTATTGTTGAGACTGATCAAGTCCATAGTTCTGGGTAGCATGAATGAAGAACCTGCGTGGAGCAGCCATCAACTAGTCCAAATATTGCTTGGATTATTAAAATGACCTGGTTTTCTTGATAAAAAACTTCATTATTGTTATACATCAAGATCTGAAATATTCTGAAATGTGAAATGCATCACGAGTCTGTAAGAGATGCAATAAATGGTGGTATTTGAAAACTGCAGAGCATTTTTGTGGAACCATTAGGCTATTCATGCAGCAATAACACATTTCAGAAGAAAGGCAGACTGAACAAGAAGCAGTATTACACAGTTGCATTATTTACAACATTAAAAAACAAAACAAAACAAAAACAGTTACATAAAACTTGGTGCCTTCAAAACGTTATATTTTCAGCGGTTTTTTTCTTGTGCATTTAGTTCGATCAAAATGTTTATGTGTGGTCTGATTTGCAAAAAGCCAACTTTTTCCTGCGTATAAATGAATAAATTGCGTAATGTATATATATTTTTTTACATTCTAAAATTACATTCTCAAAAAAAAAAAAAAAAATCACACACCCCAGTTTTCTATATATATATATTTTCTTCAATCCTTCCGAATTGTGCTTGAGTAAATACAAAAAAAAAATGGCTTGTTCAAGCCAACTTGATACAGAAGGACAGATGGATGAGGCGCGGAAAAGGGGCGTGACGTACACGTACACGCACAAACACGTCACTTCCGGTTGCATGTGTATACAGTGTAAAGTTGTGAAGCGATAGCTAATAGTGTGCCGATATGACGGAGAACACTATGACAGTGACAGTTGCTTATGGTAAAGATAACTGACTACCTTTTTATATTTACTAAGATTAAGATGTATCGAAAATAAATGCTGTCGATATTTTAATTGAGGCTTTATACGGAACGACAGTGTTGAAGCTAGCTACTGTACCATTATTTGAACATCCCTCTAAACCACAGACGTTTATTCCAATATTAGTTACATTTTGAGGCTAAGAATGTATATTTTGAGTTTCCAGGTTAATTGTAATCGAATTACGATTAGTTAATGTGTAAATGTCAATGCTGGATCTGCAGATAACGGTGCTAGTTAGCTCTCTGAATCATTTTGAGTATTAAGCCTGTCTTTTTCTTCTTGCACCAGGCACAACCAAACACAACATCACTTTAACAGCACAGGATGGACATGAACCACTGTTAAAGGATTTGTGTGAGGCGCTGACAGATGCCACAGGAGTACCAGCACCATCCCAGAAAGTCATATTTAAAGGTAACACAGTATACTCCTCATGTGCTTCATGCGTGATATTTACTCAACTGTAAAAGGCCACCTGTGTTTTGGGTATAAACTACAGTAATTATCATTAGTTTAACTCAATAGAATGATGCAGTTTTTGAAATAAAAGCATCATTGTTCTGTGCCAGTGCAACAGTAACATCCGAATATCTGGATCACTGGAATTGTAATGTTATGTTGTTCTGGCTGTAGGGAAATCACTGAAGGAGATGGAGGAGCCTCTGTCCAGCTTTGGAATAAAGCAGGGTTGTAAACTGATGATGATTGGAAAGAGGGTAAAATGTGCCATTCATTAATTCATACAGATAGAACTGTAATTGTATTGTATGACAAGCTGCTTTATTTTTACAGAACAGCCCAGAGGAGGAAGTTGAACTTAAAAAGCTCAAAGACATTGAAAAGTCAATGGAACAAACTGCCAAGAAGCTTGAGAAGGTGGATGGTGAACTCACAGGACTTAAGAATGTAAGTGAAATATGGATAAAAATCTCTTTATTTTTCTTCTTGAGCACTGTACGTGTTATAATAGGCTTGGCAATATGGTAATTTCATAATTTAATGGATTATTTACAGGGTTTTCTTGCAAAAGAGTTGCAAGCAGAGGCTCTTAACAAACTGGACCAGAGGGTGAAAGTTGCCTCTGAGCAGTTCATGAAAATCCTAGAGGAAATAGATGGAATGGTAATTGTTTTTTGTTGTTGTTATATTGTTTCTTAAAGTAGGCATGAAATGAAAATTCACCTTACCTATTTTGTAAATGCATTGTTTTATACTCGGATGTACAACACAATTAGGAAGAAAATATTTTGCTGCTTCCGATACTCCGTAAAGCTTATTTGTGCCTCTTTATGTAAATTTTTTACAGGGCTTGCCTGAGAGTTTTAGTGATTGCAGGATGAAGAAAAAAGGACTTGTGAAAACTGTTCAGGTATGATTACGACTTATTAAATGAATAGTTCACGCAAAAATTGTAATTTGCTGAAAATTTACTGACCCTCAGGCCATCTGAGATGGAGATGATTTGGAGATGATCACTTGCAATAGATCATCTGCATTGAATGAGAGTCCAAACAGCTGATAAAAAACATCACAATAATCCACACGACTCCAGTCCTTGTGAAGTGAAAAGGTGCATGTTTGTAAGAAACAAATAAATCATTAAGATGTTTTAACTTTAAACTGTCACTTCTGGCCAAAATACCAGTCCATAATTCATCCAGTGAAAAAGTCCATCCTCTGACATCAAAATCAACCAACATATTTGTTTATAACCATTTTGGACTGTTTTTCACTTGTAAGCAATGCTCGATCTGTGCATGTTTCTCTTCTGATTAAGACTAGATGAATTTTTCCTGGAGAATGTTGCAGAAAGCAACAGTTTTAAGTTGAAAACGTTCTAATAATGGAGTTTTCTCTTACAAACATGCAGCATTTTGCTTCACAAAATGCTAATTGATGGACTGGAGTTGTGTGGATGATTGTGATGTTTTTATTAGTTGTTTGGACTCTTATCCTGCCGGCACCCATTCACTGCAGAGGATTCATTGGTGAGCAAGTGATGTTAAGCTAAATTTCTCCAAATCTGTTCAGATGAAGAAACAAACCCATTTATGTTATTGGATGTAAATATAAATTTTTGGGTGAACTATTCCTTTAATATTGGGTTTTAATTAAGTATCTTAGACTTTAACATACCTATGACCATTATTTGATTTCATATCTTAAATATCGTTTTCTTTATTTTCCTCATGCTCAGGGGTTCTTAGCTCAGTGTGACAAAATTGAAGCTGGAATATCAGATCACTTGGCTAAGATTCAGACAAAAAACTTAGCCTTAGCAGATTGATCATGAAGTAAGACTCCTGACATCAGTAGTTACTGGTGCTGCAAATGAAGAACCTCACTGAGAGCTTTGGCACTGGAGGTGGTCCTGCAGTTCGTCTACACCCCACAACCTACACATGCACCTGTCATGCAGAGAAGAGCAGGCAGCATTTGAAACATTCTGAAATCGTTTTCTTATGAGTTTAGATTTTTCATGCTAATTTTTGGAAATACTTATGGCTAGGTTTAAGGAGTTTTGACCATCTGGACCACACTGTTCTCTCTTTAAACTTTGTTATCTAGCCTGACAGATGTTGGATTTATAGTCTAATTTCGATCAAAGAGAAAAACGGTGCTGGAAGAATATCCTTTTAAAGGATCTAACATAAATAAATTGTCTAATTCAATAAATCAGTTTTGTGCAGTAAAACTTTTGGATAAAAAAAAATGTTCTATTTATGAAAAGAGTGAACTTATGCGAAGCAAAAGATTTCAGAATTGATAGTCCTTGTTTTGTTTTTATCATGATTAAATCTCAGGGTGCTTCAAACCACTGGTGGTTTTCCCCATCAATTTCTGTCTCAAATGCTGTTGTGAAGTTATTGAGAGAAATTAAACATTTGAAGACAACTTTTGTGTCATCTCAGTAAATCTTTGGCAATTTGTCCTGTTCTGTAAAATCCTATATCTATTAGGTTTTAATGATATTATGAATTAAAATGCTAAAAACGTTTTTTGTTTTTTTTTAAATGTAAAAAATGTTGGGAGAAATTTTTACTGACTTTTTTTTCTCTCCATACAATGTCCCACATTCTGTAATGAAAATTGACTTAACTTGATGACTTATTTCAAATTGTTTATTACAAAGTGCAAATATCCAGCAACTCCAGGCTACATTGAATAATTCCAGAATTTATTTCTCAACATTTACATACCAGAACAGCATTCGTTCACTTTGAGCTTTACCACAAATTACATGTCTAATTATTTCATAGTTATGTACAAGTCTACTTAGACTGTTTAAGAGAAGGTCCAGTAGAGTCAAATGATTTTGCCTTGCTGATGAATGTATCCCTTTGCACTAGCCCATGAATGTAGGGAAAAGAAGACAATTAAACATGTTGTAGTGTTACAGTGTAGTTTTCATTAGTTTCAGTAGTGTTTGGCCTTGTCCTAATCATCCTTATCTTTAGCACCGTGTTTCAGGATGCGTGTGAATTCTACGTAGTTGAAGTTTCCTTTCTTGTCAATAGGGGCCTCTCTAAACAGCTCATCTACTTCTTCGTCTGTGAACCTGTCTCCCATAGTGGTCAAGAGCTCCCTCAGGTAGTCCTCCTGAATAAAACCTAGGATAAATGAGGCAACCTGATTATTAATAACCTAACAAATGTTTATCAAATACAGCATATATTCCTCTAATTTTGGTACTTCAGACTAATACAGATCACCAGTGTTACTTGCTATTTTATTTCAGTGGTTTGTTCATGCTTACCCGTCCCCTCCTCATCAAAACAAGCAAATGCGTTTTTGATAACATCCTCAGGATCTGTGCCATTAAGCTTCTCTCCAAACATTGTGAGGAACATGGTGAAGTTAATGGGACCAGGGGCTTCATTCATCATCGCCTCGAGGTATTCATCTGTGGGGTTCTTACCTAACAATGAAATAACCTGTCAGTCAAAAGCTGTTTGTTTTTGATCAAATGTAGCTTTTAAAGAGATGAAAATTCCAAACCTGAATCAGTTTCTTTATGCTGCGGAGCACAAAAGATGATATTTTGAAGAATGTTGGTAACTAAACATTTTAGTGCTGTCGAACAATCACATTCAAAAAGTTTTGTTTACATAATATATGCATGTGCACTGTGTATATTTATTATATATATATATATATATATATATATATATATATATATATATATTCACAAATACACACACATGCATGTATATATTTAAGAAAAATGTTATTAAATACATTTATAAATTATACAAATATACATATGCATGCAAATATTTTCAAAATATATACACATGCATGTGTGTGTAATTATATATACATAAATATACACAGTACGCACACATATATTATGTAAACAAAAACTTTTATTTTGGATGCGATTAATCGTTTGACAGCACAAAAAGATTTAACAGTAGCCTTTGACTTTCATAGTATTGGAGAAAAAAAAAAAAAAAAAAATTCAAAACATATTCTTTTGTGTTCAGCAAAAGAAAGAAACTCATACAAGTGGAAAAAAAGGAATGCCATAAAACTCTCTAAATGGCTTGCAATATATTGATTTTCTAAAGATAAAGTTTGTACCTGATTGAGACTTCTCTTTAACCTTTCCAGAACTCTATAAATGCTATTTAAAATATAATATTGGCAAAATTATTTAGTATTATTTAGTATTCAGTTTATGCTAATATTTTTAATAGTATTTATGTGGAAAAAAAGATGAAGTGAAGTCCATTAGAAGGAAACTGGGTCATTAAGGGCCAAGGTCAATGATAAAAGATTTAACCTTTCTGCCTTGCCAACTCCATTTTGTCCTTACCTAATGAAGCCAACATATCATGCAGATCCTCCTTATCAATGAAGCCATCACGGTTCTGATCGATCATGTTGAAGGCTTCTTTGAATTCCTGGATCTGGGACTGGTCGAACATGGCAAACACGTTTGAGGTGGCCCGCTGGGGGCGCTTTTTGGTGGTTTTTCCCTTAGCCCTTTTGCTAGACATTTTGACAATTCTGTGATATTAAAACTGAAATAGAAGAGACATATTGCTCGTTAGGCTTGTACATTAGTAAAAAACGTTCAGCAAACATTATACGAATACATGAGCTTTTAAAAAAGAATGACGAAAAGTCATCCAGCAACCATGTCAATATAAACCACAATGACTTTTGGTTTATTTTAAACAACTTACTTTTAAGACAAACTATTGTGTATATAAGACTGTGGTTATGAGTTTGTTTTGTTAACTGCGTTAACATTAGCTGAGCAGTCCACTAACGTTAGCTAACGTTAACTGTCAACAACTGAGTACTTAAATTCTTTATAGCTGACGTTACGTGTATTTTGATAGATTATTTTAGTTCCTTCGTCCACATTCAAATATAGTGTCTTTTTAAAGAGCACTAATGGTCAATAATAAAGCTTGTTGTGCTGACAAGAAGCAGCATAACACATAATTACAAATAAGCTAGCTAGCAACGGAGCTGTTTGACTTCAGTCTGTCGTTTGAAATAAATATTCTAAAACTCTAACGTCTTATGAAACTCGTAAAAATATGTCCATCTAGATCCGAGATACTGATGCAGTAAATCTAGTAAAAATTCACATACCTATCCCAGTAAAAAAAAAAGGCAGGACACCTAAACAACGGCTGCCACGCTGGTTACTGACGACCCACAGCACCCCTCTGTAGATTAGTGCAATGGGAAAGTCCCGTCGACAGATCCTTACATCACCGACTGGAATAGCCCATGCGTTATCCTGCAGGGGTAGGTTCAAATTATCAAAATTAGGAAGAATGCCAGAATGACTGCTAAAATGAATGAATTGTTAAAGTAAGGTAACGGGTGTGTTTATTGTATTATGCGTTAACGTCAGTTTAATTATCCTTTAATTAAGTTAATTTAGATAAATTACAATTTAAACTGGTATCAATGTCATTAAAATAATGGATTTTTTAAAATGACATAAAGCTCATTTGAAAATATTTTTGTTTTATAATTTAAAAAGATAGGTTTCTAAAAGTAGTTTTTATTTTGGGCTAATATAATAGGCTACTTGTGTTAAAAAAACAAAATATTCATGTATTATTTTAATAGGACAGCAGGACGTTCAAGTACAAAACACTGAAAGGGACAGCAAACAGTTTCTAAAGACGCTATTGAAATAATCAGTACCATCCTTTATATCTCAGATATCTATATAGCTGTTATAAATTATACAACAGTTAGTTTCGATCCTTTAATTTTAACGCACTCTATGAGGATTCTTTTGGAACTTTCGTTTGCCGGGAAAATATTATATTAACTGTGGTAAAATCGCAAATTAACATATTGTTTAATGGAATGTAAAAAAAAAAAAAACAATATCACATTCAATCACTTCTGTTCAACTAGAGTTGATTGCGACACGAGGCCTATATAACAACAGTCTTCTGATATTCCTTCAATAAAATGTGGTTACGTTGATTTTGTTGTCTAATTGTGTTTATAAATTGAATTACGCGCGTTCCCAGAGTTAACATGCTGAAACTGCCTGCCCCCTAGTCAGGGTCTATATTTAACAGACCTAGTGGCCATACAAGGTCGTGGCTAGACGTTGCAATCTGCAGAGTGGCAGCATTATTTTTGTTCAGTGAAGTCCCGTCCTGTCGGCTGCCCCATACCCGCAGCTGTGCCTGGATTTTCACTGGCTTCTCATTTTTTGGAGTTTGCCCCTTCTTCTTTTTGCAAAAAGTAACTTTGACTTGGTAAGTGACTTCTTAGTATTCTTAGTATTTCTAATTGACGCTAGGCCTGGCCTAAATAAAGGAAGTAGTGTGTTAAAGTCATCCAATTGTCTGTAACAGCTTAGTCTAAATTTATCAATAAGTTACCATCACAACAGACAAAACTAGTTGCTCATATAATTGGATGGTGACTGACATTATACTTTGAATACTAGGAAAGTTTTTGTAGGATATTGCCAATTTAATTATTTATGTCCTTTTAATTTGAAGAAGAATGTGTCTGTTACTATTTTTGGAACAGTAAACAAATATACATAGACAAATATCTTGGATATGTGTGTTGGCCTATACAGTGTTTCTGAAAAATAACAAAATAAGCCAAATAATGGAATTTACACTCTCAGGAAAAGTATGTGTTTAGGCAAAGCTTTCGACTGGGGCAGTACCCTTAAAGGAATATCAATGTACCTTATTTACCACCAAATATTCAGAGTAGTACCTTAAGGGTACATATTACTGATGTCCCTTTAAGCTTACTGCCCCAGTGACAAGCTGCTATACCCCCTGTGGCCATAAAGTTTTTGCACTTTTTTTTCTGACAGTGTATAATCATGATTAAAATTGTGTTTGGAGTCAGGTGTTGGTTTTTTTGTGCATTTGCATTAACATTCATTGGGAATTGTACTTGAGACTGCAAGCGGAGAGAGAAAGGGGTCCTTGGGCCGATCTAAAAAGCACCTCAGGATGTCAGAATCCTTAAAACTACAAAAGGAACAGCAGCAACGGGACCTTGAGACGCGCTATGAGAGCAGCTATCACCAAGGCTCCCTATCATCTGTTAGCCGCCAGTCTTATGCTGCTTATGTGGGTAGCAGCAGCAGCAGCTATGGGTAAGAGGACATAGGGGACATTGTCCCTGTGCTCATGCTGCCCTGAAGAATGGCCCCTGTAGAGCAACCCCCTCACAAGCGCTGCTTTTTAGATACCAGTGCTTTGTAACACATTAAATGCTGCTTACTTGAAAATGTGTGCATCATATGAAGTCCCTACATCATAACCCTTTCATTATAACCTTATGATGTTTGTTTGCTATAAAACAGATCAGCAAAGTACCTCTGAAAATCTGTGTCGTTTTTGTGTTGGAAATTACAAGCCTTTCTGTTTCACTAATGTTGCAAAGAACAAAGAACGCTGATGCTTTTTCTTTCATTATCTGTTATCCGTTTCATTTTGTGACGACCGCAAATTACATCAGAGCTTATTGCAATAACAAAACAATAACTATGACCAATGACAACATAGATTCTAAAATCAAGTCATCTATGGTATATGAGATATGTATTTTCATCTTTTATAGTTGGATAGCTTTGAGTAAATAATCATTGGTGGTGTATGCTGTAGTGTGCAGCAGTCTAACAAGCAAAAATACGTCATTTTCTCTATAGACAAACTTATAAACATTTCAAACAATGATATATGCTTTTGTAGAAGCCTTTAGTCAGTATCATTTAAGTTTAGTTTTTAAGGTGTTTAAGCCAAATTCCTGTTGAATAACTTAACTTCAGCATCATTTCACCAATCAGAGAAGTTGCTGTAGCCATGGGAATGAATATTGCTTCTAAAGTGCTCAGCAGCGACCGCCCACTCCCATGACACAAAGCAGATTTTCCTTACACTCTAGCTGCTTATATATTGTATAGATCTGTATCTGATTGTACAAACAGATGCACTGCCTCAAACTTATTTCATTGGTTGTTCAAACTTTGTTTACACTATAATTAGTTTCTAATATTGTGATTTATCTCTTCGCTAGTTGTTTTGGTTCATAGCTTATAATTTTTTATTGAATATTTTTTTAAATCCTCATGGAGAACATGCATGGAAACAAATACTTTTAAAAATAAGCCAGCTGAGTGTGCTGTGGCTGTTGTGCTTTCTTGATGGTCATAGTCATTGGAACTATGTTTATAAATATATAGGTCAGAATCTTTTGTTATGGAGGAGCATATGTGCTGTTGAGTACTTCGTGATGCCATGACCCTGTGGCTGGAAGAATTTGAGCCTCTGTGGGAGTGAGCCAAAGTTATTAATGGTCTTAGAGATTATTTATGGTCACTGAAACTTGAAATCACAGTAGTTGAGCTGGACTGTAACTGTACATGAACTGTACGTCACTTTGCTGCTTGAGGTGGCTAAATGGCATAATTCATGCAAGAATGAAAATTCTGTCATTATTTACTCACCCTTGTTTCGTTTCAAGCCTGTATGATTTTCTTTCTTTTTTGGGGCATAAAAGAGACATTTTGAGTTTGGTTCCCAACCATCTTCAAAATGTCTTCTTTTGTGTTCCACAAAAGAAAGCAAGTCATACAGGCTTGTAATGACATAATGCTAAATGATGAAACCCAAAAATGAAAATTCTATCATTAATCACTCACCCTCGTGTTGTTCCTAAGACCTTCATTCATCTTTGGAACGCAAATTAAGGTATTTTTGATGAAATCCGAGAGTTTTCTGACCCTGCATATACAGCAACTCAACTTAAACGTTCAAGGCCCACAAAGATAGTAAGGACATTTTTAAAATAGTCAGAACATCAGAACGCTGGCGTCTGCGTCAGCAGCACCACACGCATGCGTTGTGGTACTATCGTGACCGCGCGTTCAAGACTGACACAGAAGAGAAGAAATTGTTGCATAGAGTCATTATTTTTGTTTTCTTTGCGCACAAAAAGTATTCTCGTAGCTTCATAAAATTACGGTTGAACCACTGATGTCACATGAACTACTTTAACGATGTCAGAAAGCTCTTGGATTTCAACAAGAATATCTTAATTTGTGTTCTTACAGGTTTGGAACGACATGAGAGTGAGGAATTAATGACAGAATTTTCATTTTTGGGTGAACTATCCATTTAAGGTAGAACAGTATTGGAGAAATCTCAGAAATAAGAAGTCATACTATTCGCCAGTTATGACAATTTATTAGTGTTTCTGATGGTTGTTATTTGTGCAGAAATTGCCAAATGTATGCTTTGAATATGTCAAATCAAACCCTGATACGGTTAATTAATTTTTTTATAGTTGTAAAATATGTTCCTGACAGCAATTTTTGAATGGTTCTGAAAGTATTTAAATATTTCTGGCATGAATTAACTGTTATAATCTTCCCATTTACTCTTGTACTGTTTAGCCTATAGTTGTTCAAGAGAACAGTTTGCAAAATATGCACTTTGTATTATTGTATTACTTATGAAACAATCCACAGATGGCTCGGAAGCCACTGTAATCCCAAAATATTTTGTAACAGTGTAAGAGATCAGCCTCTCAAATAGCAGACAGAGCTCTATGTTTTATCTATAAATCAGTCCAAAGCCCATAATGCCGGTGGCAGTTGTGAGTGGCTGACTGTTAGGATTATATGCATACTAAATGGTTTATCTCTGGCTGACATGACATTTCAAGTAATGTTTGTTTCTAGCTGGTCATGATCTTTCTTGATCTCAATTAACAAAATTAAAAGAAAAAAATATGTAATGTAGTAGTATTACTTTTTTGAATATTTTTTGGTGTGCTATTGAGGAACATTGTAACAAGGGTGATGTGCGCACTCACAGTAACAATATCCTGGAGTAGTGTATATTGATTTAATTGCTTTTTCTAAAGTGCTGCTTATTTCAGGCTTTTTCATTTATTTTTTAATAAATGCTTAGTATAGTGGATTTCTCTGCTAATATTTACTTTCCACTAACACACTAAGACTGACTTTTAAGTGACTGTTCCATCGTATTCCATTAACCCTGCAGAAATACTGAACCTTTTGTTCCATTAGCTTTAGGAAGGTTTAAGAAAAAAAATTAATGCAACTGACATTTTATAATGGAATAAAGTGTTTTCAGCTGTATACAAAATCTTTGATGCATTTTGCCATATAATCCAACTGTGTGTTTGTTGGTGTTGTTGATGTTCACTGTGGTTTAGGTACAAGACTTCAAAGAAGGAGAAGAAACTGAGCACTCTCTCTAAGAAAGAAAAGCGCTCGTACCTGGCTGTGGACAAAGAAGACGAGATCATTGGATACGTTGTGCCAGTCTTCAGAAGCAGGTGATTGCATAGTTTGCAAGCGTCTATCCTTCATGTCTATGAAACTCATTAGACCTTTTTTAAGTTAAGTCAGGAGCTGATCCTATGTCCCTTTGCTGACTAATTAAAAACTACGTCTAGACTAACATGGATCTCATATGTCAAACAGTATTAGTCAATATTGGGTCAGGCTGCTCATTAACTTAATATTTTCCATTAGTCATTTGGCTACCCGGGATCTGATGGAGACTCAGGAGGAGGTGAAGGAGGAGGGTGTGGGGTATGTCGTCATGAGGAACCTGTTCTCTAGGGAGACTGACTTCAAGATGAGAAGTGTGAAGAAGACCAGAGAGACCAGTTTGAGAGAGTCTGCTGAACGCCTGTCTCTGAGCAGGAAGGTTTGACCTAAAATGTTTAACGAGATGCTTATGTAAAACATTGTGCCTTTAACTGTTAAAAAAGTTTGGTGCAACTTTTTGTATCCCAAAATTGTGTATTGAGGCTTATTGTAACAGAAGTTAGTCACACTAACTATTCCAGCAGTGCCAGTATTTGTATGACTGTTTTATCTTAGGGACCTAATTTATGTTGTTTTTTACACAAGATGCATGAGAAAGAAGAATTCCAAAAGAAGATGAATCCAGACAGTTTGACTCACCCCCCGGAGTTCATCGTGAAACCACGTGGCCAGACTGTGTGGGAGGGGAAGAGTGTGACACTGCACTGTACGGTTGCTGGATGGCCCAAACCCCGTGTGGCCTGGTCAGAAACACTTCAGTTTCAGCAGTATTGGATAGAAATAATCATTAAACCTAGGTTTAATTTTACTCTGTTCTGTTTCCTTAACTTTTCAGGTACAAAAACAATGTTTTAATTGATGCTAAATCTCACCCTGAGAAATACTTCACAGAGAGCCAATACAACATGCATTCTCTGGAAATCAAGAAGTAAAGAAAGTTTTTATTTGTTTAATAATGTTTGTGATTCTTTATTATATTGCACTAAATGCGCGGGATGATTTAATTTCTTAGTAATATCAGATGCATGGAAAAGATAAACATTAAAGGCATGACTGTTATTTTTGATTCTCTTAAAATGATATATTATATAACTATATTATATTTAAATTATATTAAAATTATTCTTGTGGGTTGCAGTTGTAATTTTAGCGACACTGCCGAGTACCGAATCTCTGCACTTAACGTGAAGGGGGAAAGTTCTGCGTCTGCCCCTGTCATTATTAAAAGTGAGTATTTCACTTCTTTGAAATGGATTGAATGATTTTTGAATAATGTTTTGCATGTGCTCAAAATCAAACTGTCGTGTGTTAATGGCTCAGATCTGGCCTTCAAAAAATAAGAAGCAAATAATGAAGATTGGATTGAACATATTTTATTAACCTGAATTATTTTAGAAATTATATATGTGCCCCTGGACCACAAAATCAGTCATAAGTAGCACGGGTATATTTGTAGCAATAGCCAAAAATGCATTGTATGGGTCAAAGTTATGGTTTTTTTCTTTTATGCCAAAAATCATTGGGATATTAAGTAAAGATCATGCTCCATGAAGATATTTTGTAAATTTCCTACTATAAATGTATTAAAACTTAATTTTTGATTAGTAATATGCATTGCTAAGAACTTCATTTGGATAACTTTAAAGGCGATTTTCTCAATATTTCGATTTTTTGCACCCTTAGGTTCCAGATTTTCAAATAGTTGTATCTTGGCCAAATATTGTCCGATCTTAACAAACCATACATCAATGGAAAGCTTGTTTATTCAGCTTTATTCAGCTTTATTCAGAAAATCGACCCTTATGGCTTGTTTTGTGGTCCAGGGTCACATATATTTTTAGTTAATGAAGGACATAATTAAGGGGTCATCTGTAGCACAGGCATAAGTTGTACTCCTATTCTACTGAATGTAGAAACTGTGCTTATACTTGTGTGTAAGCCACTCTGCTCTGGTTTACAGCTGCTGTCCTCTTGACGTTCTATTTTAAGGCCCTTACAGCACCTCAGTTTGCCCTGTGTTATTCTAGAGCATCTTTCCACTGCCTCTGCGCAGACTAATGCTATGAAATATCTTGACTGGGTCTTTATTATTTAATATTGCTTGGTGATCATGTACACAAGGTCAATTGGAATATTTAAAGAGAAGCAGTTGGTTCTGTTTGCAATGCACCATGCAGTTATGCAGTTTCATTATACATTTTTTCACTTAGAATACACTAAAACAGTTCATTTGCATTTTCATTCTAAAGGATTCAAAGAAGGAGAAAAGGTGACTGAAAGACCCCGTAAGTTTCCTATACCATATAATTCTCTTTTATGCTCACTCATATAAAGCATAGTGTATATGAGTACAAATGTAATGTTTTGGTCTTTACAATAAATTGTATGGCTAGTTTCTTCATTTGAATGTGTATTATAGAAATGATTTGGTCTTTAAGCTGTTTCTGTTCATATTCCGCTCAGATGGTTTCAGCCCTGAATATGGTGTGACCTTCAACACTACCATCATTGACCAGTTTGACGTTTCTTTTGGCCGTGAAGGAGAGACCATGAGTTTGGGCTGTACAGTCATTGTCTACCCCACTGTGAAGCGCTACCAGCCAGAGGTAGTGTGGTACAGAAATGGCAAGTATGAATGCATTGCAAAGTGCATTTTAAAAAAGCTACTTACAAATTTACTGAAGCATAAGTCAACACCTCCTTACCATTGTCCTCCTCTGTGCTCTTTATATGCAGTAGCTATTAATTAAAGTGCAGTTTACAGTCTATAATGATCCCTTTTCTTTATCAGGTGTCGCCTTGTCACCTTCTAAGTGGGTGCACATGCATTGGAGTGGTGAGCGAGCCACTTTGACCCTTGTGCATTTGAACAAAGAAGATGAGGGTCTCTACACTCTGCGTGTCAACACCAAGTCAGGCTTCGACACCCACTCTGCCTATGTGTTTGTCAGAGGTGAGAGCTGTCTGTATGCTTTTGCAGGGTACTCTTAAGTTTGAAGGCAATGTCTTATTGTCCTTGCAAGCTGTGTGCACTGCATCTTTAAGAGTTAGCACATGTATTAGGTTTCTCTCTGGGAATTCTGCTTCTATCTTTGGTTGATGGCACTAAAGGCAGCCAGTGTGAAGTACAAGTTACACTATCGTTCAAAGGTTTGGGGTCAGTAACTTTTATTATTTTTGAAAGAAATGAATACATTTATTCAGCAAGGACGCATTAAATTGATCAAAAATGACGTTAAACGCAATTTTAAAAAAAATTATATTTCAAATAAATGTTCTTTTTGTGCTTTATATATCAAAGAATCCTGAAAAAAAGGTATCATGGTTTCCACAAAAATAATAATAGTGTGCATGTCAGTGTAAATGTCAGCATATTATAATGATTTCTGAAGGATCATGTGACACTAAAGACTGAAGTAATGACTTAATTACTTCAATAATATATAATTGTATTTAATAATATTCCATAATATTATGTTTTACTGTATTTTTAATCAAATAAATGCAATAAACAAGCGTAAGTGATTTTTTTTTTTAAACAATAAAAATTGTACTGACCCCAAAGTCTAAAATTTCAGTGTACATTTTTAATCAAATACATAAAATCAGAAATAAAATGTTAATATTTAACAGTTTTATTTATTTAAACAGTGCAAATCTACCTGAAAAACTAAAACTGCGCAAATGCACCGAGGGCAAAAGGATGGTCACACCAAATGTTGATTTAATTTAGTTAATAGAAGTTAATTGATAAAGAAAATCTATTTATGACATAAATTTTTAACAGCATTTTTACGCAAGTGCCTAAAACTTTTAACAATACTGTAGCTTTGCAGGTAGGTTTCTTGAAGCATTTTGGAGACGGTGCCACAGTTCTTCTGGATTTAGTCTGTCTCAGTTTGTTCAAATCAAATTTTTTTATTTTAGGCTTGTTGTTAGCTCGTGAATGGTACAAAATAAATGTTTATAGAAATCAATGTTTGTTTTTGACATCATCTTATAAACCCTTGAGGCTTACATGATGAGATCATTAAAACCCTTCCTAAGTTAAGAGAGAGCTGAAATTAGCTAGCTGTGTTCACAGAGCGGAGGCGCTGTCATGTATCTTACTTTGCCATAATTAGATGTGACAGCAGGGTGCAAATCAAGCTGATTTGTGTGTATCAGATGCTGATGTGGAGGAGGAGGGGGTTCCTGTTGCTCCTCTTGATGTGCGTTGTCATGACGCTAATAAAGACTATGTGGTTGTCACCTGGAAGCAGCCAGCAGTGGAGGGCACCAGTTCCATCATTGGCTACTTAATTGACAGGTGAGTCATATACCATCAGCAGTGAGATCATAGAGTTTACATCAGTGCTCATCATTTAAATATTTCTGTACAGGTTGGAGGTGGGCACTCATCATTGGACTCAGTGTAATGACACTCCAGTGAAGTATGCCCGTTTTCCTGTCACTGGGCTTATTGAGGGCCGCTCCTACACCTTTAGGGTCCGAGCCCTCAACAATTCTGGTGTGAGCCACCCATCCCGTGCCTCTGACCCTGTAGTTGCCATGGATCCATCAGACCGTGCCCGCCTTAGAGGTGAAGGATATACGAATAAAGAATTTTTTTGTGGTCACTGCATTAATCCTTGCAGTGTTGCCAGAATCTTCTAAGACACATGTCAGGTGTAAAGCATTGCTGTATAATTGTTTTTTTTAGCTGCAGTGAAGCCAGACATTTACAATCTTCTCTGAACTAATGTAAACTTGTAAGAAGAATCATCATTTAACAACATAAGATCAAACTGCAACTTTGTGATATTTTTAGCACTTGAACTACATGTTTCCAGAAATTGGATATGACTAAACAATCCCAAAACATATGCAAAAAAGTACCTTTAGAATTATTATTACTCAGACTGCAATTAGGATTTGATGAGAGTTTAATCAAGTATCGCTTAAATGGGGTACAATACATTTTGTGTACAGTTTTGAAATAAAAGAACAAAGAATTAAAACTGAAGAACAAAGCCAATCAAATCAATCAAATTTTTTTTTGGGGGGGGGGTGTTTTCACAGCTGGTCCCTCAGCTCCATGGACTGGAATGATCAAATTCACTGAGGAAGACCCAACAGGTAAAATAACACACTAACTTGATAACAGTCTTTCATCATTTTGTCTAAGTACACTACTGTTAAAAAGTTTGGGGTTTGTAAGATTTTTTTTTTTTTTTTGTTAATTATGTTTTTAAAAGAAGTCTCTTGTGCTCAACAAGGCTGCATTTATATACGTAGTTGCATTAATACAGTAAAAACTGTAAAGTTTAAATGTTTTCCATATGAATATATTTTAAAATACAGTTCATTCCTGTGATGACAAAGCTGAATTTTCAGCACCAGTACTCCAGACTTTAGTGTTACATGATCCTTCAGAAAAAATCATTCTAAATATGCTGATTTGGTGCTCAATAAACATTTTTATTATTATCACAGTATCTTTTTCCCCAGGATTCTTAAAAACAGGATTATTTGTTCAAAAGAACAGTATTTATTTTAAATGGAAATATTTTGTAACTCTTCAAAATGTCTTTACTGTCACTTTTGACCAATTTAATGAGTCATTTTCATAAATGTTCATAAATTTTTTCTTACTGACCTCAAACTTTTGAACAGTAGTGGGAATTAATTAAATAAAATACAGAAAATTCTTCAAGTTAATCTAGGCAGTGCTGCATTATAATGGGTATTATAAAAATGTATATTCATTTATAGATTTCTACGTTACATTTAACAGTTTTATTAAGTTGTTAACTAAAGATTATCTTTAAGTAAGTGTTAGAAAATCAAAGTTAATCAAAATGTAAAAATAGAGGAGAAATAATGTGTGGAGGTCACGGCAGTATTATTTCTCTTGTCTCTTTCAGTGGGGGTGATTCCTGGTCCAACTACTGACCTTGCTGTCACTGAGGCTACTAAGAGTTACGTGGTACTGAGCTGGAAGCCACCCATCCAGAGAGGACATGAGGGTGTCATGTATTATGTGGAGAAGGTGAGGCAGAATGTAAACATTATAAAGTATTTGATTACCCTTTGTATCAGTTTAATGTATTTGAGACTAACAAGTCTGTTCTTAGTGTTTGGTGGGCACAGATACATGGCAGAGGGTGAACACAGGGATGCCAGTGAAGTCCCCCCGCTTTGCCCTGTTCGACCTTGCTGAGGGCAAATCCTACAGCTTCCGTGTCCGTAGCTGCAACTCTGCTGGAGTTGGAGAGCCGTCGGAAGAAACTGGGGCGACTACTGTGGGAGACAGATTGGGTAAGTATTAGCACTTGACACAAAAAAAGAAAATGGGTTAGTGACACATGTTCTGAATTGCATGACACAGAGTATGTTTCAAGATTTCTGTGACAAGTGCCTCAAAGGGGTTCTAATCCTACGTGGCATGAATTTGGGATGAGACCAGCAGTATCGGTTCAGGAAAGTACCATTCAAAAGTTTGGGGTCATTAATGTTTTATTAATATTTTCATTACAGTAAGGACACATTAAGTTGATCAAAAGTGTCAGTAAAGACATGTTGCAAAAGATTTCTCTATTTCTCTCAAAATTTCTATTTATTAAAGTATCCTGAAGAAATGTGTCATGGTTTCCACAAAAATGTTAAGCAGAACAACTGATTTCAACATTGATAATAATAAGAAATGTTTCTTGAGCTGCAATCAGTATATTAGAATGATTTCTGAAGAATCATGTGAGACTGGAGTAATGGCTGCTAAAAAATTCAGCTTTGCCATTACAGGAATAAATTACATTTTAAAATATCTTAAGCCATAAAACTAAATTGTAAAAATGTTGCACAATATTAATGTTTTTTTTACTTAAGTTTTGATATTAAATAAATGCAGCTATGGTGAGCATAAGAGACTTCTTTCAAAAATATAAATCTTACCAACCTTACCAACTTTTGAATGGTAATGTATGTCTACAGAGAGAAATGTTTTATTTCAAAATAACAAGGTTTTTAATGATAGGCATGATCCTGTAAATATATGTGTGAGTACGGCTTGCCTTTGAAATCATATGAACCCCATTCTGTTTCTTTTATTTTTGTTGTTGTTGTTTTTAGACCTGCCCTCTGTCCCAGGGCCTGTTATTCCCATCAGAAACACTGACACGTCTGTGGTTGTGTGCTGGGGTGTATCTAAGGAGGTAAAAATCTGGTGGGCTATTACATCGAGGTCAGCGTCAATGGCAGTGGCGTGTGGGTTCCCTGTAACAACAAACCAGTCAAAGGCACTAGGTATGTCAATCAGGAAAACTGCTATAAATGTGCATTGTTATTAAAACTACAGATATTTTTCTAATGAATTACAATAAGGTAATTTAGAGCTATTATTATGTAACTGGTCATAACTTGTGTTCTGGTGTGCAGGTTTGTGTGCCATGGTCTGAACACTATGGACAAATGCGTGTTTAGGGTGAAGGCTGTGAACGCTGCAGGATACAGTGGAAGCAGTGCCGAATCTGAGGTCTGCATTGTACAAGCAAGCATTGGTGAGTATTGCTGTCTACAGCAGAAGTCTTGAAATGTTTTCAGGCCAAGGACCCCATATAGAGACTGAACAGGTAACTAACAAGTAGCATGGCCTGTAATTTACATACTTAATTAAGTGTTCATCACAAAACTGTTAAAATAGTCATCATATTCTTTTTTTAATCTCAGAGGCACAATGAAATATTTTCTGAACTGTAGGTTTTGTTCAAATGAAAGGGATAGGTCACCCAAAAATGAAAGTTCTGTCAACATTTACTCACTGTCTACTTGTTCCAAACCTGTATTAGTTTAAACACAAAAGCAGATATTTTGAAGAATGTTGGTGACCAAAGACTTGACGGTAGCCATTGACTTCCATAGTATTTTTATCCATTTCTTTTGAACTGTTTGGTTACCAACATTCTTCAAAGTATCTTTTGTGTTCAGCTGAGGACAGAAACTCATTCAGGTTTGGAACAACTTGAGGGTGAGTAAATGATGACAGAATTGTCGTTTTTAGGTCAACTTTCCCTTTAATTTGAACTATGTGTGTAAGGCATCCAGTGTGTAGATTTCATGTTGTCTATTGTAGCTTTGGGAACAAAACCATTAAAAAAGCATTTCATATCTGTGATTCATTCTTTCCCTGATGTGTGCCAGCACTTAGCACCATACTGTCCTTGATCAGCACAAAACCATCGTCCAGATTCACTCTATATGTGCATTACCCTCTCACTTAGCTTTCAATGCCATTGAAAAGTCACCATTATACTGTATATAATGGCTGTGCTATTCAAACTTTGCACAGCTCAGAAGCTAAAAACATAAAGCCTGCATGCTGCATGAACATCTTATTAAAGCGAGACCTGCCTCTGCATGCCCTGCTCTCAGAACTCCTTTAATTCCCTCAGAAACACACAGTCATTACCTGAGTGTATCCTGCGTGACACAAACATCCAGGTACTAAGATTAACAAAGCAGCCATGTGAAAGAGACAATAGGGGTATCTTGTTAACTATCCCAGACTACAGAATGCGCGTTGACTGAAAATCAGACAGTGTGCCTCTGTGTTGTCATGCAGGTGTGTCTGTGCTGTGCTGTGTGTCTGTTTGCTGAATAACTGCAGGGTGTGTAATGCAAACCTATGCATGAGCAGGATGGGTGGTAAAACAAGCTGAGCAAAGGTCATCCTTCGTCCTGAGCACAGTGAGTATAGACCTGTTCAGACTGTGATGAATCTATGTATCATTATGTGTCATGGACAGGTGGATGTATCTTGGGCACAATGGTCATTTTCTGCTAACAAATGCTCTTAAAAAACAATATTTTTATTTGAAAATTGGAAGAAATGTTTTAGAATAAAGCACATACCCATAAATAGTAAATCCAGAGAAACTAATCATTTTCCAGTGGTCTATGTGTGTGTGTATATATATATATATATATATATATATATATATATATATATATAAATATTTGTATTACAATTTAAAAAAAATCAGTTTTTCACATTACAGCAGGCTAGCAAGGACAGACTTGATCTACTGAATTTGTGGTTGCATTTAACCTAGACAGCATATGATATTTAACAGGATTTTTGTTTTCTAACAAAAACCTGTAATTACCTGTAATAACCTGCTTGCTTACTGACTGACTGTTTGTCTGCAGAGTCTGAACAACATGAAAATGTTGTGAAGTTATTATTTTGCCTTTGCATTGTTCAATAAAATGCAGAATGTGTATAAAGTAGCATGATTTTGTATTAAGATCACATAACAGCTCAATTTCAGGTCATCAGACTTTGATATGCTGATGTCCTACTGTGAAGATACACAATGGATCTTGTGCTCTTTCAAGAAGAGAATGTGCATTAATTCTTTGTTTGAGTAACAGATGTAAAACTGCCAATGTTTGAATGTTTTGTTGGGCTAAACTAAGTCTTGTCTTTCTGCAGCTGTCCCAAGCCCTCCCACCGGTGTGACCCTGCAGGAGAGGGTCCGTGACTACATGGTGCTGGGCTGGCAAGCTCCTGCTAAAACTGGTGGAGCCGACATCAGAGGTTACTACCTGGACTACAGAACAGTGAAGGATGGAGTCACAAGCAAGTGGCATGAAATTAACCTCCACGCAGTCACTGGCACATCTTATAAAGTAGGTCATGATACCACAGTTTTATCAAATGAATTGATAACATTGATAAAGTTAAGAATTATGATCACAATGTGCACAGTGCTGAAGACTTATTTGTCCCTATTTCTGTCCCATTGACTTAGGTGACAGACCTGAAGGAAAACATATTCTACCAGTTCCAGGTGCGTGCAGTCAATCAGGCTGGTATAAGTGAATCCTCCATACCCACTGTCCCCTTGGAGTGCAAGGAATGGACTGTGGCTGTTCCAGGTAAACCAGTCAGCTTATATGTCAGGCAATGGGACTTTTATAGACGTATAATATCATTGTTTAAATCAGTATATGGGAGAGATTATAATGGGGAGGAGACATACCACTCATAGGAAAATGATCAAGACATCAAGGAGAAGAAATCATAATGCTCAATATGATATATAACCTAGAGGAGTGTAAATTGCCTTTTTGAGTTAGTTTACTCTATAACAGTGGTTGCTAACTTTTTTGACTCCAAGGCCCCTTTTTGTCCACACCAGTATTCAAGGCCCAATGACTTTTCCAGCTGTTCATTATTTAATAAATTAGGGTTAAGAAATAAAAAAGGAATACGGATAATTGTTTTTTATTTATTTATTTTTGTTTGTTTTTTTCAGAATTTCTGCCTGATTAAAATATTTTAGAGCTTGGCACAACTGGAAAAAAAATTTTCAATATACAAATGACAATGGAGCAATGGAGTTTTGTCCAAATGACCAAGATTTTATTAATTTTGCCTGCTTTAGAAATCGCACTTTTAAAATTTGCCTCATACATCCATGTTTTTCACGACAGTGGGAATGCCTTTTCTTTATTAAAACAAAACTTTGAACTTTATCTTGAAAAAAAAAATAATTAATTAGAGTAATTTATATATTTATTTGTGCTTATTTTAATGCTTTTTAAAAAACAAATTTTTTTATTTTATTTTCATGTAATTATTTATTTTGATTTGTTAAAAAATTGTCAGTTCTTGAGCCCACTTTGGAAATTAATTTTATTGCTGATTTTAAATAAATGTATATTTAAAAATGTTATTGAAATTTAGAAATAATTTTGATTCTTAGGATTGAAAGAGGCTATACTGCCTATTAACTATTTAAGGTGCTGATTTGGGTTTAATTTAGTCAACAATAATCACAGGTTTTTTGTCCATTTTACCTGCGATGTATCACATGTGTTTCTCTGTGTGCATTTGACTTTTTTAACAAACCCAGGCCCTCCTCATGGCCTCCGTGTCCAGGAGGTGCGTAAAAACTCTATGGTGATTCTGTGGGACCCACCTACATTCAATGGCCGCAGTCCTGTTACTGGATATTACGTGGACTATAAGGAAGAGAATGGCAGATGGAGATGTGTCCAAGAGAGATCCACCAAAAATACTTACTTGAAGGTAATAAATTAGATTTTTTTTAGTTCTCACAATTTAGATGTTTTAGTTCTGACAGTTTAGTCATTCATTTTTACAGTATGTAGCTCAAGTTCTGTTTTTAGAAAGAAGACAGAACTGTTCCCATGGCTTAATCGCAAACCAATTTCCTAGAACTGGCTTTTGTTTTTAATGATGTTTTTAATTTTTTGTGTTGAGACATTTAGTTGTTATTCAAAAAAGAGAAAGAACAAAATGTCAGAGGGAGTTTACTCATATTAGTTTTCTTTGTTTGATAAAGGTAACTGGTCTCCAAGAGGGTGTTTCCTACAGGCTGCGCGTCCATGCTAAGAATCTGGCAGGTGTTGGCGGACCCTCAAAGGCAACTGATGCAATTTTGGCTGAGACCCGCCCTGGTGAGATTTTATTCATGGACATGGATACTGCTATGTGGTAGAGGAAAACATATGTCACTCACCACCTGCACTTCTAATTTCGTTACACATGTTGGGTTCTCCTCAGGAACCAATGAGATTGTGGTGGATGTGGACGACGATGGTGTGATCTCTCTGATCTTTGAGTGCTCCGATCTTAAAGAGAACTCTCAGTTTGTGTGGTCTAAAAACTACGAGGCCTTCACTGACACTTCTCGTCTCACCATTCAGACTGCTGGGGGCAGGTAAGTTGACTTCTGAAATAAAACAGTTGTGCAAAGTTTTATTAACTTTCGTATTTTGTTGAGATTGACTTCATGTTTGGATACCCAATAACCTTAATGTAAAGAAATAGATGTGCAAGTGATTTGTATGTATTACTGTTGACAGATCCATTCATTTTCCTTTATTTAGGTCCAGAGCCATCTTTAATGACCCATCATTGGAAGACTTGGGCACTTACTCCTGTTTTGTGACCAACACTGATGGTGTCTCTGCCAGCTACACACTCACTGAGGAAGGTGAGTCACTTTCCTTTAATCTGCGGTGATATTCCATCCCATTACATTTCTTTGAGTGATGTTCATGCTTAAGAAGGGAAAACATGGAGATTACTACTTCTTAATGTCAACTGAGAGTACAGCAGCCACCGATTCCTGTTCCATAAACAACAAACAAATGATTCCACACAACAAATTATTCACATCAATAATCTGTTTTCTCGTTGAAAGCTTACATGTTGTAAGCTTTGTTGATTACATGCAATGTTGTTTACTTTTTGTAGGACTTAAGCGCTTGTTGGACATCAGCCATGACCACCAGTTCCCCAGTAAGTGGTTTATCTAGACTTTTATATAGTATAGTCAATATGCATACTTAATATGCATTTACCAGTTAGTAGGCTGTTATATGTTAATCGTGAGCAATTTTCTGCAGTAATTCCCTTCAAAAGTGAAATGGCCATTGAGCTGCAGGAGAAGGGCCGTGTGCGTTTCTGGGCCGAAGTTGGCAAGTTCACTTCTAACTGCCAAGTGGAGTATGTGTTCAATGATAACATCATCCATGAAGGAAAGGTAAGACATATTGGAACATTTAGCTCCAGTGGACTTCACAGACTAACATTAATTATCATGTAAACTTAAACAGCATACATGATGTTTTTTTTGTTTTTTTTGTCAAACTCAGAAGTACACAATGAGCTTTAACAAAACCACTGGCATTATTGAGATGTTCATGGACTTACTGGAGGTTACTGATGAAGGAACCTTCACATTCAATCTCGTTGATGGCAAAGCAACTGGACGCACCAGCTTAGTGCTTATTGGAGAAGGTGAGATCATATTTAAATTTGTTTATTTTTTAATCACTTTAGCATTCCTACAGGTTAATGGTACAAACTAATATATGTGTATATATATAAGTCTAAAACCGCTAGATAAATTGCTTCTATTTCATAAATCATGTCATTTTTCACTCATATTGTTTTAAGAAAATAATAATAATAATAATTAATAAATATAATTATAAGCATAACAATTTGAGTGAATTTGAGTGAATAATTAGTGACACAGAAACAGAGTCTTAACGTATTTCTCATTCCTTTTACATCATAACTTTTGTTTGTTATTAAATCATTTCAAATTAGATTTTCAATCCCAGATTTGAAACCCACCATATATATGTGTTCAACCCATTATGCAAACCAGTGAACCAGTACATCTAGCTAGTACAGCAGCCTAACAGAGCTTTATATCAGTATGTCCTTTAGAGGGCAGAAGAGTACCGTTTATAACTCCAAATCCAAATTAACTACACAGGTGGGGTGACCAGAAATGTTTTTTGTGATCTAGCTCAGGGGAATATTATGAATGGACTCTAAACAGAATTCAAAACTCAAAATAAGCTGTATTCTGCATGCTTTGATCATTTCCTTCTATTTTTAATCATGTTGTTTTACAGAGTTTGCTGAGCTTCAGAAGAAATCTGAGTTTGAGAGAGCAGAGTGGGTCAGAAGGCAAGGTATGCTGTCTGTATTGTTTGCGTTAAATCACATTTTAGTTGTTGAATATCTAAAAATATTCTCAAACACACAGGTCCTCACTTTGTGGAGTATCTCAGTTTCGAGGTCACTCCAGAATGTGATGTGCATCTGAAATGCAAGGTAAGACTCTAGGAATCAAAGATGGGGAACACAGGTTGAAAAGGTACTTGTTAAAATCCCTTTTTCCATCTTTCTCCTGCTATAGGTTGGAAACATCAAACCTGCCACTGAGATTGCCTGGTTTAAGGATGGAATTGAGATTGAAGAGGATGATGAGGATGCTAAGAAGATCGGAAAATCTGATGAAGTGTTGATCTTTGACATTGGCAAGGTCAGACTTGGTCGGGCAATGATAAGGCTGTGTTCAAGCTGGGATTCCAGCATCTGTATGATTATTATAACGAATGCATTTTTGCTGAATGCAGTATTATACATATGCTACAGGCTTTGCTACACTAAAAGCTACTCTCCTCTCTGACACACGGACTCATAAATGATGAGATATTAGCATAGTACTGAAGAATATGTTTCTTTTCTTTATTCCTTTAGACTTAAGAAGATATAAGTTATTTTTATTATATCTCAAAAACCTTCCTGAAAAGTAATAGTGTTTAAAATCAGCATGAAATGAAAATTTACTTTCTTAATACACGCCCCTGGTCTTATTGTGCTTGATTCATCCATATTTTTTCAATGAGAAAATGGTTTTCGTAATCTTTTATCCAAATCTAATAACTTGCTCTGCCTCTAAAATGCCTTTTATTTTCGTCCGACATCACCTACGTTGGAAAAATAGCTGCTTAGGCTTTTTTAGGCTACATTTTACGTAATGATATATTTCAGAAACCTTGGCAATACTTAACGCAGCAATATAATGTATTAAAAGTAGTAAATATAGTAGCAAAAAATTACATTATGAAAGTAAAATAGCCCTTGAAGAAATATATAATTGCATATGCCACCTGTTGGATTAGATCATGTTTATCATGCCCTGTACTTTGAACGGACAGGATGCAAAACCTATTCAATTATTTATAACATTTATCAACATTTATGTCCATATATCATAAATATATGATTCTTCCGTGTGTGAACCTTGGTTTTTAAAGGAAGCCATTTCCTGAATTCAATCAGATTTGGATGGCAGCTTTGTAAAGTAATGCAAATTATCATATTATGTGCAATCTGTCCTCCATTTTGTAATATTAATGGGTTATAAATACCGAAAGCCATCTTAGTTTGTCTGAATTCACCTACCAATAAGGTGCCAGTCCAGCTGGACTGAGAGAGGGGTGGATTTAATGCATGCTGCAGAAGAGGGGCAAACTCCCTTGCCACTCCAGTAGGGGGCACTGGCATTAACTGCAATGTTTGTTTGATTCACAGCTTGTTATTAAGAGCGAAAAGGCACAACGGAAAAAGAAACCAGCAACCGAAGAAAGCCCAAGCAAGCCAAAAGTCTGGAGCTTTGATTTATAAGTTGCCATCAGTGTCAATATGTTGTTATTTGTGATGGTGCTGTCTTTTCCTCTCTTACTCTGTTGGCCTGCAGCATCCTCTGCAGGAGAAAAGCTTGGCTTTTCGGTCTTTCCTGTTTCGTGTTTTTAAATGTTGTTCAAAAAAATTTTTAACTTCTGATTCGTATTGATAAAACTAGTGTCCCATGTCTATGCCTCACTGTTCCCACAATTCCCTAACAGATTTCAAAGAAAGATGCAGGAGTGTATGAGGTTAAACTGAAGGATGAAAGAGGAAAGGACAAAACTTTGCTGAACCTGACAGATGCAGGTAGGAGACACTTTGTCAAGGGGCCTGATCAAAATTCTGAATTTAAGGATTGGCATCCTTTCAGTTGAGATGGAATTTGCATCCCATAGGATGTTGAATTGGAATTTGAATTGGAATGACAGGTTGTGGAATTTACTGATTTGCAATTCAAAGAAATTCAGCACAGACATACAACAGAATTTCATTAGTCTAGCACAGAAACAAAACCGGAAAAACGACTCCTTTAGGTGTTTTGCTTACTTTGCTCTATATGAAGACTTATTTAAAGAACTTATTTAGCTTATATTTAATATTTAATTATTAATTATAGAAATTTGTAACACACACACACATATACATATTTAATATGCAATTAAGGCATCATGTTGAAAAATTAAATGCATAATTTTTATTCTTTGAATGTTTATGTTATTAAATTCCGATTTAAAACAACTCGCCTATCAGTAAATGCATATTTAATTGTTTTATCTTTTTTCGATCAACAGGCTATTTAAATGTGATTTATTATCTATTTTTTTCCTAACAGGTTATCAAGCAGTGCTGAATGAAGTATTTAGAGTTATTGGTGAGTGTCATGCCATCAGTCCTTCACCACAGCGTTATTGAATGAACAGTAACATGATGCTCCATTAGGAATGTGTTCTCATGCATTCGAATCCGATCAGTGCATGTCATGTAATTTTCATGCCTTTCTTTCTCTGTTCTTGTAGCCAATTCTTCAACCGAGCTCAAGGTTATGAGCACAGAACACGGAATCATTCTCTACTCATTCGTTGTACACTATATTGAAGATCTCCGTGTTGGCTGGCTTCACAAGTAGGCTTCCTGGCACCCTTCTCTATCTACCAGTGTGTGTGTGTGTGTGTGTGGGCTTCAGTGTCACATTAGCCACATTGAAACAGTTTCAAACTAAATTTCTTCCCAAAACTAATCCAATCCAAAGTTTTGCCAATTTGTTTGCTCACTGTACCGTATCACCATGGCCAATGACCTTGTGTGTTGCCCCTTTGTTTCTAACTGGTTCTAGAGAATCAAAGATCTCCCATTCAGACAGAGTGCAGTGTGGAGTCACCGGAGAACAGCTGTGGCTCAAAATTAACGAGCCCACCGAGAAGGATAAGGGCAAATATGCCATTGATGTCTTTGATGGCAAAGGCAGCGTCAAGAGAGTTCTTGACCTATCAGGACAAGGTAAGAGCTCAGGTGTTCCAGCACAAGGGACCTTGCAGTACTTCTGCATTCATTAGAGATATGGTGAACTTTTGTTAAAGTTTACTGTATTTATTGTGTTTATTTTATTATAATATATATATATATATATATATATATATATATATATATATATATATATATATATATAATTTTTACATATATAATTCCATATACGTACCTGGTATTACCTTTTATATTTTTATATTATATTTTAATTATTTATCCCTCTATCATTCCATTACATAGTATGGGAGGAAGCATTTGAAGAATTCAAGAGGCTGAAGTAAGTTTAAACTAATGAAAACCTTCATATCCTATTAATGTAACAAGGATTTGTTAATTTTCTACTTTTTTATGGTCAAGACCTCCTTGCATAAGCTATCAGAATAATCCCAAAATAGACCACCCACACAGTAGGCTTGCAGTGAAGCATTTCCTGATATTGAAAAGTGTGAGAAACATGTATCACCTTTGGAGTCACTATTTAAAGACCTAAATAACAGCGTGTTTATCTGTCTTTCCTTCCTCAGGGCGGCGGCCATAGCAGAGAGAAGTAAGTGATTGTCTATGCTGTTATTATTGTGCTCTGACAGTGTGTACAGATTCACAATGTCATTCCATAAAAGCAATCCAATTGAATATTTCAGTTGCAAAATTATTATTTTGTGTTCAGTAGATGAAATTAATATGCTTGAACAAACATTTCAGACTCATTCATTTCTTTAGAGAGAACAGATATTGATTTGGTTCATCGCATATTAAAACTTCTTGAAGCTGCAGCTCATTAAATGGTTTGTGTATCTGTAGACCGTGCTCGTGTGGTAGGCGGCCTGCCCGATGTAGTCGCCATTCAGGAGGGCAAGGTAATACAAGCAAACCATATATGTGCATCATATTTTGTAAAGAGTCTATTGATAATGTGGTCTGACATTTTATCCCTCTTCACCCTTTTCAGTCCCTCAACCTCACCGGCAACGTATGGGGTGATCCTGTTCCTGAGGTCGGCTGGGTGAAGAATGATAAACCACTGTTGGCTGACGATCACTACACTCTGAAGTTTGAACACGGCAAGTTTGCCAGCATCACCATCGCTGCTGTTACGACCATCGACTCAGGCAAATACGCCCTGCTGGTGAAGAACAAGTATGGCACAGAGGCGGCAGAGTTTACTGTCAGTGTCTACATCCCAGAGGATGAAGCGGTGAAGAAGGAGTAAAGACGCACAGAGGGAAAGAGGGGTTTAACAGATGACCAGTATACCTTCCAAAGCATTTTAATTCAAAGCATGCCCACCCAAAGTGCAATATTGTATGGTTTTCCCTTAAATAAAAATTTTCCTTATGTGAGTGATATAAGCTTCTAGGCTGTTCACACTATACTTAACACAGGGTTTAATGAGATAGTTCATCCAAAAATCTAAATTCTATCATCATTTAATCACCTCCAAGCTGCTGAACCCAAAACATTTTGAAGAATGTTGGTAACCAGTTGACGGTAGCCATTGACTTCCATAGTATTTTTTTTTTTTATACTGTCAATGTCAGTGGCTACCGTTGACTGTTTGGTTACCAATCGTGTTCATGCCATGAGGGGGCTTGGCCCAGCCACTTCGGTCCTTGTGCCCCTCTAGAAATGCAAATGCCCCCCACCCCATAGTTTATATGGGCTACTGCCGAATCTGGTTATGAACATTCTTCAAAATGAAAAAAACTCATAGAGGTTTGGAAAAACTTGAGAATGAGTATATAATGACAATTTTAATTTTGGGGTGAAATCTCCCTTTAACATCTTTTTAATTTTGAGTTAATTCTACTGTAATGCGTTTTTCACATTTATAATTTTGAATTTGGGGAGCGAGGTTTTGAGGCCCTGCTGCCATTCTGACTTCAAAACTATACAGTGTGAATTGCTAACCCAGGATAATGTATGAACTGTATGGAAAAGCAGACACTGAGGTACCATGGGTATTTCTAATGTATAAGCCTTATAAAATATGGTCATTTCTTAATCTTGGGTTTAAAAAAGTTTGCAAAGCCCATTTAGCTATATGCATCTCATTGCTTTGTAACTGCAGTGTACCTGCAGGTAATAAAGACACTTGGGTTTAACAATATTAACATGTTTTGAATTAAAAAGCTTTGGGTCTTGTTTTATTTTTAAGCATAAACTGGAACATTAGAATGTATCTTAACTGTTGTCTCATTTTAATTCTAATTGGTTGTGTAGTTTCCGGTGTCAATCTACTGCTTTGTGAAAAATTTAACTGTTGACAACAGAACGTTAAAAGTTACTAAACCAATAATGTGATTTGGTAAATCCTTTCTTGAAAAAAATATATATTTCTGGATAATCTCATTTGTAGTTTTATGATTTATTGTTGTATGTCTGCTGAATCTTGCTTAATGCATTTTTGTGTCTTATATGTAAACATATAACCATATAAAGTCAGTTGGCACTGTCGCAAGGCAATTTAATTTGTATAGGTTCTTTAGATAACACAGACACAGCTATTGTTAAGGATTTGTTGTTTTGTACTCATATCAGCTGACGCAGATCTTAATCAGAAAACCAATAGTAAGTGCTATGCAATAAATTTAACCCGTTGCAATGCAGAAAATGTGTTTGACTTAAGTGTAAGGACCTGCACTGTGAACATAAGCTAGGGCTATTTCATCAAGTGCATGAGTAAGAGCACATCAATCAAGATTAGAAAATGAAACCAGTTATTTACTGACAAGTAACTGAATAAAACAATCACAAACAAATTTCTAAAAGGAAGTGGTTGTGGTGGTTATCTAGCGAATTCTAGACTGCGCTCGGGGGAATTCTGCTGTGGCGGTCACGTGAGAGGCCTCTTTTTGAAGTGCCTCAGTCGCGTCACGGCCAACCACCGCCGCCGCTGTGTGTGAGCCGCTGCCTGACCGGTTCGCGGTGGACGCAAGTGACCCTCCGAAAACCTGTCCACTGTTATGATACACGAGACAACCAGGAGGGCTCCAGTCGGCGCTGAGAGGTGTAAATATTCACTGCCGTCTGCGGTGCTCGTTCAGAAATGAATGAATAACGTCGGCGAGAGAGAGCAGCGGACAAGCAGACGGCGACACAACGTCCAATTTCTCAACAACAACAGCAGCAGCAGCAGCTGAAAGGTAAACATTACACGACACCATTTCTGAGTGACCATTTTGGCCAAATCTACCATATAAACGCATAGAATACCTGTTTTAATGACACAAACATGTCGTAATTTGATAGCATAGGGATGTAAATGTCAGTTTAGCTGGTCGGCTAACGTTAGTCGAGCTAACGTGAACCACAATGCTGATGCTCTGACAGGAGCACTCACTCTAACCCAACATCTCGTTTAAACCAAACATAACATCATTAATTTAATTAATTTATCTATTAATCATTTAGAGCTGGCTAATGGTACATTTTGTAAAATATAAAAAAGTCACTTATATGTTGTATTATATGTTGCTGTTGTATCCAAAACACTACAGTTTCACTAAACAGCAGCATTATGTCATTGCACTGGCCAACAGTAGTTCTGCACACTGACCATTAGTGTATGAATGGTTGCTGTTTGAAAAAGAGCAGTTTATTTTGTTCAAACACTGTTATTTTCGACTCCTTTATAGGAAAAATGACAACAGTCATCACTTCCTTTCCTGACAAATAAACTTTTGCTGTAATAACTGCTACGAACAATGAGGACTATTAAGCAATAACATGCTTATACTGTACAGTATTAGTGAGCATTAGTGTTGATAAATATAGCTGTACACAAACTTGTCTGAACTTGTTTACTGTGAGCAAAAGCACTTTTGATTTTAACTAAGTCAATAAATGCAAGTCACCATTTTAACTTTTTCTTGGTTACCTTTTATAGCCTCGAGTTATGTAACATGACCATTTGAAATATCTTAGTATGACACCGCTGTTATCATATATGCTTGATATGGCTCTCCTGACTGACGATCGTCATGTTGTTTACTACTAAATATGAAAGAACTGAAAATGAAACCTCAAGTGTGTTTGAAGAATTGAGGATCTGAAGTGCATATTTCGACATTTCAGATTTGTTTTGGATTTGATATAAATCTATAACTGTTTTACAGTAGGAGAGAATGCGTACGACTGCTCATTTCCGCTGGCTTGTTTGCCCTTTGTAACTGAACTTGAACTGAATCACCTTTTTATGTTATGTAAGTGAAAAACCTCATGCTGGGCATGTTGCCTCACATCACATGACACAGCAAAGTACAAGAAATGTAAAGCAAAGTGGGTGGTTGAACATAAGAGTTAGCTCAATTAGTAAATGCTCCATTCAGAATGACTCCTATTACAGAATTTGACCGTCCCACCAGTGTAAAATGGACTAAAGTGGGCTGCTCAAGGTCAAAGGGGTTATAGAAAAAAAGACTGTGGTTTTGTTAAAGGAGTAGTTCAACCAGAAATGAAAATTTACTCACCCACAGGCTATACAAGATGTAGATGAGTTTGTTTGTACATTTGAGAAATTTAGCATTACATCACTTGCTCACCAATGGATCCTCTGCAGTGAATGAGTGCTGTCAGATTGAGAGTGATAAACAGGTGATAAAAACATCAAAATAATCCACAAGTAATCCACACAACTCCAGTCCATCAATTAACATTTTGTAAAGCGAAAATCTGTGTGTTTGTAATAAACAAATCCATTAATATGACTTTTTTTTTTAACTTCAAACCACTGGTAAACCAACGCTAAATTTCCCCAAATCTGTGCTGATGAAGAAACGAACTCTTCTACATCTTGAATGTTTTAAGCAAATTTTCATTTTTATACGAGCTATTCCTTTAACTGACTCATTTCTTCCTTGGTCACATTTTAGGACTTAACCTGCAACTTTGTGTGAGCAACACAGTACATTAATAATTTTCATATCCCCACCCAAGTAGCCTTAAGTTCTTGCAGGTTTTTGCTTGTTTATTGTGAAGAACTCTGTGCTTCATAATTACAGTCTAGCTTAAGAGTTTTTGTGTACAGCTAGTTATGACTATGCAGTAGTCATGCAGCCTTAAAGATCAATAGCCTTTACTACTTGGTCTGCCGTCATGGCAAATTACAGACTTTTTGTACTACACCTAATATTTTCATTATGTACAGGAGTACTGATAACATGTACCTGACAAATACACGTGCTGTCTGTAATTAGAGGCGTTCCCGGAGAGACCACAGATACACAAACCAATTTGATTCTACACTAGGTCTTGTTTGTCAGTTAAACAGAGCAGGTGAACATACAAACCTTTGAACATCTTGGATTAGCGTGCCATATATATATTATAATGACAATTTAATATTTTTTTTCTTGTTTTTCTTAAGCAAATCTCAAAATGAAATTATCCATCTTTCATACTTTACATTGTAATGTTGTGATGAATATGTTTGCTTGTTGCATATGATTTTATTGTATGTTATTTATTTATTTGTATTTTTGGCAAAATTTATACATTTATAATATTCCCAATTTAAAGCTGCAGTCTGTAACTTTTTTTTTTTGTTTAAAATTGACAAAATGTATATAATAAGCGAGTACACCATGAATCCATTTTCCAAACCGTGTTTTTGGCTTGTTTTGAATCACTACTGTAGTGTACACCTTTAATAAGTGTTTATATTCGGACTATTTTAGACTGGTTCGGATAGGTACCGGCAAAAGTTACGGACTGCAGTTTTAATTAATTATTTGCTATAACATGAAAATAGTATCATGAATGTAGACTCAGAATTTATGTGAAATAAATTTCACCAATGTGTCTTTGTGGGCTCCTATGCCTATATAGAAGATCTTCTTAGTTGAATCATTAACTAAAGTAAGCTGAATGTTTGTCAGAATCAGCATGGAGGACGTTCTCCTCATGTGATTGCACAGATGGGTGAAATACAACTACTGTTTTCCTCCAGCCCCCCTTTTCAAGGCCCTTATCAGCGGTCAACTTCACCGGCACCCTCGCCGGAAACAAGTCTTATCTGTTTCACAACTGCTGACCTCTTACTCTTGCCTCATTGGTTAGTGAGAGTAGGTTCTTATACCGAATTGGTTGATTTATTAGGTCTTCTTTAATATGACGTGATTTGACGAAACTAAAATGCAGCTTCTGTTTTTCAAGTGTATGCGGTGTCAGAAAGGTTACAGTAGTTTATGTTTATGCCCTATAAGGGCATTGAGTCAGACCAGGTAGGCGGGCCACCTGACATAGTGTTTAGGATGACACAGGTAAAGAGAATATTTCTAAGGAAGCAAAGACCAGAGGTAAACAGTGATGAAAAGACTCCATCCTTGGGCAGAATCAGAAGCCACTGGCAGCTGCACTGAGGAGGACAACAGTGAACAAGATGAGTCCTCATCCCTTAGGGCATCATGGTCCTGGGTGAGTGAGAAATGCGAATGAGACAGTTCATTGCTATCTAGATGTAGAGTTAAGAGTCCAGTTTAGCATTAGTTAAGTACTATTATTATTAGCAATTAACTCCATAAATTACCACACACTGAGTGTTTACGTGCACAATCTTGCATTGATTATGTCTAATAACATGACAATGTGTTAAGTCATGTAAATGCCTTAAAATGTGTTCTTTTATCAAGTAAAGCTTATGAACAGTTTATGAAAAACAGACCGGCACACCTATATTTTTTATCTAATTTTGCATTTGCAACGACTTCTGTTTACACTTTGAATTTAAAACTGGAGATGCTTCTTCAGCTGATTAATATTGGTCTGAGAATCTAAGTCTTTATGCTAGTTTTTAGCATTACGCTGATTGCCAGTGGGTGAAAATTGCATACCAGTGTATTTTACAAATGAAGATGTTAGAATAGTTACAGTTTAGTCAATAAAACGATTGAACAAATTGCTTATGTTAGGGCTTAAGACTTTTATTTAGATTGAACTAAAATGCCATTGTCAGGATTGGGATGGGATTTTCTAGCTGCTTCTTTGCTTAATTGCTAAAACATTGCAACCTTCAAAAACTTATGAACTCACATTGAAAGCTTATATTTAAAAAAAAAAAAAATTTTCAAAGAAGCTATAAAAAGAGATTGGCATTAGATAATGATATTTTAATAGTTATCCGGTTCAGGGGCTTATGTGTTGTAGCAATGAAAAGTTTTAATTCACACAAATTTATGCACTTAACTTATCACAGTAATTCTTAAAGGCTGAGCTTTGGTTGACCGTAGATATCATATGTTTGTTGTTCTGTTCAGGCTGTTTTCTGAGAATCAAATATTTGATTCATATGAGTGTCACAGAGATGACCCATGTTCACAATGTCCTCTATAAATTGCGCTACAAATAGGTTATGTGAGGTTGAGGTCAATTGTTCTGTTTTGCAGAAAAACACTATTTTCGTAACAATAATAATAATTGTATATCATGCAGTTACAATGTCACTTTGCAACAAGTGTTCAGTCCTCATATGTATATGTGTGTGTGTGTATATATATATATATATATATATATATATATACATACACATACACATACACATATACATACATACATACTGTTCAAAATTATAAGGTTAAAAAGATTTTTTTTAAATAAATTAAATGATTCCAATAAATTAAGCTTTGTGATCACAGGAATGTTACGTTTTAAAATATATTAAAATAGAAAACAGTTGTTTTAAATTGTAATGTGACAATATTTTTTTACTGTATTTTTGATCAAATAATGTTATCATTACTATCATACTTATTTCAAAAACATAACAAATGCTACTGACCCCAACTGTTTGAACGATATTGTTTTTCATGAGGGTAAATTAATTAAATATGTCTAGTACAATTTCTTTTCTACCCCATATGACCAATTTTACAGACAAGGTACTGTGAATTTAAAGCATACTCTGTGCTGCCATTTTTTACAATAATGTGCAGCATGTTATGTTTTATACTTTAAATGCACTTCCTGTTGGGCTAAGTGTTATTTATTGTTATGCTGTGCTCAGCTTTTTGCATGTCCCTTTTTCTCTCCTTAAAGGCAGCTGCATGTGTGAATGGTTTAGAGAAAATGGTTCATGTAAATAGTGACTCTTGTGCTGGGGAAAAAGTAGGTTAGCCATGGGTGCAAAGTTTGTTAAGACCTTTTTGGCTGCCCCTATGGTTAGAGAGAATGCTCTACTTTAGCTATTTGCCTTTTCCCCGCCAGGCATTTTATACAAGCTGTGACAGTATTTAATCTTGTGGTTTCCTTGATCTGATGTTTAAAAATAACTTGCCTATTTTCACATTGTTAGACCTCATAAAGACTAAAATGAGCGATGTTGTTAAATCAGAATTACTCATTGTCATTAGCATAATAATTAATTCCAGAAATAGCGTTTCTGTGAACTTCACTAACATAGTCTGCTGGCGATTAATTTAGCATGTCGCCTCATACCCTAGGCATTAACCTTAAATTTAGACCGGGTGTTTTTTTGTTTTTTGAATAATTTGCTGTCATAGATAAACATGTCAGTCAGTTTTCTTAAATTTGCAACCGCTTGTGCAACCATATCCTGCTGTGGTATTTTATACTTGTTAAACAGGTACTAGAAGAATGCCAGCAATTCCACAAAAATGCATTGATCTTCACATTCAAAGTATATCAGGAAACAAATAAATAAATAAATATTGTTATTTATTTATTTATTTTGTTCATCCTGTGTCCTTATTTGAGATTAATTTGTTAATTTGATAATTTGACAGTAATGTTGGAGCACATTCAGACCACCACTTGTGAAACAGCATTAAGCCGTCTGCTGGTCTGCTGATAACAGTTTTAAAAAGGCAGGCAGCCAAAGAGAACTTAGAATTTCATTTTTACTGACTTAAAGGGAGATCGTGCCACATTTTGCCATATAGAGATACAGTGGGAAAGATTAAAGAAAGAGTAGTTCTTGTTCGCTGTGTGATGTCTTAAGGTTAAGTTTGTTTTGCTTTCTGTTCCTCTATTTAGGCGGACACCATGAATTACGTGGGGCAGTTGGCCGGTCAGGTGCTGGTGACCATGAAGGAGCTGTATAAGGGCATTAACCAGGCCACGCTTTCAGGCTGCATTGATGTAGTGGTGGTCCGGCAGAAGGACGGCACCTACCAGTGCTCCCCTTTCCATGTGCGCTTCGGAAAACTGGGTGTGCTGCGCTCCAAAGAGAAAGTGGTGAGTGTTGAAGTGCAAATAGGATTTTTAAATAAAACATGAAGATAAATAGTGAGTGCCATCAACAAGTCCAAGGCATATAGATTTTTGTCAAGCAACTGAGTTTCTGAAAACTTTTCAAAACAGAATAAAGAAAAATCCACAGACAGGTCACTATCAATATAATTGATCTGAGCTTTGGACAATATTTGCTTTTCTGCTTTCCAGTCTGGAGCCTATAGCAGCATTAATCTTGCACCATAATGACTGGATGAAAGAGCAAACACAAGTACGATCAAAGAAGCTCAGCTTGAATCCACAAATGTCCTCATGATTCTGCTGTCTTCAAATATGCCTTCATCTGTGCATGTCTATGGTGGTTCATTTGAAAACCCTCAACAATGCGTATGCAGGCCTGTGCCTTTGTAGCAGCTCTATAAACATGTTTCTCTGCTGGCGTGTTCATGACAGAAGATTCCAGCAGAGGGTACTGCATGTAAACAGACCTGGAGAATTGACAGAACAGGCTAAATAAATGCTCGAATGGAAAGACAGGAAAATCATTATTTAACGGTATCTATTACCGTGTGAGTGTGAAAGTGTTATGTTCAATTCTTTTCATTTAAATAGTGAAATGTTGTAGTTGTTGAGGGCTGTAGACATGATCAGTGAGAATTTTTCTTTTGAAATTGTGCATTCTGTGATACTCTTAAGTGTTTATCTCCAGCAGTAAATAATAAGATTATAGGCAATAAATAACATTTGAAAGCATTCCATGTTGAAGCCATTCGGATGTTTTCAATCATCTATAGTACACAGACAGAATGTGTTACAGTATTTAGCATAAAACATTTACCAGTGTGCATGAGAAACAGCAGTGGATGGGGGATGGAGTGGTTCTCACTATCTACAGGATGTGTGAAGAGGTTTAGAAAGAAGTGGTCGCTATGGCAACAGGTTTCTCTGACTAAAAAGAGATAGGAAATGGAGGCAGAGGAGTGAGAGTTTTGTCAAGGTTGCTTCTGTGATTGGAAGATGGCAGTAGATTCACTTCAGCAACCTTTGAAAACTGTTTCAAGCTCAGTTTAGCCATTTTTAATCCCAGTGTCTCGTGTCAGAGAGTGTGGTGTAACACATTCACCCACAGTGCCGATAAGAGACAGTTGACCTCGCTTTCTTACCACCATTATGAAATAGATCTGGATTGTTAAAGTAAACAAATTAGATTGCTGATACAAAACAGTCATTAAGAGTCAGAATCAGCATCCGTCCCTCTCTTCTTGCTATGCTGTGAAATGAAATCCAGATCTTGTTGTCCACGAGCACGCACGTAAGAGAGCTCTCTGTTCGAGATTTACTCAGGGTCATGATTTATACCGACATTAAAATTCTGGCCCATTACTCTGCACGCATAAATCACCCAGCAACCCTGAAAGTGAGGCTCAGAGGCCCCTGGATAGATAAAATGAGTTGGTATAAGAGCAGTCCAAAGAAACAGTTGTGAAAAAACTAAAAAACACAGAACACAGGGAAGTAAATCTGTATTTCCTTGGAGGTCTGACTGAAGGATAATGTTTCTGTGGATGTCATCTGAGACTCAAACAGCTCAATATCAGGCTGCTGTTGTGCCGGGTCGTGGTATCAGGTGTGTGATGCGATCCTCTTTACGGGTCAGCTGGCTGCAGTGCTTTCAGAGCGGCACAAATTCGATAATCATTACACTGTTAAAAAAAAAAGTTTGCACAACTTTTGTAAAATTGTTGTAAAATTTTTGTTGTATAAACTTAAAACGACAAGTTGAGAAAACTGAAAAATCTGCTGAAGCTGGTTGCCTTAAAATTTTAAGTTGGCTCAATTGAATATTTTTTACAGTGTAGGGATGCTCCCATCGATCGGCCGATAATCACATTTTATGACTCGATCGGTACTTGCTACACTCAGCCGATCTCACGAACCGATCGCAATTTGATGATGTCAACGCGTGAGGACGTACATGATGCGTGGGGACATAAATGATTTGGCGCCGCAGTCATGTCATTGTCGATGTGGAAATGCTATGATGTTTCGAGAAACATTGAAAAATTCGCTATTTATCGTATGTTTTGCATGATAATACGATGAATGGATAGTTCATTTTTAACAGCAGATTCAGTGACGTTAGAGCTGATCTGCGCATCACTGCACACATTTGCGGCGTGTTACGGCTCCACGGGAAGCGGAGCTGATCGTGGCCGCTCTGGTCAGTGCTTGTATGCATACCGGCCAGCCGCGGCGTGTTTCTGAAGCGTCTCTCCGTGCTGCTTGGCTAAAAATAGTCTTTTGTGAGTTGGCACCGCGTCCTTATGAGGATTGTCAAGAAAAATCGATTTAATTTGAGTGAACTTCACAAGGAATGGACTGAGGCTGGGGTCAAGGCATCAAGAGCCACCACACACAGACAATACAGTTGTTGTATCCCTCTTGTTAAGCCACTCCTGAACCACAGACAACGTCAGGGGCGTCTTACCTGGGCAAAGGAGAAGAAGAACTGGACTGTTGCCCAGTGGTCCAAAGCCCTCTTTTCAGATGAGAGCAAGTTTTGTATTTCATTTGGAAACCAAGGTCCTAGAGTCTGGAGGAAGGGTGGAGAAGCTCATAGCCCAAGTTTCTTGAAGTCCAGTGTTAAGTTTCCGCAGTCTGTGATGATTTGGGGTGCAATGTCATCTGCTGGTGTTGGTCCATTGTGTTTTTTGAAAACCAAAGTCACTGCACCTGTTTACCAAGAAATTTTGGAGCACTTCATGCTTCCTTCTGCTGACCAGCTTTTTAAAGATGCTGATTTAATTTTCCAGCAGGATTTGGCACCTGCCCACACTGCCAAAAGCACCAAAAGTTGTTTAAATGACCATGGTGTTGGTGTGCTTGACTGGCCAGCAAACTCACCAGACCTGAATCTATGGGGTATTGTCAAGAGGAAAATGAGAAACAAGAGACCAATATGTGAATTGAGGCAGTAATTAAAGCAAAACGAGCCCCTACCAAGTATTGAGTACATACAGTAAATGAACATACTTTCCAGAAGGCCAACAATTCACTAAAAATATATATTTTTTTATTTGTCTTATGAAGTATTCTAATTTGTATTCTAATAGATAGTGAATTGGTGGGTTTTTGTTAAATGTGAGCCAAAATCATCACAATTAAAAGAACCAAAGACTTAAATAAATTCAATGCACACAGACTGAAGTAGTTTAATACACAAGTTTCACAATTTGAGTTGAATTACTGAAATAAATGAACTTTTCCTCGACCTTCTAATTTATTGAGATACACCTGTATCTTCTTTGGCCATATTAACCTACTCAATAGCATTAACACAGGCTTTACTCCTTTCAGACTTTATCTGGAATGTCACCGTTTCTGTCACTGCAATTTCCCAATCAGGCAAACACGCATAAATGAAATTGTTTGCCTGATGAAAAAATGTATTTAAAAAAAAGTAGTTATATATTTGCATAATTTATGATTTATTTTATCCATGCACCTGCAACCCACCCGCAAATAATCAGAAGCATTATTTTATTACCCAACCCGTGGATTATCCGCAGCGCCAGTGGATATAACCGTGATCGAATTATTCCATGTGGTTTCTATTTCTTTTTTCCTCTTCAGTCTTATATTGGACAGTATTAAACCTAATGAGTTACATCAGACTTCTCCATGTTGGAGTTTAAAGGGGTCATCGGATGCCCATTTTACACAAGTTGATATGATTTTTTAGGGTCTTAATGAAAAGTCTATAACATACTTTGGTTAAAATTTCTCAATGGTAGTGTAAAAAACACCTCCTTTACCCTGTCAAGATCAGCTTTTTTTTAGATCAGCTTCTTTTTCAGCACGCTGATCTAGTCCATGTTGCTTTCAATCCTAGTTAGCTCTGCTGACTCTGCCCCTCTCTTCCGTGGAGTGACGAGCAGACCATAGATATGTGTAGATCCCTATTCGACACCTCCAGATATGTTGACGCGTCAGCCATCTTGCATTCACCATAATAATCAATGAATTTTCAAAGATATACAAGTGTATAACTTGCTGTTGTAGATGCACACAGTCAATGTGCTCATTTAAGTAACAAAAATTTCTGGAAGAAAAAGATAAATTAAATAGTATTTCATATACATTGAAAATAGAAATTAGAGCTCACTTTTACCATCTGAGTCTGAGAAAGTCTTTTTTAGCATTGAAAATAATGAGAAAAAGCAAATTTTTTCCCCCCTTTCCATGGTAGTAAAACACCAAAATAACAACATATATCCAAGAAATATATTTAATTTGGGTCTGTACAGTTGCCTTGTGGGTCAAATTGACCCGCGAACATCAAAATCGTCAGAAAATTATTTGTGTGCACTTCAAAACACATCAGTGTATCCTCAATTTGCATGCATGTTTATGGCCCTAAATGAGAAAGTCACAAAATATCAAGAATAAAATTACAGATTTACTGGTATTTCCGACAGCTTGAAAATCAAAGTGGGTCAAATTGACCCGGAAAACATAATACAATACACCTAATGAGTTGCATCAAACTACTCCAATTAGTTATTTTAGGAGTTACATTTTTTAAAATTTTTATTTTGTCCTGCTCAGACTTTTGGACTTAAATGTTTATTTTGTTCTGCACGGTTTACTATTGGATACTGTTTAAATAAATCTTGTGGGTTGCATCAGACTGCTCCATTTTGTTTGTATTTATTTTTGTCTTATATTAAGTATCCTGATATACATAATGTTATGCATAAACCCCATTTTAAAGGCATATTAAAATGTTCACTGTATAAGGAATATTTTTTTGTGATTTAATTATATAACATTATATATAAAGCTTTAAGCATCAGAATAGGCATCGTTATCGGCCGATCACCATGACACGAAATTGGTACTCTGTATCGGCTGCAAAAATCCTGATCGGAGCATCCCTACTAATTATGTTTTGGTGGCTAGATCCCCCTCAATGGGTATTGTGTCTCCTGTGAACAAACGATTAAAACTGCATTGGTGGACAGGAGAGTAAACCTGCTGTTTGTCTCAGTTTGGATGTGCAGGGTGAAAAGTCACGAGTTCAGAAGGGAATCACAGGGTAAATGTCAACAGATATTGGATTTTTAAGGTCATCTAACACATATGCCGTACATAGATATGTTTTAATAAAATAAAAAGGGACATTGCAAAGGTCAGACATTTGATTTAGAATCGTGGTGTTGGATAATTATGAAAGCACAGATCATACGATAAGTTATGGCATGTAACTTTATTGAAAGTTTGAAGCTAGGTCTGTTGGTGGCTTCTATATTAAGGTTGTTTTACATGAATCCTCTGCAACTCCTTCAGATTGACATAGAGATCAACGGTGAGCCTGTGGATCTCCATATGAAGCTGGGAGATAATGGAGAAGCCTTCTTTGTGCAGGAAACTGAGGAACAGAACGTAAGTGTCCTTTATTTCACAGGTATTGTCACTCACATGACTGACTGCACCAAACATCTTTATATTTTGGTACGAAAATGTCATTATGTTTGGAAAAAAAAAAGACAGTCAATCTGCCATGCATTAATGTTTTTTTCTTTTTTTTGTAGGAGATTGTACCAGCTCACCTGGCTACCTCCCCCATCCCTACTGAGAGTCACCTATTTTGGATCGGAGGTGATCACAGGTCAAGTCAGAACCTGGATGATGATCCACTGGACCCCGAGGACCCTCCTGATCCCCCTGTTGCCAGCACCGGGGCAGCCAAGAAGAAGAAGAAACGGAGAAAGAAGCATAAAGGCGACCCACGTCGAGAGGAGCTGACCCCTCCTGCCGTCATCAGCTCGACCCCTTCAACAGATGAAATATTTGAGATGGACCTGAGTTCTGATGAGGACCCTGCTTCCAACACCAGGTACTAACTGATGCATGCACATCAGACATCGTATCTGATGGAGCGGACATGTGGTTTAAAGGAAAACCTGTCTTTCAGATCATCTTCAATTAGTACAGTTAGAGAAGTTGAACCCAAGTTACCAACAGTTCGTCATTCTTTGGACAACTACCCTTATTCTGACGGGGACTGGTCTCCATCAGATAGGTTTGTATATGCTTATTGTCTCTCTCATATGCACTTCAAGATATGTTTTTGATCCTTATCATATTTGAGGACTTCCAAAAATATGTTTTAAGAATTGAAGACTCTGAGACAAAAGTGAATGTGAAAATGAAAGAGAACAGTTCATGTGAGTTGCTGTTTGTTATTGTATTTTTAGCAGCCATGCCATGTCAGAGGCCTTTTCTCCCAAGAGTGACTCTGAACTGGTCGTTCGGCCCTCAGAGAGCCTGCTGAAAATGGAGTCACACATGCAGTGGACATGGGGAGAGTTTCCAGAATCGACCAGGGTAAATTGCACAGAAACTTTTTTTTCTGTGAAATTCATATCATTTATTTATATTTTATATTTTGTTCATGTGAAGAAAATACTGAAGATTTCCATGGAATCTGAATGTTCATCCTTCATGATTTAGATTTATTCACTTAGCAGACACTGTTGTCTCAAGTGACTTATGAATGAGATCAAAAAGAGACCAAAGTGCTAGTAATACAAAGTTTCAGACAATGAAATATTTTCTGTACTGTTCATAATGTTTAGATGTGTGTGTTTGTTTGTTTGTTTAATAAATTAACACATTTTACCATGTTTAAATCCATTCTGCAGTTTTCGCCTTAAAAATCAGTACAGAATTAAAAAAAAAAAACCCTAGATTCTGCCTGGGCCTAGTAATAACTGAATATAGAATGTAAAATTATTTTCTGTTTTATGCTATGACTTTGAGTTAACAGATCTGATTAAATTTCAGCTCACCACCACTCATCAAAAATGTAATTCCCAGGTGTCTAAGAAGGAAAAGGTGGAGCTGCCGAAGACCGTGACCATAACGCCTTCAGAGAACACTCACTTCAGAGTCATCCTGAGCTCAGAGGCCATGCAGACAGATGAAAGAGAACCGGCCTCAGGGACTCCTGGCTGTACCATAGTCAAGCCTGAACCCCGCAACCCTGTGACCCCCAAAACTCCCGCTGAGTCTGATTTGGAGATGGTGCCTAGTGAAGTGTTGACCTCCACTCCTTCAAACAGCCTTCCTGCTGCTTCAGCTGCTGCCTCTGCTGCTCATATGGGTGGGGACTTGGGAGATGTTGGCCCCAAGACTGACTCGCCCTCCAAAAAGAAAGGTGGGCCTGTTAAGCACCTCATTCTAGGAAATTCTGTCGGTTGTTGGTTTGATTGATTGGCTTGCCAGTGCACGTTATCTCTATTTGATAGTGGAAGTGTTGGGGGTAGATAAAGTTGAAATAAAATTGTGGTTGATTCATGTTTAACAAGATTATATCAGTGTGTTCTAGAACTAAAAATCGTGCACCTAAATCAATCTAATTTAGTGCTGTCTCAGTGCGGAGAGCTTGTTGTAGAACCTTAGAGCTTGCTGTTCTGGTATGATTACTGTTTGCTGATTGTAAATTTGTTTAGGGGTTCCAAAAAGGAGTCAGCACCAGGGCCCAGAGGACATCTACCTGGATGACCTGAATGTGCTGGAGCCTGCTGTTGCTGCTCGCTACTTTCCTAAGAGGTAGAAAGAGAATCGCTCATCTGACCTATATTGCTTTTAAGATTAGATTAAGGCACTTGGAAAGCAGCTCATAACAAGTTTATCAGGTGTCAGGTGACCTTGATATGTATTCGCAGTGATTCAGATGGTGGCTCCAAGCACTGGATGGATTCTGGGATGCACTCAGGCTCTCAGTCCCCGCAGTCTGTGGGCAGTGCTGCGGCCGACAGTGGCACTGAGTGCCTGTCTGACTCTGCCAGTGATCTCCCTGACGTCACTCTGTCTCTATGTGGAGGACTCAGTGAGAATGGAGAGATTTCCAAAGGTATCTGAATCTTTCTGGTGTGTGTTCCTTTTATCATGGTGTGAAAATCAAAATACATTTATGGATTTATGATTTTATTTCAAGAGATTTACAAATGGGAATAATACAAGTGATTTTAAAGTTCTCTTTCTGCTTGTTTCTAGAAAAATTTATGGAGCATATCATCACATATCATGAATTTGCAGAAAATCCAGCTATCATAGACAATCCGAATTTAGTTGTTAAAATAGGAAACAGGTGGGTTTGAATTGAAATATAACAGGTATATTCTGAATATAGTTGTTTAAAGTTGACAAAATGCTCACATAAAATTATATAATAAATGACTTTTCCTTTTTGTTATTTTAGGTATTACAATTGGACATTGGCTGCCCCTTTGATCCTAAGTTTGCAAGCATTTCAGAAGAATTTACCCAAGGTATTTTGTTCTACCTAATAGGATATTTTCATTTGCTGTGTTTAAGTACTTTAAAGTTTGTTTTGCAGTGCTGTGGTGTACTCTAGTAGGTCAAATAGCTTATGTCAATGTTCTGTTTAGGCTACAGAGGAAGCTTGGGTGAAAGAGAGGATGCCAAAGAAATCAGGCCGCTGGTGGTTCTGGAGAAAGAGAGCGGATAGCACTATTAAACAGGTAAGACCAGAGCGGTGTAACATTCAGATTTTTACAATACTCTGTAAAGACAAACTTTTCTGTTTAAACATAAAGGTCTTTAACGAGCTGTAATTAGGGAGTAGGAACAAAACCTTTAAGCGGTTATTGGTCTTTTAATCCCACTGCATTCCAGTACTTGTCTTTAGACTTCAGCAAGCATCAACATTCACGTAATTGCCTGAACAAAAGGACGAGGCAAGTCTTTGTTTTAAAGAAGATGAAACATGCTGCCTCTGAAGTTAGTTCTTCTCTCTAGAGCTTCTGCCGTCATTCAGACACCATACATCAGGCTCCTTCGCTGCCCTCATCTGGCGTGTCTGTAATTAGCACCACTCTGCGGTGTGGAATTTTACAGCCTAGAAATAGGCCAGGCAGCTCATCAGACTTTTCAGTAATAGCCTGACAGCATGTGCGGATGACAGGATCATGTAGCCAGTCACAACAACAAAATTAAATGATGACATGTTTACACAAATTTGTTTTTGCAATTTATAGATACGTGTGATCCGATGTACTAATGTTCTTTTGTTTTGTTATACAGTCAGAAAGCACTGGAAAGCTGGAGATAAAGCAGTCCCAAATGGAGGAAGGCAGCTCCTCTTTGTCAATGGAAAGTCATGCCCGCAAGTGAGTCAAGCCCTGACAGATGCAGCATCATTTCCTGCCTGTCACCTTTGGAAGTTGTGGAGATTTATATTAAGACTGGTTGTTATTCTTGAATGAAACTAATAAAATGCAACCAACCCCCGGTTTCATAGACAAGGCTTAAGCTAGTCCCAGACTAAAATGCATGTTTGAGCTGTCTCAACTGAAAATATCTTGCTCTGACATGTCTTAAAATATGTCAGTGTCATTGTTCTGTGTCCAGATGCACACCTTAATGTTTTCTTCTAAGGCATTTTTATAAAAGGCCTAGTCCTGGCTTAAGCTAAGCCCCGTTTGTGAAACCGGGCCTATATGTTATATATGGGAGTGTAAAACTAGCTCTGTCATCTGGCTTAGTTGTAAAAAATGAGTAAAAGATAAAAGTATCAGTTTTACCTTTGACCCTTCCTCTGATCGCTGACTACAGTCCCCCCCCGTTCATGCAGAAGAAGTGAATCAGGACGATCCAGCCTACTTTCTGTTTTGTCTCATTCTCTGTGGTGCTGTTGTAGTCTAAATTAGGAATCTGGATGTGGTTGCAAATTTAGTTCACTGATTCCCTGTTTGCTCTGAGCACAGAGTGGACACCAGGGACTCGTCCAGCGATGAGGAGGGGAAGGAGGTGAGCGCTGCCGCATCATCAATGGAGCGCAAGGTCCAGTCTGAGCCCCACGGCCACACATCTACTCACGCCTACCGCAAGTCCCTGCGCCTTTCCTCTGACCAGATTGTGAGTCTAAGCTTTTGTTAGGAGACAGAAATATTTAGTTCTGTAAACATACTCCATGCTAAACCACACAGCGATTATTATTTACATAAGCAGCTCCAACACTTGCTCTTGTGGTTTTAACTGAAAGATTCAGAGCTCTGTTGCCTGTAGTGCAACAGCTCTGTGAAAGGCAGTTGTTTAAAGCTGTCCCTCAAGCTTCCTCCAGGAAATTATGTAAAAGCTCTGTGACTCATTCTGAAAGGGTAGTGTCTTGCAATTGATTAGCACTAGACTGCCCCCTATTGCGCAACAGAAAATCTTCCATTTAAGAAAGTTTGTCTTTTAATAAATTCATGACTTTATAAATTAATGAAGATGATGGTGTAGATGAACTGATTGCATTGCATAAATTAAGATTTTAATCTCATTAATCATTTAATTATCAATGCTCAGGTTTCAGCAGTTCATTCATTCAGTTTGCAGCATTCAGCAGTCAAGTGTGTAGTGCAAAGGATTCCAGATCAATTAGTCAATTAATATTAGTTAACTATACAGATATTAACCCTTTTTACACAGTAATCCTGGTGAATTAATGTAAAATTAACAGAATTGCTTTTCTGGAGGACACACAAAGGCGCAAGAACAGCGTTGTCTTTTTACCAGTAAGATACTGTTCACACATCAAAACCATGTCAATCAAGTAATATTACCTTTAAAAGCTGCACCATTTTCTTCATCCACTTTGATCCATCTGTCCAATCTTTTTTTTTTTTTTTAACTTCTGAGTTACAGCCATGAGGGGATCGTCACACATTATGTGTTTTTGCTTTTAAAGACATTAGACACATAATAGTTACTATAGTACTACAGACAGTATTAACTGCAGAGCTGTGGTGCTGATGAATAGAAAAGAAGGCAGGGTCTCAGGCATGCAATGGTCAGGCATCTGTCTTGGCTAGCGCATGTTTACATAGAAAAACTATTAAAAGCAGCGGCAGCTCCGACAGTGCTTCATGATTGGCCATGGTTAGCTTCTTGCTAGCGGTAGCCTGTTACATTACAGTACATAAGATTTCACTTACCACATAAACAGAGTAAGGAGAGATGACTGAGGATGATGGCGAATGATTTACAGATCCTGAGCACCACTGACAAGCATCTGATCTTGTAAAATGTGTGGTAAGTACTGCCGTGCATTTGAAAGCAGTTTCAATGCTCAGCATGTTAATAATGGCTCCCTGATGCCCGCATTTTATTTACAGTATAAATACCCAACGATATAACTCCGCGAGAAAGTATTGAAATATATATTTTCCCTGTGTTTCCTTCCTGTGAGCTACTGAAATGAGCAGCACTGTGAAACAGACAATCAGAGCAAAGCTCAACATTATTATTCATGACCCTTCCAAATAAGATAATAACAGACCATTTCATTCTAGGGAGAAATCCTAGGGTTGTAAATGGACATGTAAAACAGTTTCTGGATAATTTTTGCCCTTACCTTCTATGTAGATATCAGAGAACAATTTAAAATATTGAATCAATGCATTCTATGGCACCTTTAATGTTATGTAGTGGTCAAGAGAATCATTGATAATGTGGTATTGACTTGCAGGCTAGTCTGAAACTAAAGGAAGGACCCAATGATGTAACCTTCAGTATCACAACGCAGTACCAGGGCACGTGCCGCTGTGAAGGCACCATCTACCTTTGGAACTGGGACGACAAAGTCATCATCTCAGACATCGATGGAACCATCACCAAGTATGTATTTCTCTGACACACGGCACATGTTTCCTTTAATGAAAGTCATGTGCTGGGTTGTTTTTGTGCAAAATCCACCTTTGTTCTTCTTTTTCATATTTTACTGTAGTCATGAAAGGGGAAAAAGGCTTAGGTGTGCATAAACATTTCCATTAGTTACTGCAGAAGGACTCACTCACTGCCAGGTTTTTTACTGCCAAAACAGAAAGAGGTTTATAGATCAAGACAGAGTCTGCTTCATCAAAACAAGCATTCTGAGTATGTGGCAAATAATGAACCACTAATAATGATCTTGCATTGCAGCCCTCTCCACTAACACTTTCAGTGACGAAGACAATGCACCATTTAATGGACAATGTCTCCCTGAGTTTTACTGGCTGTTTGATGGAGTTCACAGCTCTAATATTAGTGCGATACCGTTCCACCGTCTTTGGTTTTTAATTACTGCAAAGCCGGCTGTAATATCAACGCGTCTATGCAAACGAATGCTCTCCGCCTCCAGACTCGTGCCCTCAGTGGCTGGTGGGTGGCAAACATCAAACGGGCAGATTGACTGCCGCTTATTATTTGTCTGACCCGCTTGCCTGACACATCTCACTGAGGCTGTGAAGCAGGGCGGCTGACTGTGGGGTGCGCCTAGACCAAGGTTGGACTAGGAGGAGGATGTCACCATAATGAGCCAATTTAAATCTTGCTCTCTCATAATGCCACTCAGAAAGAGCCGGAGATAAAACGCTAAAGCGGGGAGAGGATCCTCATTAGTAGACGACACAGAGTTTTGCCCAAGCTGAGGAAAAAATCTCTCTCCTTCACAAGTCTATTAGTTCTAAGAATAAAAAGAATGTCAGAAGCTATATTTAGGAACCCAGTTGAATGAGACTTGGACTTCCTTCCAAGTAGAACAAATATGCACTAGAGGATTTTGCGCCTTTCGTTTTTCTAGTACGTGCCATGCTCACCCGTATGTTTATGTGCTTTCAGATCAGATGTGTTCGGGCAGATTTTGCCTCAGTTTGGGAAGGACTGGACGCATCAGGGCATTGCTAAACTCTACCACTCCGTGGCTGAGTGAGTTTGCATTCTTAATCTTCAACCTCCTTGAAGACACATTTTCTTCACTAAAAGGACACAAGCAGGCTTTAAACGATGTTTTGATAAAAGGGCATTTGATTTATTTTTTTTCCCCCCAGAAATGGATATAAATTCCTGTACTGCTCAGCAAGGGCAATTGGCATGGCAGACATGACGCGAGGATATCTGCAATGGGTAAATGACGGAGGCATTATCCTGCCCCGTGGACCACTCATGCTCTCTCCCAGTAGCCTCTTCTCTGCATTTCACAGGTATTATAAAAATGTCTTTGTTTTTAAGAGGTAGTTCACCCAAAAAATAATTCTGTCACCATTATTCACCCTTATGTCATTTCAAACCTGTACTTCTTTCTTCTGTATAATACAAAAGAAGATATTTTGAGAAATGTATATATTTTTGTCCATACAATAGAAGTCAGTGGTATCCAAAACTGTTTGGTTACAAACATTCTTCAAAATATCTTCATTAGTGTTCTGCAGAAGTAAGTCAGTCATACAAATTTGGACATGAAGGTGAGTAAATGATGACAGAATTACTATCCCTTTAATAAGTTGAATTAATGAATAAATCCCATTAAAGCAGGATACATATACTTACTGATATTTCACTCACTCAAAATGTTTTCTTTGTCTAAAAGGGAGGTGATTGAGAAGAAGCCAGAAATCTTCAAAATCGAATGCCTTACTGACATTAAGAACCTTTTCCTGCCCAACAAACATCCCTTTTATGCCGCATTTGGAAACCGAACAAATGTGAGTTGGAATGCAGTTAACTTATTATTTATTTATTTATTTATTTTTTAAACGCACACTGACCTCAGCAGCAGAGTCAAAGTTCAGCACGAAGATTCATGTTTGAGGCTTAGAACTTAGAAGCGCTGTCCCCTCAGGCTACACGCACAGTCACGGACTGCATGACCAGCTGCCAACGAACCAGCCTGCTGATCGCTTCCAGCTGAATAAATTATATTGTTTGGGTGGAGTAAAACACTGAATGTTTATACAGGCACAAATGCATCCATTTCATCATAAAACCGTTGCTAATGTCAAGAACTAACATAGAATAATGTTTTTGTTTGTGGACTGGGTGGAAAAAACAGCAGAGGTTGTCCTAAGTTGATGCTTGAAGCCTGATCTTCTGACTGTTTCTTCTAGGACGTCTTTGCCTACAAGGAGGTTGGAGTGCCACTCTGCAGAATCTTTACGGTTAATCCCAAAGGAGAACTCATACAGGAGCAAACCAAGGGCAACAAGTCCTCGTAAGTGGGCACATTGATCCGCAGCATTACATAAAAGTATCTCTGAAGTCAACTTCAGCTGTCAAAGATTATGCTGATTCAAAGGTGGAGAGCTGATTGTTGAACTTTGTTCAAGGTCTTCTTGAGAGTTGAAGGACACCTTTGTATGTTTTCGATTAGCTGTCTCACGCTCTTTCTCTGTTTGTGTGTAGGTACAGTAGATTGAGTGAGCTGGTGGATCACGTCTTTCCCTTGCTGAGTAAAGAACAAAGTTCAGCTTTCAGTTTCCCAGAGTTCAGCACATTCTGTTTCTGGCGTCAACCTATCCCTGAGATCTGTGCGGAGGACCTGCTTTTATAGACCATCCCAGAGGGGCCATCTATTACACGTTCACAGTCATCTCTGCCATCAGAAGCACTTAGCCGGTACCCTTCCACATCTCACATCTCTGCTTAAAGACAAATAAAGAGGCCGTCCTATCCCACCTAGGAAATACAAACTGCACAACAGCACCTCAAAGCTGAACCAGTCTGAGAGAAAACACCAAAACGCACCCCAGCGTCACATTAATGGGATGTAGGTAGAACTTCCACAAACTGAAACACCTGGTGCTGCTCTGTAACAATATTTCTAATCTATATCATTTTGATTAGCTGCTATGAGTTAGGCTGCTTCAGCTCTGAAGGAATTTATGGCTATTGGGCTAATGTTTACAGTATTAGTTAGACGACCAATGGCCTCTTGGTCAGCAGAATGAATGCACAGCTGTTTGTTTGGGTATGTGTAAGGTTAAAGGTGGCATACAGGTATGCTTATGATCGAAGTAATTAACAAAGATATTCCTTACAACCGCTAATTTACATTTTTAGAGCATAGATTATTTATATACAAAGGCATTAGTTAGAATTAACTAATTAACATGCACTGCCTCAAAGATGTGGTGACGGTATGACAGTTTGAATATGCATTGCCAGATGGTGCGAAATGAGCTGAATCTCGTAGATACTGGAAAGTATGCACAGAATGAGCCGTGCCACGTGAGGACACAGCTCATCATTTACATTTCAGCAGATTTAGCGTGCACGGCCTCATACAGTCGACTGGATTCGTATGAAAAGTACACCAAGGAGTTCATCATAATTGGGCTTTCTTTTTATTTCCCAATTGTTGACATTTTCATCATCTGATTGCTGCAGAATGCCTTACCGATCGCACTTTTTCAGCTGCAGCCAAGAAAGGAAAAATATCAGCTGGTCTTGCACTTAACTCACGACAGAAATGCAATAACGTTCAAAGCTTTTCAGCAGCCATTTGTGCACAATGCGAAGATTTAAGCGCTTTTAGACCCTTTATGTAAACCTTGGCAAGAGATCTGTATTAAGTTAAGAAGAGTGTAGTATATATTGGCTTTCAAAATGAAGGCATGTTATACCTTTAAGTAGGCTGCGGCCTGTGAGAGAGTATCAAATGGTCTTTAACGTTTTGTTAGGCCTTTGCATGCTTAGTTTGAAATATAAATATGACCATTTATGTTTTACACAGGCATTGATGCTTTCTGTTGGGTTAGACAGTTTGAAGGGTCTTGACTTTGTAGGTTTTCACTATTAGTGGATGATTTTGAGCAGCAGGAAGCTGATTTTTTTTTTATTATTAGAAAATATTGAAGCCAATGTGCAAGTGAAGGATGAGAACGACTCTACTGAAGTCGTCACTATGGTCTTGACCCCTATCTTTGGGCTTTGTTCAAGTTGCTTTCGAATCTCGTAAGGGTAAGTTTAAGAGCACTGTGTGCTGGATGTTAAAATAGATGTACAGAATTAGAGCACAAATCATTTCTTTGAGTCAAATCATTGTTTAGGGAAAAATTGGGGCATTTCATGGTTCAGCTGACTGTTGTGATTTAATATATATGTGTGTTGCGCCTTGTGTCTGCAGTTATGATGTTTGGAAGTGAAATCTGTTAATTGTTAACAAAGGAATCCCATTCTTTCTATGAAAGTAATACCTCTTGTGTGGGATGAACACACTCATCTTGTATGAAACTAACATTAATAGTAAAAAAGACAGAAAAAAATGAAACTCTTTCTTTTGTTGTAAGTGCTGAATGTGTTTTGTCATTCCTCTTGATCTTTGATGCCTTTTGTTTTACTTGCTTTTATTTGTAGTGGGTTGGTGTATTTCTCGGTTTTGCTTTATAGGATTGCGTTTGACCAGCATAAATACCTTTAAATGGATAATTGTACTATAGATAAAAAAAAAAAAAAAACTGGTTTGGACAATGTTTATGAATCTATTAAAGATGTATTTAATACAGCTGTGTGGACTGTGTTTATGTCACAATGAATGTAAATGTAATTGCTTTAATCTTCAGGGTGTTTAATATGCGTTACAAAAACAGTTTGTGGGGAAAATTTGTTTTATTGTTTTACTCATTTTAAATGTATTATTTAAATGTGTAATAATGTAGGCTTACTGCAAAAGACGACAGATCATTTTTTAATTTACAAGCCCAAATGTGTATTTTACAGTATCTATTTTTTTTTTTATTGTCTCACCCAAAGTGCATTTAAAACAAACTACGCTAAATCAATTTTATACTGGAGATGTGCATATTTTGATCATCATTTGGGAGAAAAACAAAAACAAAAAAACAATAAAAAATAATGTGCACAAGCCCTTACATCAAGGTAGTTCATTTATTAATTTTTTTTTATAGATAAAAATATTGTCTGTAAGAGAAGTGATAGTCAAACTGAACTGATTAAAAAATATGCATTTGTTAATTTAATGTTGCAAAAAATATATAAACCTTTTATATTTTATAGATATTTTAAGATCACAATTTTAAAAGAAACTATATAGATTGTTGCACATATACTACTAAAATCTAATGGTATGCTCTTTTTCTTCGTGATTGTGCGAGTGCATTCGTGATTGATATTTTACCACCTCAAACACATTCCACCTTTAAAAATCTAAATAACTTTCGTCTGATAAATAACCAAAGCCAAACTATTGTCTCAAGGTATGGTCACATTTACCATTGTTCTGCAAATTTCCGCAAACCAACTCCAGTGATTTCAATTTTAAAGTTTTTCCCATAAAGATTTTGCAATGGATTCAAGCTGGTCATGCCAACATGCCTCTATTTTTGCAGAAATGTTGCTAATGTGACCACACCTTTCCAAACGAGGCAGCATTGTGAATAGTTAGAATTGCGTTAAAAGTCACGTTAGCACCCCTCTCAGTGACGGGGTTATCTCTTGGCTTGAGGCGAGTAGAGGAATATAGCGCTGAAGGTGGAGAGGATCTCTCTGGATTCAGAGATCGCCAGCTTCCCGGCAGTACGCACCAAGGCCACGGTGTCACCTCGCCGGAGTGGGAGGATGAGGCTGAAGGATGCAGACCCCCCACACATGCACTGATCCCGGGCCAGCCGTGGGTGGCCACTCCAGTAACCCGCTGTGTCCAACTTCTGCACACTGCGATTGGACACTGAGAGCACGGCTTCTGTGTGCTCACCCCGCGGAGCTGTTAGAACGGCGCTCACCAGATAACGGCCGTCAGCGGGCACCGTGAAGATCCCTACAGAGAGGGAGGAGCAACATCAGTGGCCAAATAGGATATAGGGTATACACTGAAAACCCATATGGGAACCTCAGTTATTAAATCTGTTTCTTGAAGTAAAACAGCTAATCTAAACATGTTTATCTCACAAACGGGGTTTATTAAATAGTTTCAGTTTACCTGTTTGAGGGTTATAGTGTCCTCCATCATTGACAAGCACCCTATCAAAGCGAATGATACCGAAGTCCCCTGAGAACATCTGCCTTGTGAGGCCAGCCGAGAAAGAAAATGGATCTGTCAAGGAGTTCTGCTGCGATGCTATTGTGAAGAAGAGACGTGTATCAACATCACATGCTTGAATAGTATGTTTTGATCATTACACACAGAGTCCAAAATTAACTTTGCCACACCTGCCAGTGGTGAGTGAATTGAGAAACTTTACTTGGCAGTAAATATCTTTATTGGCCATGAAACTGTAATTTGCAGTATTTTTATTAAAAGATTTTTTCCAAACAGCACAACAAAGCAGCATCATTTTCCTAAGTAGTATTTTTTTATCTTAATATTAAGTGTTATTTTAGCATTATTTATATAGAACCATTTATTTATATTTTAAATTACCTTTTATATTGTCATTTTAATTTTAGTTAGGGTTAGGCAATATTTTTCTAAATATGTAGCTTTATTTTATTATACAGTTTATTTCAGTTAGTTGGTGTAAGTAATGGAAGTTCTGTATGTTTTTCATATAATATATTTCTATTACATTGCTTATATTGATGTATATTGCTACAGTTTTGCCTTTGACATGTTTCTATTACTTACCTAACTGACAGATTCATTGTTTTAAGCAGAAATCAGATACAAGAAATTAAAGTTTAATTTTAATGATTAAAACAGACAAAAATTCTGGTTAAGAAAAGGATTTTTGGCAGTGATCAGCATGATGTCTCTAACAGCACCTTTCTCAAGAACATGACGACAATGTGATTATTTTTTCTTATACTTTCATTTTGTAGTCTCTACATCGATGCTCTGTAAAAAAAAATAGGCATCCTTAATGAAATTTCCATTGAGGTAAAGACAGAAGACACCCACGCTGAGACAGAAGTTTTCTTGACGGTATGTCTTTTATATGATTCATGCTCATCACTTTCATCAGTGAAGGTTAGGCTATCATTCTTACAGTTCCAGTGTTATGTTTCCCATGTGTTATGTTACAGTTCCTAATAAAGTTAGGAGACACTGTCAAGGAACTTTCCAAAGCCCATTTTTACGTCCAATTTGCACTTGGCAAGTGTTAATTTTGGACTCACAAGTGACAAAATTGTGAACAGTTGGAATATATATATTTTTTAATTTGTAGCCTCTGAATTGTACAATATAATTACTGTACATTATAACTTGTTACCTGGAGTTGCAATGGGTCTTTGATATGCAGGATTCCATGGGACATGGGCAGCTGTAACGAGAATTAATAGTCATAATTCTGTAAATTATATGTTATAATGCAAACACTAAAAATAAACAAAAAAAAAACCTTCTGGCTGAGACTGTTTGGTATTATATGAGACCGGATTGACAGGAAGATAACCTATGGAAAAGAAAAAAAACAATCAAACACTTTTTTTTGACACTTTAAGCATGAGCTTCCAAAAAATTATATTATTAATTCTACTTCATACCTGGAGCACCTGCAAATCCTTTCAAAGGTGTTTTTGAGTCCTCTGAGCTTTGATCCCGTCTGACCGTGACCCTGCGCACATACCCAGGTGGGCCGGCTTGCCCTGTGACCACCACTGGCTGTTGGGGTGGTACGGGGTAGATGGGATGCCTGGGGCTGCCTGGTGGCAGAGGGAAGTGGGGCTTGTGTGGGACGTGTGGCTGGCGCACATGAGGGCGGCTGGTGGGGGCTGGCACTGTTCTGTGTGGTATGATCAAAGGTATATGGATGTGAGGAACGTAAGGTCTCAAGGGTTGTGTAGGAGCTCGAGTGTCAGGGCCAGACACGGGTCTCTCGTGCCGAACAGGTAGTCCTGCGAAAAAGAAAGGGATTTAGGATGAAAAAACCCAAAAGGACAAAAAATATACTATTCAAAAACACAGTGTTCCAAAGTTTAGGCTTGGTAACATTTTTTTCATGTTTCTAAAGGAAGTCTCTTATGCTCACAAAGTCTGCATTTATTTGACCAAATAGTTGACACGTGTTTTTTAAAAGGTTTTTCATTTTCTTTATGGTGGATTTTCTTACACACTGATAAATTGACAGATACTAGCATACAGCACATATTTTTGGTTTAATTATGGTTTGATCAAAATATTGTTTACATGAGGTAAAGTTCGTAATTTGCAGGTAAAGATAGTAAATGTTGAAAACAATGTGCTGCTTAAATCTTTTGTGGAAACCATTTTTTATATATATTTTATGAATATAAAGTTTAAAAGAACAGCATTTATTTACAATACAAATCTTTTGTAAAATTATAAATGTCTTGACTGTCAGTTTTGATCAATTTAATACAACCTTGCTTTATTAATAATTTCTTTAAAATTTAAAAAAAATAAAATAAACAAATCTTGCTGACCCTACATATTTTAGTGATAGTGTAAGAATGTCCACAATAAAGAAAACAAAAAACCTTTTAAAAATATCTAAAACACGTGTCAAGTTCTTAGAAATGTGTTGCTTCATATTCTTATTGGTTTCAAATGGATTTGCAAAACTTTTCAAGAAACGTTTCAATTTAATGACTCATTTGGTAGCACAAAATAACACTCTTACACTAGAAAATACATACTTTTATTTCTAAAAAGTAATAATAATGTTTTACAGTTTTTGTTTTTTAATTATTAAAGGTAAGTGTGTGTTTATTTTCATTTTTTTAATAAGTTTTTTTTTTTTTTTCATTAGGGCAAATGTGTGAAACTGACATTATTTTATACCCATCCAAAAATATCAAAATAAATTCTCATTGAGTAATTTCAAACATGCTCATCATAAGAGGTGTAATTTCAATATGAGAATATTTTTTAATGTGTTTTCGAATAAATTAATAGATGAAAGGTATAATTACTCCCCCCCCCCCCCCAAAAAAAATCTGTTCATTTACTCAGTCATTTTATTCGGAAACCATATGACTTTCTTTTATAAAAGCATATATATTGAAAAATGCTGGTAAACAGTTTTGAACTTCCATAGAATAAAGAAAGAGCAAAAATCTAAGGTTATAGGAATGTCAGCTTGCCAGCCCCCTTATTTTAAAACATCTATAAAGCATTTTAATGGCATTTAACCCATTCCGCAAACCTGTGTAAAAGCTGTTAACCTCTGATTTCAGCTAAACTTTGCCAAAGTAATCGTGCCAGTGCTTCTAAATAAAACACCACAGAGAGCTTTAATGTTCAATTCAAGTGTTTTTGAACTTCACAGTGCACCTTATTTACAAAGCCTTTCGGTCTTTACATGTGGCTGTCAGCTCAGAGTCTAATGAGGGAGAAAATCTTTTTTTCAGCTCACACTTGCAGCCCTAAACATCTCGCACATCTCACACTCTTTTCCAAAACCTTTTTAGTCCCTTTTTGCTGTCAGTAGGTTACAAGCTTTTCTACAGCGATGCGAGAAAACAACTTTCCTGTCCTACCAGATGCTGCTGTCTAAATTGAGAAGTGTAATGCGTCATTCCTGACATTAGGGTCTATTTGGACTTTGAATTTGATTGGCTGTTGAAGGAAGTGATTCAAAAGAGGGGCGGAGCTTGAGTCCCATGGGTTCATTTCTAAGATAATCAACTCATACTGGCAAAATGGACATGGCTAAAATAATGCGTCAGTACCGTTTGTCTGTTCAAATATCCGATTTCACACAAACATATTCCCTCCCACATACATTACATCTCCCAAGGGATAATAGGCATCTATCTTTGTGTTTCCCACAAGTCTGTTTGGCATTCTGAGCAAATAACAGACTCATCACACACATAATGCCTAACGGCAGCAACACAAACACATGTTTCAGAGTAAATCACGGACATGCTGATTTGAAATACTGGATGTAGAGACTCAGAACTGTGGGTTTAATGAGTCAGAAACACTCAACTGAAATTAGGGATTCACTACTCTGTGATGTGGAGAGACATATTTTAAAACATATTTAGCTGATGAACGGAAGACTGGTTCTCCTGAATGGTCTTTTTGTTGACAGTTTTAGGATTGGAAGGCAAAAAGCTCCATGGGGTGTGGTGATTTTGTGCATGGAAACATGAACACAAACACACACCAAGTGAAACAACTAAAGTTGGACCCTGCTGTAATGACAAGGCCTGATCCAATCTGAAAACTTCCACATGGGTTCCTGGACCCAGAGAGAGAAACTCTGACCTGAAATCAGCTGGGAATACCTTCAACCCTGTTGAAAGAAATCAGCATATGCTGGTTAGGTTTGTTTTGAAGCATGTCAGCTGGATTAAGCTGGTCCTGAGCTGGTTAAAAGCTGGTTATGAGCTGGTTTAAGCTGGTCACGTGCTGGTCCTAAGCAACTAGCTCCTGCTCAGTTTAAACCAGCTCAAACCAGCTGCCATGCTTCAAAACATACCTAACCAGCATATGGTTTTTTCAACAGGAAAGTCTGGCACTTAAAAGTCTGTTTATCTTCACACAATGTTACATAATATAAAACAAGAGTAGAAACGCATTTGGTGAGAGCAGGAAAGAGCTTCCTTGACATCCTCTGACCCAGAGATATCAATCAGCAGGAAGAGAGAGAAAAGAGAGAGGACACGGCTGATAAGAGTGTGGAGAGGAAAGGGACACTATTCAAAGTTCACATCCATTTTTGGGGGTATCAGTAGAATGCTAAACAACAACGTCATTGTCTTGCAAATGCAAATGTTGGAAATGGATCAAGATGAATTCAAGAACTGAAATTAAGTCATTGTCTCCAAAGCAAACACTTCTGATTCGCGGCCAGAATAATGGTTTGAGAGTGTTTTCTATGCGGCCCTCAAATATTCCCAGGCTTAATTGATGCCTTGAACAATGTAAAAAAACAAATGAAAAATCAATGAAGAGCCATTAGAGTAAATTACTAGAGAAACCGAGCTTGGTCGCTTTGTCACGGAGTCGCAGCTGGATGGGCCGTTCTAGAATTGTGCAATATGCCTCTGCCATGATCAGCGGCCAAAGAGTTTGAGTAATGCTGAAGCTATTCAGGGATAAGGTCTATTGTGTTTCTGACTTGAAAGTTTTAACTGTATCATGTCCCACAAGTAGGGATAGGAATCAAGAACAAATCTATGGATTCCTTTTAACGATTCCAGTTCCTTAATTGTTCCATTATAGATTATTTTAGTACTTGAATGCAGTCCAATAATTGTCCTTAATGTTTTACAATACATTAAACCACAACACTAAACAAACTAAATCTGAGGTAACTTATTAGTTTTTAAAACTCATTATGTACATCTTTAATTACACATTGTCATATCGACAACCAGACAGTAACTGGTGATTTAAGTCTCATAATTCAGCTGTATGTGTCTGATTCACTAAAAAGATCCGGCTTATAAGAGTCTTTAGTTTGACAGTCTACACTGGTTGCAATGTGTGTCTTTGATTCACTAAAAAGAATCATAAGATTCATTCCTTCGGGAGTCGGATTACAAAGGTTGTGCTGCATACTTTTGATTCACTAATAATGAACTGGCTCATAAGGATCATTCGTTCAGGAATCAGACTATGCAGGTTGAGCTGTATGCTTTTGATTCACTAAAAAGAACCGAGTGAAAAGAGTGATTCGTAGGGAGTAGGACAACACATTGCGCTGTATGCTTTTGATTCACTAAAAAGAAATATACACTGGCTTATTTCACACTGGACGTAGGCCTATATTGTAACGTTGTTACAGCGCTGCTGAATAATTAGTGCTGGAAGTTTTTTTATTCATTATTTGAGGTTAAATGACACATTTATTGTGCATTGTCACTGCATAAATGTGACTTACATTTAAATGTATATATATAGATCTTTAGCAATGGCCGCTTTGGCACAGTTACTGTTTAGCCCCAGTTCTTGGGAAAACAGCTTTTGTTTCTGCAAGAGACGGACCTCCACCCTTATCAGGAATGATGACATCACCCTTTAACGGGAGTTTAAGAGAATGTGCATTCTCTAGTGACATCACAGTCGTCTCATAGCTGAACATCTGCAGAGGGGTGTGGGAATCCATCACCTCCTGAGGCCCTCAAGTTGACTTTGGAGCTTAATGAGTACCAGACCTGCCTGCAACTGAACTCGCTCGCCAGTTCTAAATGTTATAGACGAAGAAAGCTGGGCATTACAAAAAGATAGACCACACAACTCCTCCACTCATAAAACCACTGAACACTAAAGACAGTATATGTACCGAGATATTTTTTTAGACATAGGTTCAAATGTACTGCTAAGTACACTTACACATTTTAGCATTAAGTTAATGAATAGGAAATCACTCATGCTATCAAGAGACATGTAATGTTGTTAACAAAATAAAAAAAGATTCTTGATTATGTTGCTTATGGATTTGTGAACATAAAAAGCAAAGGGATCCATTCCAAAGTGCCCAACTGTTGTTTTGACATATTACTGGCACATACAAAAGGCACAGGAAACCTTTTCTGGCCCCCTGCCTTTCAACGGCTTGGGGGCATACAGGTTATTGTATTATTGGTTCAGTATGGCGAAAGGATACACTGCAAAACATAGCATACAACAAACCCCAAACTGTTAGGTTACTAAAAATACCATTTGGTAGCAAATCCCAAAAAATGTAAACAAAATAAAAATGGGTGGTTACAAATTGGAAGGCAAATACAAAGACTGACTTTCAGGTACTTCAATTTCCATTTTCCAACACTAACTGGCTAAAAACATAAAAACAGGTTTCTGTGGCTCCCTCATTTTCTCTCATTTAATTAACATCTGAAAGCTTACCTTGGTTTCTACTTGCATGGTCCTTATGGATCTGCTTAGCCATTCCTGCTAGCTGACTCTGAAAATTCAGAAGGGAGTTTTGAAGAGCTGAGATCGCTCCTGAATGACTGCCCAGAGTGCTGTTCATCTGTGCCACCTTACTCTCCAGTTCCCCTGAAAGGCCTTGGATATTGTTTCTGTCACCATCAAGGCTTCCACAGATCTTCTCGAGAGCAGTCACCCTGCCGTCCACCGCAGAGACACCCTCAGCTACTCCAGCTGTGTTGAACTTACACACACTCAATTCCGTGGTCACTCGAGCGTTCAGTGCATCCACTTGGTCTTTTAGCTCCTTGATCTGGTTGTGGCTTAGTTTACCAGTTTCTACCCAAAGAGGGGAACTGCTTACCTGCTGGCAACATGAGGAGTTCAATGTGTCAATGTCTTGGCTAAATTTGCTAACTGTGTCTCCCAGTCCCGTTATAGCTCCAGTCAAACCATTAACATTGTCAGTCAAAGCATTAATTCTTTTGCGGGTGTCCTGTATATGTGCATTAATAAACTGTTTTTCAGGTGACATTTTTACAGTATCCTCTAATGCATGAAGCCTTGCTATGTTGCTCACAAAATCAGAACGTAAGACATCCAGATCATTTCTACAAAGTCTTACGTCCTTTACAAGACTATCCAGGCCTTCTGGCTTTTGGGAATCAGTGGGTAGGTTGGTTTTGCAGTCGGTTGAGCATATCTGTCCAATTGCATTAAACTTGTCCTCCAACCCCTTTATAAGGTACCTGTTAGCATTGACTTGAATTTGCAGTGCATCGACAGAATCGCTAGACATCCCTGGGAAGGAGTTGTTGTTCATTTCGATCAACATGGAAGTGAAGTGATCCTGCACAGCATTAAGTTTCTGGTCTAGGAGTTGACGTAGCATAGCTACTTCATCCTTAATTTCCTTGGTAAGTTTTTCATCCACATAGAAGCAATACGTCTCCGCATTCCTCTCAGTGACGTTCATCCTGTCCTCCAGGTCCTCTAATTGCGAACCGAGTACATCATCTATCTTCAGTGAGGACAAATGCTCTAGCTCATTGTCCACTCTGGCATTAAGGATGCGATGGGCCTCTGCCACTCGAATAAGTTCCCTCTTCAAGTCATTGTAGTCACCATCATCTTTTCCAATAGTCGTTTGTTGGTTTGTGCGCACTACACCATCTGACATTGACAAATCCAACCGGAGCTCACGGATCTCCTTTCTAAGCTCAGCTTCCTTGTTGTGCACTAGATCAGCAAGGCTCACACAGCTGCTGTCCTTTCCGTCTTCACATGTTTTTTGAAGAGAATGAATCTTTTCATCACATGCATTTTTCAGTTTGGCCATCTCTTCTTCCATGTTTACAACAAGTTCTTTCTTGAGCTTCTCAAATTTCCCATCAATATAAGTCTGAAGGATGTCTATATCTGGAGCAGCAGCACCCGTGACTGGTAGGCCTTGAGAGGAACTATCCATAAGCATTCGTATCTGCCCGTCATGCCCTGTCACTGTTCCCCGCAGTTCCTCAAGAGCTTCGTCTTTGCTTTTGAGAGCATCTGTCATATCGTTGAATCTGGCCAACAGTGTCTCCATTTCTCTTTCTCCATGGGTGTGGCCTCTCATTGCCTGGTGGCCATCCAGATGCACCACACTCTCCTCCGTGCCTCCTGTTCTTGCACTGTCAGGTGAAGTCCTGTCATTGAGGAGGGTAATGAGCATCTTGCTGGTGTCCTCTTGTAAGTCTGTCCTCAGGTTCTCAGCCATACCTGTCATGGCTGCTTGAAGATCCAGAACTGTCTGTGAAAGGCGCTGCACTTCTTCCTCCAATATGCGGGTTTTGTCAGCTGTTCGTCTGATTTCATATTGTCCCGTTTCTCGTCGTTCTGGCCCTGTGGTAACAAAATACAAATAAAAACGTATTATTATTATTTTTTTAAATGCTCCTCGATGTCTGGAACATATCCTGATGACATACTTTGTGCAGGTCGAGTTTGTCCAGTTTGCTGTGGCTGTGGATACGATTGTGGATATGCTGTCTGTCCATTTGGAGAGCCTTTCAGTTCTCTGCAGTCTGGGCCCTGGTGTCCTGGGCAGCACCTCCATTCTAGCTCAGTCACAGTTTTGTATGCTATCTTGTAAGTCGGCCGAAACCGAGTATGGTATCTGAAAAAAAAAAAACATGATTAAGATGGCCCTTTACATGAACTGAAATATGAAAAACAAAAACAAACAATGAAACAACTTGACTCCACAATCTTGATTTGCTTGCACCATCCTTTATAAGGCTTAGGCCACTTATTGCTATAACTTTGAACTGTGAGTAATGGACCATGAAGCTTTGCCCCTATTATAGGATAAAAGCAAAGGTAAAGGCAAGCATTAACCTGCGCAGACTGAGAGGGATTAATAAGAAGAGTCTTCTGGCCTAGTCTGTTCAGCTTCACTTAATGATGTTGATCTTGTTACTTCTGATGGATAATGCTGCAATTAGAAGTGCAATCATTCTAGTTCTTATGCCACAACAAGTTGAGCCAAACGATTAATATCACAGTTGCTTTAGAACTCTTGGTGAAATGCTTCAAGAACAAAAGTGAGTATTTGGACAAAGCCAAATATGGCAGCATTAAATTCCTCACATGACTTTACAAAAAGAATGAAATCATACAACATTCATCACTGAAGTATAATCTATATTAAACTGGCTGCTCAAAAGCTGTTTTAAAAGCTTTGAGTGTATGCACAGTATATGTTATAATGCCATTATAATGATTTCATCTTGATGCTTAATTTAATGTAGGCCATATATTGAAATTCCTCCCAGTCTCCACATATTCAATTAATCAAACACTAGTCTAACTCAATGGCCTTTTAAAGCAAACAACAGCTTACATAAATTCTTGTGGCAGTTGTGCAGTAAGTTTGTGAAATAGTGTGAGCAACATTTTACATAAAACATCACAATTCTGTCATAACAATCCAGAATAGAACTAAGCAAATATCTTCAATGTTCTTTTAATCTAACTGTTTACTACATTAATAAGCAAAACTGACATACTGTCAGTGACATCTGAAACAAAAAGTTAGCTAGCCAACTAAAGTAAACAGCTTGAGTACATCCTGCACCAAACTCTAGGCACTGCCACAGAATTGGCACAATCTTTAAAAGTTAAAGCACTAAATCAATTTTAAAAAAAAAAAAAAAAAAAAAAAAAAACAGTTCCAGAGTGCTGATATTTAGTATTGAATAGTGATATAGTTTACTATATAACTCTGCTTGAGTTTGAGTCATTCCAGACCAGAGTATGTGAGTGTTGAGGAGGAGCAGAGCACGTGCTTTCTGGGAAAAAAAATCGAAAAAAAAAAAAAACGTGTTCTGGAAAATCCAGTGATTACAGAACGCTATGATCAGGGCGGGTAACCCTCTGTCAATCCGTTCCAATCACACACTGCTCCAGAACACTTTTCAGTGTTTGCGCTGCAATTATTTTAACACATTGGCCAGTGAATATTAACATCTTGTTTATAGATCTTATGTTGTAAAAGCAAAATCACATTAGTATCGTCTATTAACACTCTATGGCCTGTCCCTCTTGAGACAAAACAAAGGCATTGTTATATTTTAAGATCAATCAGTGCAAATGCCTTTCAGTTGAAACAGCTAAGACTTAGGCTACATTTTAGTCTGGGACTAGGGTATGTGTAACTGGTCTAGTAAACGTGAATCATGTATTTGGTGTAGTGTCTTCGAGTCCATAAGGAGCAGGAGAAGTACCGAACATCAGTTCTTCCACACGCCCCTCCCGGTCTCTTGAGTACTTACATCATTTGTGGCTCACAGTCAGGCTGATGCTCGGGACAGCGCGCGGCTTCAGGTTCAACGTGACTTTCCACGCTGCCTTGAACTGCGCAGCTTACGTTCTTTTGGACTATAAAAGCGCACCAGTTTCTGTATAATACACAGATTCAAAATAATAACAGTATTAAGAAAAATAATTCGAGTGGGTATTTTTATTACAGCAAAGCAAAAACCTAACATAAATTGAGCGTTGTTTCCATACTTGGCTATTTTAATCACTGACAGCAAACTCTGAATGTGACTAAATTGAAAAGTGAAAATGATTAAAGTGAAATTAAAGTGAAAATGGTGTTCTTTTCAAATAAAAGCAAATGTTTTACCACCCTGAAAAGAGCCATTGAAATGTTAAACACCGCGGAGGAATGTTCAATAAATCGATTGACCTCTTGTTACTTTAACGATTTACCGCAATCAGAGAACCAAACGAAAGCAACAAAAGCAAATGTCACCCCAGGAGTTTGCTGTGAGTTAAATAATTTGTCTATTTTGAGATACAGAGAACATCATACACGAATTCTACGCGGTAAACATATCACTTCTGGAGAACTTACTTATTTCTGTGCCTGTGAACGGCTCCTGAATATGCGCTGCCCTGAAACAGACTTGACGGATATCCATGAGCGAGAGAAACGCTTATGATAAATAAAACTGATAACTGTACTCCGGGGAAAGGTGGCTGGCAATTCATTGTCTAAAGACAAAGCAGCCAAAAGCCTGCACAGAGTCGGAGTGAAAAGAGTCGAGCAGTATTTCAGTCTCTGGAGGCCAGAGGATAAAGAGCGCGCGTCCAACTTACTGCTAAGTTTGACAAAGTTCGAGGAAGTCCGAAAAACTGAAGGTGGACTCTAGTCTGCAGGGGTTCAATTCGCCGCCTATCCGAAAGAAGGGGGTAGATGGGGGTAGGGGAAGTCATCAAAAAAACAATAGCGCCCCTGCACACCCCACCAAGCTCAACTGAAAACATCTGCCTTTATTTCTGTCACATGAAACTATTACTTGGTGATCACGTAACGTAAAGCTCGTCAAAAACACAGCGAATAAGTGAAGAGAAATGCTTTTCGTTCGATTTGTTTACACAGTTGCAAAAACACTACACACAAATCAACCACGTTACTGTTTGTGCTCATTGGATGATATGCTTTGCATGGGTTGGATATAATAGTGGTTAAGAAAAACATCTTGGCTTCAAAATGCTGATCAGGTCATTTGGAGTAATATAGATAAATGGGCAGATGGATGCATTATTTATGCATAGATAGATAGATAGATAGATAGATAGATAGATAGATAGATAGATAGATAGATAGATAGATAGATAGATAGATAGATAGATAGATAGATAGATAGATAGATAGATAGATGATTGATTTGAAACTCCCCATTGCTGACAGAGATGGATACATTTCTGAGATAAGTGAAACTGTAGGTGGAGAAGACTCACATATACCCACAGAAACACACACACACAGATCATGGCTTTGGGTGGAGGATGAGGTTATGTCTATTTTAATTTCTTTATGACATAAGTACTAAATAACATAATAAATGGAAACTTTCATGACCTCACTGAGAATCGTGAGGTGTGTGCTACCATTTCAAAGTACATGTGTGATCCCACATGATCTAATACAAATAAAGAATCTAGTTGGAAGAACATGTAAACTATTTTCAGAGAGTGAAAATACTACAGTTGACCAGGTGGTAAACTTATTCTGTGAACCTAACTTCAAAGCCTCGAAGAGTTACATAAAGTAGCCGCCTGCCTGGTATTGTCTATGACTGGTTCATCACACTCCTTAAAAATGCACTGTCAAGTCAAGTAGGCTACATAAAGGCAGATGACAAATTTAACCAACATACGTGATTAAATCACAGCAGATGCAATTAATTGGTCTATTCTCCGTGAATGTTAACGAGGTAATTAACACAAAACGGGATTAAACAAAACGAATCAGTTTTTCAACGCGAAGTGGCAATCGGCCTCTCATATTCGTGTTGGTTTTAGCTGTGTCCGTGTGTTCATGCTCCAGCAGAGGGCAGTGCACACCCACGAAACATTCAACACATGAGGCTAACGTCAAAAAACGCTCAGCGTCTCGGCTTTACGAAATTATGCTGTTGCACATCATGTATTGCGTAGCTGAAAACGACTCAAGATGCATGTGATCACAGATCTTCTATAAGACCAGACCTTTTGTGATAAAAATAGCATATTGCATAGGTTAGCTACATGAATTGAACAGCAACATCACCCTGAACAGAAATGGCCACAAACACAACATTATAAAAATAAATTTGACTGTTTATCAATATATATATATATATATATATATAAAAGTTATATAAACGAAAACATTAAAAAATATAAAAGTCATTTAAAAATGAAATATATCCTTTTACATTTGTAAAAATCATATACATGTAAGGAGTGTGCACAGTACGTTTTATTAAAATAGTGAATGGTTTATTTTAGATTATATCATCACATTTTAAATTCTGTAATACATTGTTTTCTCTTTGGTCTAGAACTTTGGGCCCACAGGCAACTAAAATTGCCAGACTCTCTACCTCTCTTTATTCATCTGTACATATTTTGGGGGCAAATAAATTTACTTTCAAAACCACTGGCATTCAGGGAGAAAACCTTACGGAGCTTTTGACAACTTACTGGCTAATGTGTCAGGTGTTTAATTCATGCTGCCATTTCTGGGGGTTTACTCAGAAATGCACCTGACATCTTAATTAGTTTTTGGATAGGCTGCTATGTATAAATCGACTGAAAATATCTCTCGGTAAACTGTGGGTTAAGACATGTCACGCTGATGATGGATTGTAGAAGACTTTCGTGAGTGACCCGTGTTCGCGCATCTGGAACGAAGCACCTTTTTGTGGGCTCACTAAAGCTGCGACTGTCCAATTTGTGTCTGATCAGGTTGTACCGAGGGTGGCAGCATGTGGCGCACCTTTGGCCCGCGTGCCGCTGACAGTATTATGTCACGGTGAAGAAAGTGAGCTGAGTTCGGTGTAATTGGCGGGTGTGTAATCACTGCTCCACATTCACCGCAGCATAATGCCGCTGTCCTGACAGAGAAGGTGAGTCACCGCGCGAGGCTGCTCCTTCCCTGCCAGGACTCGGCGCCACAGATTGGCCCACAGACCGACCGTGCTCGCACACTTCTGCGGCACCAGTCTGTGCCCACACCGTCACCTCGACGTGTTTTTTTGTTCCGCGCCGCTTTGTCTTTAGTCTCTGTTGTTTGTGTGAAAATCCTCCTCTCAGCACTACGCCCCCTCTCAGGCAGGCGGGTGTCAACGGGAGGCGCTGAGACGGAGACTCTCACGCTGTTTATGGCTAGGTAATGGATAGCATCTCGCTCCATGCGAACAAAGGGCAGAAAGCAGCCTCGTGTTCTTTGGGGTTTTGCTCTGTCTTTGTGGAGCGTGAGAGTTTAATCTCGCTGCTTTAATTAGGATAAAATGCAGCGTTTTTAGCACAAAAGCTGCATAGATGTGTTAAGTTGAATCTAATTAGCACTACACTCCAGGTAACCTTTCTAGTCCTACTTGAGGAAGTACTGCCTACTCCTTGAGGAGACTGTTCCAAATGCAATGTGTGTGTAATTTACTTGCCTTTTGTTCACCCACTGCGTTTGAGAACTAACAAGGCAAGAGTTTCTCATTCTCTCCCTCACACGCCCAAACAGACATACAGAGGACTGTAAATTATTGGCTCTAAAATGTTAATATGGCCATAAGCCTTACTCATGAATTCTTGATAAGGGCCATGGCAGTCTTGTCACCTAAAATGTTAATGAGGTGAGATTACATTGGGGCGGGAAGGTCTCTGTCAGCAACTGAACAAATAGCAACGATGAACTGAATTTATAAGACTTTCTGACTAGAACATGACAAGCAAAGGGCACCGGCATCTATTCAGGTTGAGCCAAAATGATGATGAAGAATGGAGATAATGAATTGCACCAAGTGCATTTGCACAAGGATAATGAATCATTTGTGTAATGTAATGTTATTTTTCAGGTCTTTTGCTCCACCTACATGTCTGAAATGGGTCACGACTTACATTTAATTAATCTCCGCCTGTCAAATGTAGTCTGAGCACGTTATCCTACTCTTGAGGTCTACGTCATCAGAATTGATCTAACGTATAAAACTTTAATCTGTTCTTAAATATATTATCTATAGGCCTACCTCTAAAACTTGAGTGTTAGTTGTTGGGGAATGACGTCTAGGGAGCTTTTTTTGTTGATTACTCAAATCATTACATTCCTAATGTTCCAGCTCAGTGAACTCGACAAATCCATCACTGATACAAATCCATTGTTTTAAACCTCCCACACATTTTCACAGCACTCACAGTTGTCACTCCTCCATGTCTTTAGCACTTTCTTATTTGACGACATTCGTTACCTTATATGCATCTTGTTGAATTAAATGGCTTTATCTTCCACGCTTTGATTTCATTTACTATAATTCAACTATATTACTTGCACACCCTGATTTGACCTGTTAGAACATTCCTCATCTTTTCAAATTATTTGACTCAGGTGTCAAAAAATAAATATATAAATGAATTTAAAAAGAAACTTTTTTTTCTGCTGCTTTCAAATGTTGGATAAAGGGATAACCTTGAGCGCCGGCATGACGTGACTTTGCTCTCCTCTTTTGCTGCAATTAAGTGGAAGACTTTGAAAGAAGCTGCAATCCTTCATACTCAAATACCACCCCACCATCTGTCTATTTAATCAAATATCTAAGCAAATGTGTACAGATGAATTGAGCTTTGAATGAGAAGCATGTGCAAGGCCTTGGAGGACTGGGATGCATTCTGGTCAGGCAAGAATAGAGGCGTCAGGTAAGCTCAGGTGCAACATTACACTTTATGGTGAAAGAATATGTACTGAATTGATTTTGGTACCTTAATCGACACCCAGGGAAACCACAATTGTGGGATGATTCTAAGGGGTGCAATAATCTAGTCAGGGGACCCCAAAACCCTAGAGGTGCCACTGATCGTGCCAACCCAATCTCATGAAAAAATGTAACTATGAGTTGCTAACTTCATGGGAATTCTTGTGATTTGATTCGTATTAAGTTTTTGAAAATAAGAAATAAGCATGAGGTCCAAAGTGACGGTGAAGAAAGATGACATGAGGTCTAATGTCTATAAAGGGACAGTTCAGCCAAAAACATGCTGTTTATGTTTTGAAAATGTTTTGAAACATGCCTCAGATTTTTTTTTTTTTTGTCTACACAATGAAAGTTGGACCGTAATGACTTTCATTGTATGGACCTCCTTCAGAATATCATCTGTGTGTTCCACAGAGGAAACTTGTACAAGTTTGGAATGACACGAAGATGAGTAAATGAAGACAGAATTTAATTTTGCGGTGAACCATCCCTTTAAATCTTTGGTGACGTGAATCTAGCTAGCATGAGAACAACACTGTTGTTTATTAGCATCAATATGTCTTGTTGCACAGACTGAACGATATTATAGCATTTATCAAAACACTGATTAAATGGGGAGATAAAAAGAGAACAACATTAGACCAAAATGCTTTTTAAATGGAAGTACAGTATGAATAGAAATTTTTGGTTACACTTTATTTCAATAGTCCACTTTGGACATTCTACTAACTTTAAGTAACTTTGTAAGTACATGTCAATGTCAACTAATTCTCATTAATTTGCAGCTACATGTCTACTAACTATCAGTAGGGTAGGTTTAGGGTTAGTAGAATAAGTTGACATATACTTGCAAAGTTTCTCATACTCAGTATGTTAAATGTTGTGGACCCATCAAAATAAAGTGTTAGAAGATATTAAGCAGACAGTCTACTAATACTCTAATAACTGCTAGTTGACATGTAGTTGCAAAGTTACTTACTGTTAGTAGAATGTCTAAAGTGGACTATCAAAATAAAGTGTTACCAAATTTTTTCATTTATACTAGGTTCTTCTTTAAAATCTGAGTGTTTTATGTTTTCTGTCACTGTGTATTTCAGAAATGAAAATCTTGTGCCACACTAAAAAAAAAGAAACAATCGTAAATGCCAGCACAGTCTGAAAATGAACTTCATCAACACAAAGTTCTTCAATACAGTCTATATATGTTTTAAGTTGTGTATTTTAGAGGTGAAAATATTGTTACCACAGTTAACTGCAATGTGTTCACAAAAGTGACATTCACAGCCAAGGTAATGTCTGAAATGTTTTCTAAGCACTTTGTCTGCCCACATTACTATGTGGTTTCTGACAGTGGAGACAGTTATTAGGAGAGTCAAATCAATAATACATGCTAAAGACCAACTAATGCTCCATGGAGACAGACACCATTTGTTCATCCTGTGGCTAATATCCAATCTAAGACACACCGAATCAAAGAAGTATGATGGGAAAAGCAGTGAAGCCGGCGTTGACAAGCAACAGGTTACAGCCCATGAACAACATGGAGCAGAAACGTGATGTGTTATGGAAATGAGATCGTTCTTTATTTGATTAACGTTCCAAAGAGGAAGGCACGTGCCGGGTGATATTTCCGAGACTTTCATAGAATTTATTTTATCGACTAGCGGCGAACACACAAAAACAACGGAGCCAAAAGAAGTGAGAAGAGGTAGCAAACAAGCTTATTGCAGCCTTCCCTCAGAGAAACGCTTTCATCCTCATATTGCTGTAATGCTTCAAAAATCAATACTGGGCTGCCAAACAGGTCAAAATGCAATAAGTGTGCAATCTGTCCGGGAAATAACATTGGCAGAAGCCAGCGCCACTGTCCCGTGGGACTGCTCCTCTCCCTCGGCCAGTGAGTGCAGGGTTAATGCATTTCCCACATCACTGATCCCAGAGCAGCGCAGTGCTACGTCAGGCCACGCCATCTGAAATGCCAGATCACACGAAAAAAGACAATAGTTTGATTATCTCATTATGTGCTGATCGGTCCAACTGTCTGTTTCCTCTTCTCGGGCCGTTTTCCTGTCTCATTTCCAGGACTGGACATGTCTGTGTCATGTTCTTTTTAGACCATTAGTCCACAATTAGAAGCCATCACACAGCGCGCTGCAGAGGAAGTGAGCATGCAGCGGTGTGTTCTCAGCTGAGTCTATGTCAGCGGGTCAGAGTCAGTCTCACACTTCAAGAGTCACGTAAAAACACAGCAGCAGCGCGTTGTGCAACCTTTATCGTCGAATTTTGTCCGAATTGTTATGTCAAAACCATCCTACGTTCATTCCTGACCAAAGTTTTCTAGAATTTGATTTGATCAGCTATATTCTCTCAAAACACACTTTCTTTCAGCAACAAATTAATTGAATTTCGGAGTGATTCATAGAATCATTCACCGAAACAATTTGTCCAAACACTGAATCATTTAGGAACAAAACAAAGTGACTGGCTGCGTCCAAAATCGCATTGGCCTACTCTCTGTATACTTCTTTTGAAGTTGTTATTTCGTACCCTGCTAAAAAAAACAATAGAAGCGCAATAGAAACCATCACAGAAATTCCAACGGTTTCCATTAAAATACCATTATAAACCATTAGCTTTTTCCAGTAAAACCATTACAAAATTCCTTTTTGTAGTGTGTTTTGGGTATTTTTCCAATAGGATTTAACATCCCACCAATAGAATCCATCACATACCAGTAGACACCATTATAGTTTCCATTAAAACCAATACAATTCCCATTATAATCATTAAAACCATTACATTTTCTGTGTTTTGGGCAGGGTTCTGTTGTTTTTTTCAGCAGGGTAAACACAAAATGCAATTTTGCTATAATTACCAATCTTCAAATAATGAACCAGTAGGCTACATCATAGTGTCTTACCATAAATCATTACATATTTTTTGGAAATTGCATACACGTCATTCGTCCGTGCGTGTCTTGTCATATCCGTAATCAAAGAGAAGTAGCTCCTTTGTATGTGTGGCGCGTGAAGCTTAATTAAAGGGATAGTTAACCCAAAAATGAAATCGTTCATCTTTGGAACACAAATTAAGATATTTTTGATGCATTCCAAGAGCTCTCTGACCCTACCATAGACAGCAAAGATCCTTACACGATCAAGGCTCTGAAATGTAGCAAGGACATCGTTAAAATAATCCATGTGACATCAGAGGATCAACCGTAATTTACAATGCTACGGGAATACTTTTTGTGCTCAAAGAAAACAAAAATAACAACTTTATTCAACAATTGGTCTCCTCCGCATAACCCTATAGCGCCATTTTGGAGAGTATCACATATGTAAACGTACGCGGATACGTTGTTTAGGTTCAGATGAAAATGTAAACAAATCCGCATACGGTGCTGCATGCTGTTCTGTGTCAGCAGCACTGTATATGTAAACAACTTGTTTACGTATGTGATTAATGACAGAATTTTCACTTTTGGGTGAAATATCCCTTTAAAGTTAAGAATGAGAAATTACCGGTTGTAAAAACAAAGAAATGCAGAAAAAAGCAGAGTCTACAAGCAAAAAGGGAAAGGTAATAAAACCTTGGCTTTTTTTAGAGGAGCAAAACATTTGAAAGGATTTAAAACCGACCCATTATGATAGATGGCTTTGTTTTTACTCAACAGGTAGATATTTTGTTTCATGTAGTTCTTTAACAGTGAGGGTATTATATAGTGTTAGCTTTAGTAACGGGTAATTTCATTTTTGTCGTAGTACTGTGGTGATTTTAAAATCAAGGGATAGGCTGTGTAAATTATAAACCTAATGGGTCCCCAAATTAATGTCTTCAGGTGTCAACTTGTGACACTTACCATCTAAAATCTCTGTTTTTGGTTGCAGTTTCATCCAAAGAAGTTTTGAGCTGACAACCTTTAACTTTTGTAACGTCATTAATTTAAAAACATCAGTGTTTTCAGTTTCTCAAAACAACGTCATAGGACTTACCTGCTCAGATGACAGCTTTTTTTAGATTTCCATGTGTATCAGAGCTTGTTGCTTTGACTACTTTTAGAGTTTTTTCTTTCATTTTAAAAAAAAAAAATTCCTTTCTAATCCCACATGAAAACAAATGGATAATTTAGCATTCATTAAAAAAATGTTTTGCAGGATTATGTGATTCTTACCCTATCACACTCTTGATATGAGGGTCTACATAAGCCAGACCTGTTTGCAGTGTTTTAACGAGACAGGAGATGTGGGTTTGTTCAGGGAAGAAGATTGTGCTGCCATGCAACAAAAGCAATCAGGGACTCGCTGCTTAGGCAGAGAGAACCATTGTACAGGTTGATTAAGTGTAAAAAAGTGTTCCCAGGGAAACGCAGGTAAAACTATTGAAATGGCTCAACTTGCGACCTTGGGTTTTTCTCATCTGTAAGTCAGGTGGTGAAGAATCACGCTAGCATTTTATTCCCCTGTCCATTGCCAATAGAAAGACAGCACAAATTATGTGCATAGATGCCACTTTTTAGCTTTTACTGACTTGTAGGTAAAATGAATAAAGACTGTCATGTGTATTTTAATGTAATTTTTTTTTTAAATATATGATAAAAAAGAAATTAAATTACAGAGTGAAGCAAAACAACAATGATGCATCATTTAATTTTTGATGCTGAAAAAATATTTTTAAGGCAATGTCAGTTCAAACCGTAGCAGAGTCATTGCAAACTTGTAAGCAAGGGAGTGAGATCTGAATTTCAATTTGGACTGTTTACACAACCATCCCTTCAAAATGCAAATCTTATTGCTTATTAACATGCAGCATACAATGAAGGAGCTTCTATTACAAAACACTGGCAGCGTCTGCTTCTCTGTTATCATTGTGGAGACTGAGGTTAACCTATGAGGGGATATTTCTCCATCTTAGAGTGGGCTCTGAGCCATCAGCAAACTGCCCGGCTTAGACTGGGATGGCATTTTCATTCGACCTTAGGTTGACATCCTTATAATGGAAAGGCATCAAAAAGCTATCTGTAAAACGGAATGGATTTCAATCTCTGATGCCTGCATTGATATGCAAAATCTGTTCATCAACCGGATATAAATCTCTGTTAGATGAATGTTGCCATTTCCACTGAATAGCCCTATTTTTAGGCCACCAAAGGATGACAAATATTTATACTATTTTGAATGATGGATTTTAGTTCATTCCAAACAGAAAGGATGCGTTTGGTCGTGAAGCTCATGCCTCAAATGCACATGTTCATAGGTAATTGAAAAACCCAGTGCCTTATCTTTCATCATTTCGCAATATGATTATTCATATTCATGAAACATAAATATGAAAATATGACATTTAGATGCACAAGCATAGGAAGAAGAATAGGGATGGGAATTGTAAAGAATTTAACAATCTGGCTTTGATTCTAATCCCTTAGTGGTTCAATTAACAATTCTTTTTGGTACTTGTAAGGAATAAATATCTGGAAAAGGATACTCAGTTCCATTGCCAATCAGATCATTTAAATAAATTAGAATAATTAAAGAAAGAAAACAAATTTGTTGCTTGAAATGAGTCTTGGGTAGTCTAGTTTTTGAAACCCTTTCGATTGAAAATGTTCTGTCCTGCATGTCAAACCCAGCAAGCATAAAAAGGAAATGGCTAGTAAAACCAAATAAAAACAAAATCAGCTAATCACTTCTTGAGAGCTATCAATCATACCATTATTCTCTTAACCGCGCTCTTCTCATCCCCTGCTGCAATTTTCCCTGATGTTTCTCCAAGGATGAGACAACATGAGCCATCTCAGTAAGAGCAATTACAGAGAGGCGTGTCACTAAGAGTTTTTCATTTTCCCTCATGCCTCAGATAAAATTACTTTTATTGCTGTTTTCCTTCTCTCTCTGAAACCCATAATCAAAGAATATTTCCTATGGGTGGAAACACTAGGCTAGGTTTTACATTTGTAAACTTCATTAAACAAATAAAATGTCTGTCTTTTATTGCCTCATATCGCAAGATATACAAGAAACAATTAAAGGGCCGCAAATGAAAGTCGTAGAGAAAGCTATGTTTCTTATAGCAGGAGATGGCTTAGCATTTCAGCAAAAAAGTCTTTATTGTTTTTATGAATTGCTGTATTCAAATGGATTTCACGTGAATCCAGCGGTGGCAGAATGATTTATTTGAGTTTAATGTTTTAAGATTATTGCATGCACGTGGGAGGCAACATCTGTGTTCCATGTTACGCGCTTCTCTTTTTAGTTTCATGAAGCAGAAGAAATGAATGAATATTTTCTTGGTCATGAGATAGTTTGCAGCTCTTTTTTCCTTTTAAAAGTAAATCACCTGGACTGTTTAAAAAGCACATAATTTGCTTAAGTTAAAAGATATTTTCCCTAAAAGATAATCACCTAAAAACTAAGAACATTCATCATCATCATGGCTGAATTCAATATCCTTGTAACAGAAACATGACAGCGTACTTCCTCCCAAAGACATTTAAAGTTATTTTCAGTACATGATTGAGTGAACCTGAATACTAAATAATGAATACATATCACATTAATATCCAGCAGGCCTCATTAGCTTCTTACTGAAGACTCCACACTGCAGAGACATTGTCATTGTAAGTCTCCTTGTCTGTCTTTTTAGTCTACCTGGAGATTTACTCTGTTTACAACACATAACTGTGATCAATATTAGCCTGTTCTCAGTGAATATTGCCAATATCTCACGGCATTATTATTTCTCGGTGTTTGAAGATGAAGATCCACTCTAGGGAACAGTAATTGATGTACTTCCTCACGCCACACCTGCTCATAACTTTCCCCCTCTCATCCGTCTATTCTTCTGAAGTGTTACCATGGAAACCATTTCAGCCTGCGTCATATTCAAACCTGATCTCAAAAAGTATATTTTGGTTTACCAAGTAAACAAGACAACAAAAATTTATGAAATAAATGAATCCACATAAAGGACAGCAGACGCTGCAGTGAAATATGCTCAGGTGGAATATATGGGTGCTCATGGAGTTATCTCATTGGTTAGAAGAAGCTTTATGCCTTCGTAATAAATAACTGAAAGCCAAACGTGATTATATGATATTATGATAGTAATTCATTTCTCGGCTCTTACCATTGATCCGTTGTATCATCTTGTGCTATTTAGCAGCACTGTAGAAACTGTGTGCAAGTGTGTGTGTTTGTATTTAATTAACTGTGTGCATGATTTATGGCATCAGGAAATTACAGAAATAGAGCCATATGAAACATATACTTTGAGCTAATGCGGTTGTTTTTTAATGTGCATCTCAGTATAATTGGAACGCTTGGTTGTTAATCAAGGCAGCATGCTTTCAAGGCATCACAAACAAATCATTCTCATTATTTGAACTTAAATCACTTCTCTGCTTTAATGAATGTGATGAGTAACTCCAGCCTTGCCACATTTCACTTTGCTAATCTGTAGTGGAGACTATGGCTGTAACACTTCGCTACGCTTGAACATCTGTAACACAGACTTTGATAAAGAGTGTGAGAATTGTTATCTTAGAAATTCCCATCATTTGTACAGATTGCAAATTAAATTTTTTTTTTTTAAATGACAGTTTATGTGTAAATTAATGTCAAGTACAAAAAGTGCTGTTGTTACATCCTCCAACTCCAACTGCAACTCATGAGGGTAAAATAAAATAAATGTATGTATATGTATATGTATGTATGTATGTATACATACATTTATTTAACACCCTCATGAGTTGCAGTAAGCTGGAGGTTTTTTTAACAACAACAACAACAATAATAATAATAACATTTATTATTATTAATAAATAATAAAATGATAGTAAAACAGAAAACAAAAAAACTAAATTTAACAAATACATTAAAGGGTTAACCAATTAAAGGACATTTTTGTGCCAAATATGGTGTATACACTGTTCCATTTTGTTCAGTGTTTTTTGTCAGTCCATTAGAAATAAATGGGTAATAAATGGCTGATCTGATATTAGACCTGATATTTTTTTTTACATTTTGGTTAAAGTTTTGTTATATATTAAATTAAACAAGAGAATCTGCTGATACAGATGATTTCCCTAGTGAAAAATAAATCGATTTGAAATACATTATTTCATGCTGAGTATACTACAAATATATTTACTTTAATATGTACTTAAATTAAAATACCCTGCAGCTGTGCTTTTGGTATACTAAACTGGTATACATAAAGTCTGCTAAATTTTGTACTTAATGCACTTTAATTGTGCGGAAGTAGTGCTGAAGTCCAACTAAACATATACTGAAGCATATTTGATTGTGCTAAAGTGGAACTATTGCAAGTATACTTCAGACAATTTTATATATAAATCTCAAGTGTTATGTCAGTAAGTATAGTAATAGGTTTGAACTATACTTAGTATGAAATGAATTTATTTGAAATATATTACTTTTTTACTAGGGATCAGCTGTCCTTTATGAGACATTAATGTGTTTGCACATCAAAATAGTTTTTGTCCTGTAAATTAAATCATTTTAAAGAATTCAGCAAAATTTAGTTTCATATCTGCTAGATGCATCATAAAAAACTATAATTTTGCAGTGCCTCTCTATCTGGCTATAATAAAGCCAGCTACATGCTCCTAATGTGTTTGGACTCTTCAAATTTCTTAGTATTTGCATCATACTTATATCAGTTGTTCTGACACAGGTCAGGCATTTTTATTCAGGCTAAGACATTAGTTGGGATGCAAACAATAGCCATAATAGTAAAATGACAATAAGACAATTGTGTTGGACAGATTGCATCAAACTTCAATTCTCTCATCCGCAGGGTTTTGCCATCATCAGTCAAGTGGCTATATTAACACAATAAAACCCGACTGCAGATGTGACCCCTACTGTCACATGCAGCTCCGAGGTACAGATCTGCGACGAAGGCAACGCTGTGACTGGCAGGCAGCGTTTGGGCGAGACATGCGCCTCGGCGGCGCTGTGTGAAGAGTCATATGGGACTAGTGGATGGGGCTGTTCATCATGTCATCAGACAGGATGACGAATTGGCTGACACCGCTCCGAGAGGTGCTGTCATATTCGTCATCTTTATTGAGCCAGACTTTAAGCAGCTCTTGCTTCCCGTCCAAAATAGTACAACCACGAATACTCTACGATGACGTCATGTCATAATTTTTTAACGAAAAGGTAAAAACGTAATCTACTTATCAAAGATTTTTCATCTGCAAACAATTTTAGGGAGTAGCAATGGTCCATGGACAGTTCAATGATCGACCGACTGGAGCAGACAGTCAGACTGACGTATTTGAAGAAAAGGAAGTGATTACATTCGCTCCCACAGCCCACCCTAAAAACGGCATGCCTAAAATTAGCATCTGGGGTAATGCTGGTGTCCAGACCTGAAGGGTGAACATCCCCGAGGATCATAGCCTTTCAGGCTGACTGCTCCATATAATCACCTGCAGGAGAAAATCTCATTATTCCAGGCCCTGATCTCTGTGTGAAGGGCAGAATAGCAACTATAGCTCAAGCTGAATTAAAACATTGACCCATGCCTTAATCAAGCGCATCTGAGCTGGGGTCAATGGTGCCGTAGACCCCACTGGGACCTCTTGAAAAGGCCTGACAAATCCCAAGCCAGAGCCCGAGCCAGTTAAGGGCCAGACACCATATCACATGCTGCAGGTCAAGAAGCCGATTAACCGTCTGCACTGCAGACCATGTCAAAACACCCCGGCTCTGAGCATGCACCGGTTCATGAGTATGCACCTCTGTCAGCAAGTGACACTAGTTGTGGAGTTTCATTTAACAAACCAAAAGTGATGTGCTCCATCACTCAGAGGTCAGTCGCTCAGCAAAATATTAATTATGCCATTAACCTGAAATGCAGAATTGCAGTTTGAGCTCGACAAATCTCTGAAAGTTCTGGAAGTTTGAAATATTTAAGAAAGTCAAGGTTTTTTTTTTTTTTTTTTATAGTTTTCAAAGTTTTATAGGCCTTAAAGATTAGACAGATAGACAAAATGATAGATAGATAGATAGATAGATAGATAGATAGATAGATAGATAGATAGATAGATAGATAGATAGATAGATAGATAGATGATAGATAGATAGATAGATAGATAGATAGAGACTGACAGACAGACAGACAGATGATAGATAGATAGATAGATAGATAGATAGATAGATAGATAGATAGATAGATAGATAGATAGATAGATAGATAGATAGATAGATAGATAGATAGATAGATAGATAGATAGATAGATAGATAGATAGATAGATAGATAGATAGATAGATTATTCAATTATTAACTAATACATCATGTAAATGATGATGGACTCCTAAGAGCTGCTTATCAAAGCAGAAATAGCGGTCAAGTAAGGTTTCTGAAATGAATAAACAGCATATTAATGAAATAAGTAATGAAGTGCAATGGAAAAATCAGTTAAAAATCTAAGAATGTGTTGTTTAATAGGTGGTGCGCGATCATTTCAGTCAGAAGCAACATGATCCAAAATAACACCCAATGCATTAAAAATGAATGAATGTTATCTCACAGGAATGCTATTGATTTTAGATTAAATATTTCAGGGTAGGAAAAAAACATGAACATTTTAAAATCAGATTTCTTGTGGGTAATCTCTCTTAATGCCGTCATCCCAGTGGACAAGAAAATGCCAGTCTTGACATTGTGATCGATCAAATAAATCAGATCAATATGTTGTACTCATTAAATGTGTTCTCACTAATGTCTGGTTATGAGAATGGGAAAAGAGAACAAAAGGAGGGTGACACAATAACAACAATGACTAAAGTTTTGATGGACTTTTAATACATCTTGGTCTGAAAGTAGGTAAATCAATCAGTGTAGCATTACATTGCAGTAGATTTAGGAAGGGAATACGATTCACCAGTTAACTGATTAGTGTCACTTAGTACTTGAATATACATTTTTGTAGAGTTGATGTCAGAGACAGATTAGATTGATTCAGTTCTTTTACGGTGGAATCTGAAGATCATGCTGACATTCAAACAAACAAAAAATCTCATCGAGATCAGAAAAATATATGCTGTGACATTTAACCTTTCACTATGATTAATTTCCCCAGAGAAATTTACAAAAGTCAGTGTGTGATAAGCAACATCACAACTTACAGTGACAGAACAAAAAATGAGTGAAAACGTATTATCTGGTATCCCTGAACTTTAAGGTACTTTCCAAAAAAAAAGTTAAAGTAAAAAAAAAAAAGGGGGTTAAAGTAAATAGCATATAATTTTTGTTATTTTTTGTAGTTTCTTATAAATAATATTTTCTTTGGGTGTCAATAGTTTGTTAGTCATTTTATACAGCGGGTAAAATAAGTATTGAACACGTCACCATTTTTCCCAGTAAATATATTTCTAAAGGTGCTGTTGACTTGAAATTTTCACCAGAAATTGGTAACAACCCAAACAAAACAAATAATTTCAGAAATTAAGTTACATGTTATAAAACGGAATGGCACAGGGAAAAAGTAATGAACTACTGAAATTTATTTAATACTTTGTCCAAATCCTTTGTTGGTGATGACAGCTTAAAGACGCCTCTTGTATGGAGAAACTAGTCGCATGCATTGCTCAGGTGTGACTTTGGCCCATTCTTCCACACAGTCTTCCAATCTTGAAGGTTCTGTGGGTCTCTTCTATGAACTCCGATCTTTAGTTATTATTTTCTTTTGGATTCAAGTCAGGTGATTGGCTGGGGCCATTCTAGCAGATTTATTTTCTTTTTTCTGAAACCAATTGGGAGTTTCCTTGGCTGTGTTTGGGATCATTGTCTTGCAGAAATGTCCACCCTTGTTTCATTTTCATCATCTTGGTACTGTAGTTGTTGGGACTGAACCAGCTATTAATAATTTCCACTGACTAGGGGCAGGATTGCTTTCTAATTTTCCATGTTTTCCATGCCTTTTTGCACCTCCCTTTCTTCATGTGTTCAATACTTTTTCCCTGTGTCATTCCATTTTATTACACATAACTTAATTTCTGAACTTATTTGTTTTGTTTTCTTTGTATGTATGGATTACTTGGGTTGTTGCCGACATCTGGTGAAAATTTCAAGTTAACAGCACCTTTAGAAATATATTTACTGAGAAAAATGGTGACGTGTTCAATACTTATTTTACCCACTGTATATATATAATTACATATATATATAAAATGTAATTTGGGTGTCTCAATTATTTTCTTTTTTTAGTTTTCAGTATAGAACAAAAAATATTTGTTGTAAGAAGCTTTTTGTGCCTCTGAAGCTCTGTAAAGTAATACACTGCTAATGTGTACCACATTCGGGCAATGTGCTTCAAAATGAAGACAAATCAACAGGACATGCTGACTTCAAACAGGATGTACCCATGTCTTGGCGTAGTGTTTTCTCAATCTGATCTGCAAACAGGAAGAGAAAAACAATAATGGATCATCACATGTTCTTTTCCAAAAGCTTAGTCATTATACAAGCTGTTGAAATCCACTATGCCAGAACTCCTTTAGGTTGCTGGGTAGAAAAATAATCACCTTCTAACCAATAGGAGTCATGCTTATGAGCAGTGATTACTTTGTTTGAATTACGATACGATGGCAGGCATATGTGGTTTTGAAATGATCATCTTCAGTAATACATTAGCCTTGAGCAGACCTTCCTCGCTTTCCTGCCTCAGAACCCACAGCGAATCTTCAGGGTCAGAATCCTATTTTAAATGACTTCGACCGGGAGTCATGAAATAAATGACAAGGCATTTCCCACTCACGCCGCTCTCAACAGAAGATAATAAGAGAGCTGTATCTGCGTGCTCACCCTGGAGAATAGCAGGCTTTGATGGTCAGTGGTTTGATAAGATTCAGTGCAGTCACATTCAAAGATAATCACATTTCCCGGAGATGTGTGAATATCGCCCAGACATATTCACACATTTCTGGAGAAGTGTGAAGATCTCTCATAGTTGTGAGAATATCTGCTCCCCTGCCACCCTTTGCTGACCCACTGCAAACTCGAGAATCCTCAAAAACCCGAATGAAACAGACAAACCCGGGTTGTTTTCACTGTCTAACTGATATCTTCTCCCCTATAACCAAATGCGGTTCTCTCTCTCCCTCTCTTTAATGTCATAAAGGGTATTCCTAAAAAGAAGCTGGTGACATTTTAACAGTCATCACAAAGAGGGATGGCTTTCATTAGATCAGATCTCCTCCTTTGAGAGGATTTCATCTGAGTTGATGCACAGAGCAGAAAACTGACAGAAATTTACATTGAAGTGTAGCTAGAAGGAAGGCCTCTGGCTTCAGCGGGTCATCAAAAGCTCACTTCTGCTCGAGAGCAGGGGAATCCCGACATCAATCATAATTGCATTGTTTCTCTTCCCGCCCAGCTCTATCCAGGCCCCCCGGAGACACGGACGCTCACTTATCCACCGTCTGATATAATGATGCAAAGTCTCTGATCCTGATTCTCTACACACGACAATGCACTTCAAAGCCTCATTTGCGAAAAACAACGCATCTGCAATGTTTCCATCAAAATGAAAAACACAACAAATGTACGTGATGCTAGCTCAATCCTTTTGTTCAGCTCATCAGTGCCTACTAGCTTTTCCAATTTAAAACTTGGGAAACATTAGTATTATGTGACAATAACAGATTTGGAAAGTGTTAATACACAATTTACAGCGGAGTAAGTCAAATAGGACTGTGTTTTGAATGAATTTACCCGATTCCCTTTCAGCTCTTCACACAGGATGTTTGATCCCTAATAACATAATCACTATTACCGTTATGACAGCTTTAGTGCAACTATTAGGATTAGAAGTAGTAGCCTGTTAAACAGGATCTTCATACTTTAGTTGACTAATTATATCTTATCAGCTTCATATTTGCTCAAGTGCTAGATACTTAAAGTAGATTCTTTTTCTGGAAAGCTGATTTAAATGTTTCAAAATTACATCTTCTTCTTCTTTTTCAAAGATAGCCCACTGAATTCTCAAAGGTGCTTTTCTGTAAAGGTCAAGTTGTGTTTCTTCTCCAAGAAACAATTTAGCATGCTATCACTAATCACAGAAACACAGATTATTATAATTACTTCCAAAAAGAATCATTAATTGCACCCCTCCCACCCGAAAAATACCAAATGGCTTTTAAAATGCTTCAGGTGGAAGATCACATGCCATTTAATGTCACCCGCATTATCTCAAAAGAACATTTAAATGAAGTGCTCTCTCCTTTAAAATGGCCCAAATTATCTCTTTTAAAAGGTCTAATTGAACCAACATCAATCTATTGTAATTTTTCAGCTGATCAGTAAGAAAGTCACATTCTTTTATCCTTCTGCCCTCGTTGGCTAACTGGCAGAAAGTCAGTCTTCTCTCTTCCTGAGATGAGTACAATGAGTAAGAACAAGCTGTTAGTCAGTCCCAACAGGTGTCTGTATGAGCTAACTGTTCATTTTTAAACTGCCATGTGGTTGTAAATGGCTGATTCATTTCAATTATCAGATGAGACTATAGTGGCCTATAATTCTTATTCAATACTCCTGCAGGTATTAAAGAACTTGTGTATTCATTCTGCAAAACGACAATATGATCTTTTAGAAAGTGAAATTGATAGCTCGCCGTTTAATTCTCATTTTCAACCAAATGTGTTTGCCCATTTGTGAGGCAACGGCAATAATCATTATATTTGTCTAAATGCATCACTAGTCGTTGGTGAAGGAGACGGGTTGGACGCTGTTGACACCATCATGCTTGTCTGGCTGGCATGAAAACACTACACAAATACATTCACTTTAATTAGAGCAATCATTAGGCTGGCAGTCTGTGATACTATGAGGCATGCGGAACAACAACGTTAACTACAGCCTGAGACAGAAGAGATGCAGTGCATGGACTGTAGATTAGCAGTGCATAACATTTGATTACATTAATATATTAATCTCTTTGAAATTTCATGTATTATCTGAACATTCCTCTCTATTATCTTTACAGGTAATATGCCTGTAATAAATGACCATACTGCCAATTACAAAGATTGTTAAGATAAAGTATAAATGATGATAATCACCATGAGGAAGTATGTTTAATTGTTTAAAGGGGTAGTTCACCCCTCATTTTCTGCTTTCTTCTGTGGAAAAATAAAAGGAGAAATATAGATCTCTGGAGAGCCAGGTGAGTAAATAATGCCTAAAATGCACAGGAAAAAAATTGAATACTTTTATGGTGTCTCTGTGTACTTGAAATTTGCGAGAATCTTTACTCCTTTTGTGTATCACAGAAGATAGAAAGAGTTGAGTCCTGCCCCAAGCTCACGCTGATGTTACTGTGTCATGATCTTCAGACAAACAGATCAATACTTTAATTGCAGCAGAGGATGTTAACTATGTTGACGGAAATCAACCTTCAAATGACTCAAGTATTTTGACATAAAACATGAATAAAAGTATATTTAAAAAACAAAAGTTGAATAAAACATTGATTTTTATTCCAGTACCCCTAAGAAATTCACTCAGACGATTATTATGTGGAGCAGTAAAGTAACAGTTCAAGAGACTTGAGGGCATGATCATTAACAGAATTTACTTACAGCGAGAATCATACTGATCTTCTGCTCTCAGCATCACACGCAGGCTCTGTTATTTAAAATGGAGACTGCATTTGCACTTGAATTAGTCAGTGATATAAAAAGAACAAACTTTCAATAAAACAGTTTAAGATTGAAAGCAACCTTTCTTCCAAAGCATACACAGTGTCTGTTTGTTGTTATTTTGTCTACAGCTCTATAGTTTTCCCTGAGGATGTCAACTGAATTTGTTTCACAAACATACTTTTTGACTTAATGCTTCTCCACATTTATTTTGACCTTTGTCGGAAACTGTAACTGATGTTAAATTTCTTTTTGCATTGCCTGGTGCAACTTCATTATAAATTGATCAACCTCTGTAGCATCAATAGCTGTGAGAGTCAAGTACAATCTTCACCTTAATTAATTGCTTTACTGCATATATTGAATATTTTAATTATATAACTATATAACATTTAAGCATCTTATTTCAATGAGTTTCATCATGCATCCAGAATATAACGCACATCTCCAATAAACCATAGTTAGATTACAGAGATACAAGTCCCCTCCAAAGTATTACATGAAACTGAAAACAAACATCCATTGTTAATAACTGATGTTTAAAATAGTGTGTATGACTTTTTTGTTTGTTTGTGTATGTGTCTATGTAGTTATGTGTGCATGTGGGTGTATAAATTGCCGAGTCTCAGAGGCGCTGAGGATAACAGGCTGTGGCTGTAATGGTCATCTATCAATCACACAGACAGCCATGGGGTTAAGCCTTTGAGCCAGCATCTCTCACACATTTTTGCATGCTGTGCTGGCCATCACCATGCTTTATAACTGGACACGACTCTGTTTAATGGTTCTCTCACACAGAATTACACAGCAGTCAAGTCAAGTCACTTTTATTTCTATAGCGCTTTTAACAATACAGATTGTGTCAAAGCACTTAACAGTATCAAATTGGAGGATAGAGTGTCAGTAATGTACAAGATTAAACACTCAATTTTCAGTACAGAGAAATACCCACATTCTCACTTCATCAGCCTAATCAGAAAACACACACTGAAAGTAAGCTTAGAGTTTGTTTGAAAATCATATCGGCTCTCTCCCACTTTCACCGATTTAGCGGTAAAGAAAATCTGATGACTCTCTTTCAATGTGTCAATGTTATCGTATTTTGTTTGGTAAAGCAAGTGAGAAATGGAAAAACAACTGATTATACTGTCTAATCTTCCCTGCTTGTCTATATCAATGAAAGTCTCTTTCTATGGAAGCCCATTTCAATCTCAGAGTTTAAAGAAGGCAATTGTGAGAGAAAATTTAAAATAAGAAATAAAGTTTCATTGTGAGATAAAGCCACGGTGTCCCAATTACGAGAAACAAGTTTGCAATATGAGATACAAAGTCACAATGCGAGATTCGTAAAGTCGCAATTACGAGAAAGTTACAAAATGAGATATAGTTACATAGTGAGATATAAAATTACAATTAGCGGAAACAAAGTCACAATATGAGATATAAAGTCACGATGTGCAATCTAAAGTCACAATTAAGAGAAAATCACATTGTGAGATATAAAGTTACAATTAGCGGAAACAAAGTCACAATATGAGATATAAAGTCACGTTGTGCAATCTAAAGTCACAATTAAGAGAAAATCACATTGTGAGATATAAAGTTACAATGACCAGAAACAAAGTAACAATATGAGATATAAAGTCACTTTGTGAGGCAAATTCGCAATTATGAGAAAGTCACAATATGAGATATAGTCACATTATGAGATATAAAGTCGCAAATATGAGAAACAAATTTGCAATATGAAATCTTGTCACATTATGAGGTAAAGTCGCAATTATGAGAGTCAAAATATGAGATATAGTCACATTGTGAGATATAAAATTGCAATTATGAGAAACAAAGTCACAATATGAGATATGAAGTCACATTGTGTGATTTAAAGTCACAATTATGAGAAACAAGTTTGGAATGTGAAATACGGTCACATTGTGAGACAAAGTCAAAATTATGAGAAAGTCACAATAACATTATGAGATATAAAGACACAATTGTGAGAAACAAGTTTGCAATATGAAATATAGTCACATTGTTAGGTAAAGTCAAAATTGTGAGAGTCAAAGTATGAGATATAGTAACATTGTTAAATATAAAGTTGCAATTACCAGCAACAAAGTCACAATATGAGATATAAAGTCACATTATGCGATCTAAAGTCACAATTATGAGAAAGTCAAAATATATAGTCACATTGTGAGATATAAAGTACAATTACTGGAAACAAAGTAACAATATGAGACATAAAGTCACAATGTGTGATCTAAAGTCACAATTATGAGAAACAAGTTTGCAATATGAAATATAATCACATTTGCGAGACAAAGTCGCAATTATGAGAAAGTCACAATATGAGATATAGTGACATTGTGAGATATAAAGTCACAATTACAAGACACAAAAAAGTGATGTGACATAAAAAGTTGCAACTGCAAAAAAACAGCAACTGTTGTGAGATAAAAGCCATATTGTAAGATAAAAAGTCATAAATTTATGACAAATTTGCGACAAAGTCTCACATTGCAAGACAGAGTTACAGTTGTGTAAAGTAAACTCAGTTGTGAGAAATAAAGATGCAATTGTGAAATATAAAGCTGGAATGATGAGGAACAGTTGCAATTACAAGATATAAAGTGACATTCTGACAAATAAAGTAGCAGTTGTGAAATATAAGGTTGTAATTACAAGAAAAAAAATCACATTGTGTAAGAAACAGAATTTTTAATTCATCAAGAAAACAGTGTTTTTTTATTCTCAGGCTGATACAGAAAAAAAAATATTGCAAGATCAGATTTACAAAGCAGGCTGATACTGTACATATATCACACTCTTCGTAATCAACTCGCACTCTGTAGGGGGTGTTGGCAGTGTACTTTGTTTGGACTCAGTGCCTCTTGTCACTTGTTATTGTGAACGTGAGAGCCACTTTCTTCTCTTCTTTCTTGGGGAGCT